>NC_056036.1:23627320-24227320 GCF_004379255.2 Salvia splendens | reverse complement strand
TTATCGCAAAAGTAGTCGCGTACTAACCTTGCGGCGGCTTCCTCCCGTTTACTATGGATGTACGTCCGGGAGCGTCGTTGGGGCGGCGCGGCTTCCTCCGCCTCCCGACGTCGATCTTCTTCAAGTGATTGTTCCATTATTTGACGCATTTGCTCAAAAGGATCCATTAGTTTGATTAAATTTGGAAAAAGAAAAACAGTGTTGGTTTGAGAAGAAAATTGGAGTGGAAATAAAGAGGATTTGAGATGAATAGATGTGTGTTTGTGTGTGAAATGAGTATGAAATAGAAGTATTTATAGAGTAAAAAAATAAAAAATAAATAAAAATTGAAAAACGGCTATAAAACGGTAACATTACCGTTTGGATATTAATTTTTTTATATATTTAAATTCGAATTTAAAAAAAATAAATTATTACATCAGTGTGACGAATCCCACTCGTGGGCCAACGAGTGGGCGTCTCGCATGGTCTGGGAGCTCGCCACGTCACCTCGGCGCGTGGCGAGACGTCGCGTTATGCGTCTCGAAGGGACAGAACGCGGAACGGGATGGCGACGGGATGGGGACACGACGGAGCGCTGCAACGCGTCTCGCCGCCGTCCCGTTCCTCCATGACGGAAAGCGGGACTCCCGCGAGACGTGTTGCGGGTGCTCTAATAGTAACTCCCTCTTCCATTATTTAAAAGAGTGAACTTTAAAAAATAAAAAATATAAAAAAAGAAGAAGAAGAGTGAACTACAAGTTAGTAATCAGAAAATGAGGTTTATATTTTTGGTACCTAATATTTATAAAATTACCTCTTCAGTAAAAAAAAGTTTCACATATCTCAAATTCAATCTCGATTTTATTAATCTATTCTTTAGTCTCTGAGGGATATATTTGTCCATTAAATTTGATTTGATGAACAAATTTGTAATTTTTGAATATTTATATATTTCTTTTGTGATTTTTTAAGGATAAAAAATCTTTGTGGTATTATTAAAGATATGTTATCTCAAAATAAATTATTTAAATCTTTGTAGTGTTATCTAAAAATGAATTATTTAAATCTTTGCAGTATTATTTAAATTGCATTACACTCGTGAAATTAATATGTATTTGTAGTATTATTTAAAAAATATTGAATGTTTTATTTTTAAAGGATTCATTTCTAGTTTAATGTTCGATTGGAACAATAAAAATAAGCTACAACTCAATTCAATTTAAGTCAAAGTAAATTACAACTTGATTTATGTAGAAAAATCGGTATCTAACAAATTACAAATTATTGTTCCAGTCAAGCATTAAACTAAAAATGAATCCTTTAAAAATAACCATTCTTTTTGAATAATGCTCCATCCGTCCCCAAAGAATATGCACTTTAAGTTCGGCACGAGTTTTAATGTAAAATTGGTAAAGTAAGAGAGAGGTAGAGATAAAAAGTAATTAAAGTATTATTAGTGGAGAATGAGTCTCACTCCATTAGAGAGAAAAGACTTTCCAAAATTAGAAAGTGTGTATTCTTGTGGAACGGACTAAAAAAGAAAAAGTATATATTCTTGTGGATGGAGGGAGTACTACAAACGCATATTAATTTCCTGATTGTAATACAATAATTTAAATAATACTACAAAGATTAAATAATTCATTTTTAGATAACAATATAAAATATAAATAATTTGTTTTGAGATAATACAAAGATTTAATAATACCACAAAGATTTTTGGTTCTTAAAAAATCACAGAAGAAGTACTACATAAACATTAAAAATCACAAGTTTGGTCTTCAAATCAAACTATATTGAAAAAAAATCCTCTCAAGGGATAAATAGTAGAATAGTAAAAATCGGGACTGAATTTAGGATTTATGGAACTTTTTGACTGAAAATGTGATTTTGTAAATGTTGGGTACTAAAAAGGTGCCTCCATTTTGTAAATGTTGGGTACTAGTTTTGTAGTTCACTCTATTTAAAAAGCTTTTTTGACTCAACACAGATTTAAAGAAATTATTTGACATTATGAAAAAAAGAAAGGTGAGAAAGTGAGTAAATGCTTGACCCGTTTTTAGTACTATTAGTTTTATAAAGTGTAAAGATTAGTGGAATGTAAAGTCCGCATAATTAAAGAGGAATAAGTTAAGAGTGAGAAAAAAATAGAGAGAAAAAGTAGGAGAGAGGATAAAACAAGAGAGATAAAATTTTATTTTTTCACCATAAAAGAAAATATCTTACTTATAATGGGATGCTAAAAAAAGAATTAAATTTTTACCATTTCTATTTTTTTAACAATTAAAAAGTTTTAGTTTTTTTAATACTTTATTAGTATCGCTCATCCAGTTAAATTTATTTCTTATCTGATTTTTCAATATTTAACTAAACACTAAATACAACATTAGATTGAAAAAATGAAAAAGGAGTATTAAGTATTAGTATAAAGTTTACAAGAAAAAAATTCACCATAAAATAACTTTAATTCATCATAAGTGATTAATTTCCCTGGTCCATCATTACAAGTGATTTGATTTTTATTTTTTAATTAAAAATAAAATATCTATCTTTAACTTTATTCTCTCTCATATCAATCTTTTTTTATATATCTTTTACTCTATCTTTTCTTCTATATTATTCTCTCAAAAGAACTTAGTTGATATCATTTCTTAAATCTTGTGCCCTAAAAATATCAATCACTTGCAATATAACGATGCAATAACGAAGAGAGGGAAAATTACAATTTCCCACCTAGGCCGAATTTGAAGGATTATTAAAATAATTTATTATACAACCATACAGATTACACGAGCTTATCGTAATAAATGCAGTATAATTAATAATTCTAATTAATGTTTAAATGTTTTCCCATATTCTAAAAAATAAGAAATTTTTAAAATGATACGAATTTTAATACATATTTGGTAAATTAAGAGAGAGATAAAAAGTAAGAATGATACAAATTTTAATACATATTTGATAAAGTATTACTAATGGGGAATAAGTCTTACCTTATTATGAAAAAAAAAAATTTTCTAAAATTGAAAGTTTATATATTTTAGTGGGACAAATCAAATGAAAATTAATTTATATTTTTAAAAGAAAAGGGAGTACTATTTAACTAATCTATTATTATAATTGATATTATAGAATATAATAAAAATACTTTGATTTAATACAATATTGTTTGGGCAATTTTAACTTATTTAACATTTTTATAGGAAAGTGGAACACGACATCATTCCACTTTTGACACAACCATTTAGCTTTATATCAAGCTCGATCAAGCTTTTAGTTTTACCTAAAGTTAAAAATCATTCAAGTCTTATGCTCGCTCGTCAAACTATCAACTTTTAACAAGTGATAGCAATTGAATAACTTGAGTCATTAGGACTAAATTTTGATAGACGAAGGAAAATGGCGAAGATGAAACTACCTGTTGTAGATGGAGACCGGAGAGGGTTTCTTAATGATATACTATCTCCGTCTTTTAAAATATAAATTATTTTTATTTTGATAGTTAGGACATATTTTTTGGGCATAAGATTTAAGAAATTGATTTTTTAAGAATTAAAGCAGAGAGAATAAAGTAAGAGATGGAATAAAATAAGAGATATGAAGAGAGAGAAAATAAAATAAGAGAGACGAAGAAAGAGTAAAAGTAAGAAAGAGAATAAAGTTTTTATCAAAAAAGAAAATGACCTTACAACCTAGGGACAAACCAAAAAGAAATACGACTCAACTATTTTGGGACAGAGGGAGCATGTTCCTTAAAAATAATACTCATTCCGTTCCACAATATAAATTCTATTTGGTTTGGGCACAAATTTTAAGAAATATATAGAAAAGTGAGTTAAACAAGTTAATAGAATGTGGGTCCCACTTATATATATTAGTTTTATAATAAAATGTGAATGAAATAAGTTGATGGAATGTGAGGTCTGCTTACCATTTATGGTAAAAGTGAAATAAGACTCTTATTGTGAGACATGAGGAAAAGACAAAATAGGACTCTTATGTGGGATTAGGCATGCACAAACCGGCCCGGCCCGCCGGTTAACTGCCGGTTCGGGCCCGCCTGTTCATGAACCGGAACTGGCCCGGAACCGGCGGGTTGAAGGGTCGGAAGGGCCGGTTCAGGTTCGGCAATATATTGAACCGTGAACCGGCGGTTCGAACCGCCGGTTCAAAGGATCGAACAGTGTTTCGTAGGTTAGGGGTTCGTAGGGTTCGCGTAGGGGTTTAGGATAGCCGTTGGAACCGGCGGTTTGCAGGGTAAACTGCCGGGTTGAGGGGTTAACCGGCGGTTTGTCGGGGTAAACCGGCGGTTCGGGAGCCGGTTTCTGACGGTTGCGACAACTTTTCAGAGGCTAGGTCGTAGGGTTAGTGTTTAGGCCTGCAAAACCGATCATAAACCGCCGGTTTTCTGTCAGAAACCGGCGATTTTCTGATGCAAACCGTAGGCACCTCAACTTTAATTTAAGTTGAGCTGAAGTCCTTTTTCTTTTATTTCTTTTTTTCCCATTAATTCCTACTTTAAAAATATGCAAATACAATTACATAATTGTATTTGTATATACTCTAGTCGATGAAGTATATTTCTCTATACGGCTAAATGAGGGAAACTTTTGACAATTCTACTATAATTGTTGATTGTTAGACGAAACTCAACATTTAAAGTTGAATTGCTAAAGATGTCCTTAATTTAGTTATGTAGAAAGATCTTCTTCGCCGGTTAAGAGTATATATATAATACACTTATACGTTTAAGAACTTCAACGTCGTTTCTTGTCATTTGTAACTAGTTCTTCACTAGTAGTCTCATTTGTATTTAAATTTTGTTTAAGACTTCAAGACCGCCATATGTTTTCAATTTGTAATTGTTGTAACTTGTAACGTGTAATTTGTAAACATGCAATTTCAATAAAATTGCAACTTTAGCCGTATTTTTTTCAATTTTATTTACTCACATTTCATACAAAAACAAACTTGAAAAGTGTAATGTAATTTGATTAAAATTGAAAAGTTGAAAAATGCAAAAAAAAAAAAAATTCGTCGAACCGTCGAACCGGCCCGGAACCGGCGGTTCAAGCCGAAAACCGGCAGTTTTGAACCGCCGCGTAAACCGCCGGTTTTTTGAACCGGAACCGGAACCGCCGGGAGCTAGGCGGGCCGGTTCAGGTTCATGGATTTCTCGACCCTTGACCCGCCGGTTCGGGCCCGGAACCGGCGGTTCCCGACCCTTGTGCATGCCTATGTGGGATGGAAAGAGTAACTTTTTGAAATTTTCTATTCTAGGAAGTGGACCTCACAATTCAATAACTCTATTTCAATTCTTTTTTCTCTTCCTTTCTCTTACTTTATTCATTTTTCTTTCTATCTCTCTTATTTTACCAATTATACATTAAAACTAATATTGTTTCAAAATATTCTATTTTCAAAGACAGAAATAGATATTCCTTCTGTCTCTGATCCCTGAAAAATATGAACTTTATAATTTTTGAATAGTTAAACAACACATTACCCTCACACTATTAATGATGTGGAGTTCACTCTACACTAACACTACTTACGCTACATATTTTATCTCTCTCTCTCTCTTACTTTACTAATGATACATTAAAACTCGTATCGAACTAAATGTTTCTACTTTTTAAGGATGTGGAAGTTTTAAGTTGCGAAGCTATAGACCTGGTGCTATAATTACTACTCCCTTTGTCACAAGAAAGTTGAGTCACTTATTTTTTGCACTCGTTTTGAAAAAATCGTAATAAATAGTTAAAGTAGATATATGATAAAATAAAAGTGGGAATAATGTAGAGAAATGCCTTATCTACATTATTCTCACTTTTAATTTACCATATATCCACTTTAACTATTTATAAAAATTTTTCAATACGAATGTAAAAAAAATGACTCAACTTAGTTGGACGGAGAGAGTAATATAATTAAATTTACCTTTTAGATGGAACTAAACCTTAAAATTTTAAAATTACCACAATCTTTTATTGATGACCAAATAGCGTTGTTTTGGAAATACAAGATCTAAGGCTAAACTCTGTCATGTGGTTGCAATACAATTTGTATATTTATGTGATAACCAAAAGTATCATTTGGAAAAAAACAAGATATATGATTGAGGAGTTGAATGAATAATTTGCAATCATCATGACATGGTATACATTGTTTTTTCCTGTGTCCGAGAGAGACAGGTGCATAAAGGATCATGATGTTGGGAGGCGTCTTTTGACATATTTCACCACACTTTCTTTAATCATTGCCAAGTTGAAATAATTGGAATACCCAATGACCAATTTGCCCTAATTGCAATAACTTCCAACCGTAAAAAATCAATACTCAAACTTTACTACCAAAATAAATGGCAGTACTTAATAAAAACATCATCAATTTACACATTATTTGGTTGATGTCGATAAATTATCCAATTCCATGCCCTGAAAATAACATATACTACACACTTATTAATAGAATTAATTACCTCAATAGCTACACCACTGGCCCTCATCCTCGAGCTTCGAAATAATACCGGGTCGTGTTGTGTTCGTGTTTGCGTTCATGTAGGCATGCACAAACCGGCCCGGCCCGCCGGTTAACCGCCGGTTCCGGGCCCGGTTCCGGTTCATGGGTTGAAGGGTCGGAAGGGCCGGTTCAGGTTCGGCAATATATTGAACCGTGAACCGGCGGTTCGGCGGTTCGAACCGCCGGTTCAAAGGGTCGAACAGTGTTTCGTAGGTTAGGGGTTCGTAGGGTTCGCGTAGGGGTTTAGGATAGCCGTTGGAACCGGCGATTTGCGGGGTAAACCGCCGGGTTGAGGGGTAAACCGGCGGTTCGGGAGCCGGTTTCCGACGGTTCCGGCAACTTTTCAGAGGCTAGGTTGTAGGGTCAGTGTTTAGGCCTGCAAAACCGGTCATAAACCGCCGGTTTTCGGTCAGAAACCGGCGGTTTTCTGACGCAAACCGTGGACGGCCCGCCGGTTTAGGGTTGAACCGCCGGTTTCGGCGGTAAACTGGCGGTTCACGGCAGATTTCAAAATTTTAAATTTTTTTTTTTTCATCCAATTTTACTCCTATAAATACCCCACTTCTCCTTCATTATTCCTTGCCCAATTCCTTGAACTTTCGGAATTTCATTCTCAATCTCCATTTCTCTATTCTCTCCTCATTCTCTCTAATTGCGCAAGTTTAATTCTACACTTTCTACTCACTACTATATTTGTTGTGCTCATAATTTACCACTTCTTTTATACTTCATACGTATTTCATTCCAAGTCCATATTACTTTTCATTTATCAATATATTCAATATGTCTTCTTCTCGTGGTGGATCGGGACGTGGTGATCGGGGCAACGGAATAGCCCAAGATCAAAGCACTACGCGTCCCTCAAAATCTCGACGACCTAGTCGTCGAGATGTTATGGAAGAGGTTTCCCGATTGGTAGCCGAACGCATGCAAGTAAGTAATGAAAAATTTGTTTTCCAATTCACATGCACAAAATTTCATTAATTTTCTTTTGCGTTCATACTTTTAACTTCTACGTACATAATATTTGTAGATGGAAGAAGATCATAGGACCGCCATGCTACTTGCTGAAATGCAACAAGGTGGGGGGGGGGTAGGGGAGGTCGTTCCCAACAAGATGAGGAGTTCGACGTTACTATATCGTCGGAGTCGGACAACAACGAGGATAGATCGCATTCTCGTATTCCTTCTAGCACCGGCGGAAATGAGGAGATGCCTCCCCCTGCACCCACTAACACGGCAAAAGCTTTGAAATCGGACATTTTTATCAAACACTACAAGAAGGTCCCGGTGGTGATTCCAAGTCCTCACGATCCGAACTCTCAAGAAGAGACTTCGGACTTTCATGTTTACTGCAACTATTGCGATAAAGTGTACAAATGGTCCGCCGGTGGTGGATATGGCACCCTCCGTCGCCATTTAGTGGCAAAGCATCCGGTAGAATGCGGCACTGCCTCTACCCAAAGCCAACTAAACTTCCAACCCGCCGGCTCGGGTTCGTCAGGTGCGCCTCTATTTAAATATGATAAAAAGAATTTTGATGATACAATGACTAGATGGGCGGCTATGAAGCATATGCCCTTTAATGTTTTTGATGACAAAAGTTTTGAGGTTACTATGCAAAGTGGGTTGAATGTAGCAATCAAAAGAATAGGTAGAATGACCGTGCAACGATCTACCGTTCGGCAGTGCTTGGAGAAAAAGGTAGAATTATCACGTTATTTAGTTAACATGGGCCACAGGGTGAACATTTGCTCAGATGTTTGGACGGATTGTTTTAACCGTCATTCATACATGGGTATTACGGTTCACTTTGTGGACAACAGTTGGACTTTGAACAAGCGTTTAATTGGTTTTAGAGAATTTGAAAGTCCACACACTGCACCCGAAATTGCTTCTTTGATTATACAAGTGTTGAATGAGTTTCAGTTATGCAACAAGATATTTTCTATTGGTTTTGATAATGCAACTGCCAACACCGCAAGTATTGCCAATTTGATTGCGGCTTGTACACCGGTAATTGGAGGTAAGTATTTTCATCAAAGATGCATTTGCCATATTTTAAATTTATGTGTACAGGATGCACTTGAATTATGGCAAAAGCATGTTTCTCCTATTAGAAATACAGTTAGATTAATCCATCAAAAGCCACCTATTGGCAAAGCATGAAAGAAATATTGCCATCAAAAGAATGTCAGGTACACGAATTTTACTATGGATGTGTCTCATAGATGGAATTCGACATATGATTGTCTGAATTCTACTTTGACACATAAAGATGCTTTATGTGATTTTTATAGAACTAACCCCTACCGTGATTTATATCTTTCGCATAGTTGTTGGGATAACAGTTTGGCTTTATTTAAATTGTTCAAATATTTCAAAAATGCTACTGTTGAATTGTCGGGTGTTTATTATTGCACAACTGTTCGTGTTTTGGAGCATTGCATGTACATATCCCTTGGTTTTAAAACTGCAATGAAAAATGCTTCCTCTTCTCCCGAATTAATGTGCGTTTTGTATTATATGATTGAAAAATGGCTCAAGTATTTCAGTAAGATTCCTAACGTGTTTTTGATTGCAAAGGTATTGGATCCAAAATGGAAATTAGCAGGTACCACTAGAATTTTAGATTTTTATTATAACAATTTGAGTTCAATTGATCTTGGTCCCATTCAAGCAATCCAATCGGATACCAGCGACGAATTTGGAGTCGACCTCTCAGAAACCTTTCAAATAAACCTCCCGGACCGGTCAGTTGTGCAACAAAACCTCGAGTATAACTTGCGCTCTCTCTACACCGAATATGAAATCAAGTATAACACCACTCACCAAGTCAGAAGACCCCCTCCTCCACAACATAACTATGGCTTTGCATTTCAAGCCGATTATGATGACCCCGACGCGCAATCCCAACTAGCCGACCTATACAACTACAGCACCGGCGGAAGGTCCTCAGGTATGGTCAGTGAATTAGATTTATATTTTGAATCACTCTTTTCCTTTGGTGATGAAGGTCCTACTCCTCCCGCCCAAATCGACGTCCTCGATTGGTGGGGAACCCACGAGAAAGATTTTCCCATCCTTGCTTCAATGGCCAAGGAGATTTTTTCTGTTCCGGCTTCCACCGTCGCCGTCGAGTCCGCTTTTAGTGTTGGCTCGCGCGTTTTGGATGAATCAAGAAGTAAGCTCTCGGCGAAAAATATGGAAGCCGTGATGTTACTTGATGATTGGGCCAAAGCTGACGTCCGAGAACAAGAAAATGATTGGAATGATCGTCAAGAGGGATCACAAGATGAATTCACCGGGGATGAAGATTAGGCCAACCGTCAACCGCCGCCGGCCAAGCCAAATAGGTAAGTAAGGTAAGAGAACTACGTGGACTTTGATTCCCTAATGCAAATGAGCAATTGGGATACGTAGGCACCTCAACTTAAATTTTTAATTTAAGTTGAGCTCAAGTCCTTTTTCTTTTATTTCTTTTTTTTCCCATTAATTCTTACTTTAAAAATATGCAAATACAATTACATAATTGTATTTGTATATACTCTAGTCGATGAAGTATATTTCTCTATACGGCTAAATGAGGGAAACTTTTGACAATTCTACTATAATTGTTGATTGTTAGACGAAACTCAACATTTAAAGTTGAATTGCTAAAGGTGTCCTTAATTTAGTTATGTAGAAAGATCTTCTTCGCCGGTTAAGAGTATATATATAATACACTTATACGTTTAAGAACTTCAACGTCGTTTCTTGTCATTTGTAATTAGTTCTTCACTAGTAGTCTCATTTGTATTTAAATTTTGTTTAAGACTTCAAGACCGCATTATGTTTTCAATTTGTAATTGTTGTAACTTGTAACGTGTAATTTGTAAACATGCAATTTCAATAAAATTCCAACTTTAGCCGTATTTTTTTCAATTTTATTTACTCACATTTCATACAAAAACAAACTTGAAAAGTGTAATGTAATTTGATTAAAATTGAAAAGTTGAAAAATGCAAAAAAAAAAAAAAATTCGTCGAACCGTCGAACCAGCCCGGAACCGGCGGTTCAAGCCGAAAACCGGCAGTTTTGAACCGCCACGTAAACCGCTGGTTTTTTGAACCGGAACCGGAACCGCCGGGAGCTAGGCGGGCCGGTTCAGGTTCATGGATATCTCGACCCTTGACCCGCCGGTTCGGGCCCGGAACCGGCGGTTTCCGACCCTTG
Organism: Salvia splendens; assembly: GCF_004379255.2. Lineage (NCBI taxonomy): Eukaryota > Viridiplantae > Streptophyta > Magnoliopsida > Lamiales > Lamiaceae > Salvia > Salvia splendens. Next base: position 24,216,601 of record NC_056036.1, on the reverse strand, counting down.
TGCATGCCTAGCGTTCATGTGCTCCAAACAGGGTAGGCACAAGAACCATAGCCTGCAAACCACACAAGACACGGTCTCAATATCTCATACATAAGATTTAAAAGGAAACGAGAGGCCACGCGTGATAACTTACTAGGATTAGTAGACGTGACTGCCGCCGTCTGCAAGAAGTCGCAGTCGCCGGAATTCCTGCTCGAAGATTGATAAAAAAGATTCATAGCATAGGCAGCGTGAGATGCAACAGTTGCAGGTTCAAAACATGCACCACCAGGCCCGCAGCCGATGCCCTGTCCGCAAGCATAATCGAGATTTGCTTGCAGTTGAGCGTCGGAAACGCCAGGTCTAGGCAAGCACCAACCAACTACGACTGGGCTTGGTACTGGATTAATTGTGGGAGCTGCTGGGTTCGTGGATCTGGTCGGAGTCTAAACAAATCAACCAACACCATCCAACGTGTTAGATCAAAATCGTTCAATCCATCACAAATTATTACTAATTTATACTCCATCCGTCTCTTAAAAATACCCCGCCCACGAAAAATAGTCTCATTTTGGCATTTTGGGATGTCCACAAAAATAGTACTATTTCTATAAATGGAACTCTCTCTCTCATACTTTATCTACTTTTTCTACTTTTTCTTCACTTCTCCTTTACTTTACCTACTTTTTCTCCTTATCTTTTACTTTACCAAATTTCTCATTAAAACTCGTGCCATCCAAAAATGAGACTATTTTTTTGGACGGAGGGAGTATGAACCATTTTCATTTTACTCCATCCTTTAAAATGATACATTCTCTATTTCACTAAACATTTTTCTTATTCTAATTAGGTGAGACCCATTATCTACTAACAATACTTTGATCATTTTTCTTTCTATTTCTCTTACTTTACCAATTGTGCATTAAAATACCTTAAAAGTTCTTATTCTCAAGGGTTAGAGGGAGTACTAAATTTATCTATCTAACCTATAATTCAAAGTAAACAACTCTAAAGAATTTACGGCTCACCTGTGTGGTTTTTGCAAGGTTAACATCATAGGTCGCTGAAAGGTCGGGCTTGAATAGTCCGAACGAGCGCTCCGAGGCAGGGCCAAGTTTCATATCCTCGTCGTAGAGCGCAAATATGTAGGTATCAACAGATTTCCCCGGCATGAGGGGTGTCCCGACCTTCGACCTGAGGCGGTTTATTAAGTTCCCGTTATAGGCTTTTGCATTTTCCATATTTGTACCAACTTCATTGGAATCTCCTTTATAAGGCCAACCTGTCTCAGCTACTACAATCTCGACGTCTTTGTACCCTGCCGCCTTGAGGGCCGAGTGGATCGCTCAACCTAAGAACAACAAATCAGTAGGAAATTCCCACAAAAAACAATTAATAATTTTAGCTGTGAAGGGAGGAGACAGGTTCAATGAGCAAAAGGCATCACATGCAACAAAATTCGAACTAAATTATAGGGAACAACTGTCTAAATGGGCAGCCTGCAGCAATCACATGGAGACCAGAAATGATATTTCACATATTAGATGGTTTGGAAGAAATCATAGAATAAGATATACGTGTGAATGAATGAAGATATTTTAAGACAATGAGCAAACTTGTTGATAAACACATCAAGGCATAGACATGTATATATGTATAAAAATGAACCTGAGCATCCCACATGTTCATGTACTTGATGCCCGTGTTGGAGTCGAGACGGCCAGCATTGGGTTGGAACAAACAGAAGGCCTTGGTCTCAGGGCGGGGGTCATCCCGGTATGCAAAGAAGGGGTAGGGATTGATCATCAAAGGCGCGCCATTTGTGCTGAGGAATTGTAGCAACCCTTTCATTGTGTCACCGTATCCAAAAGCCCCTGCAGATGGGGGCTCCGACTGGCTGAGCACCGCCATTGAATGGACCGTCGACACCTTGATCTTCCCACCCAATGATGCTGTTTGAGATCATCAACTATAAATCTTATACCATGTCTTGTCTTCATCAAGAAAAACATATTCAAAATGCTAGTAATTGAACAACCTATCCTAAACAATTAGGAGTTTTAAACTAGTATTTAGAATCACAATATGAAACTGCAATACCTGCATTGAGGGCATTTTGGACATTTTGCATCGCCGGGACCAGCTGCGATGCTAGATTCTGATCGGGCAGCGTGACGACCTCGTTTCCGACGGTGACGACGATGATCTTGCTGGCCGGGTAGAAGGCCAGGACGTTGGAATTGGCCCAATTTTCGGCGAAATTGGGGTCGGAGGCGAGGGCCGGAATGTCGCCGTTGGATGTGTTACGACTTTTCCTCGCAACCTCCATATCTTAGCTCACAACTTCGCAATTCGCAGCGTTTCAGCGATAATACGCAATCACAACACGTGAATGATCAATAAGAACGATTGAATTAACAAGAATAACGATCGAATGTTTACAATTGGAATGATCAAGCAAAGAGGAACTCTAGATCCACGATCTAAGCTCACAACACTCAACTAAACAATATCAACGACGTTTTTAAAGAAAGAGCAACTACGGCTATTTATACTCTATTTCTTAGCTCATCTTAGCTCGCTTCTCTTCCGCATGAGTTGTCATCCACGTGCTTCCCTCTCATTGGCTAGCAACACGTCACTTCCTCCTTCTTATTGGATAATGCATTTCCTAACTAACGCCACGTCACCAACTAACACAATATTGCATGTATGTCTCCTGCTTACGTTGCATGTATGTGTTTTATAGTAATGCATGCAACAATACCCCCCTCTTAGGGTTCCTTGTCCCCAAGGAACCATGGAAATCGAGGCTGAATCACATCTGCAAACTCCCATGAAGCATCGGCCGGTGACTTACCTTCCCAATGGATGAGCCATTTCGTCACTGCGTGATTCTGCCTTTTTACCATTTTCCTATCCAAAATGGCTTGAGGAACGGCATCATTTATATAGGACACATCAGGTAAATCATTGATAGGGCCTGATGGTGGGGAAGCCGGCTTTAATAGAGAAACATGGAACACATTGTGGATTGTGGCCGAAGATGGTAGATTAAGCTTGTATGCCACTGCACCAATTTTATCCAATATCTGATAAGGTCCAAAGTATTTAGGTTCGAATTTATGATGCTTTTCTCTGATAGATTTCTGTCTATACTCCCTCAGCTTCAGCCAAACCCATTCTCCTATCTCAAACTCTTTGTCAGTTCGATGTTGATCAGCTTGTCTCTTCATTCGGTCAGCTGCTTTCTGTACATTTCGCTTGAGTATAGCAAGCATCTCTTCCCTATCTCGCAAAGCAAGATCCACCGCCTCAACATTTGAATCACCAGGCAGATAAGGTACATGTAGAGGAGGTTCAAATCCATACAATGCTTCGAAAGGAGTCATTTGAATACTAGAATGATAGGTAGTGTTGTACCAATATTCGGCTAATCCCAACCATTGCAACCAAGTATGTGGCTTTTCACCCATAGCACACCGCAGATAACATTGCAAACTTCTATTTACTATCTCGGTTTGACCATCAGTTTCTGGATGATAGGCCGTGGAATAAAGCAACTCAACACCCAATAAACTCATAAACTCCTTCCAGAAATTTCCCACAAAAATAGTGTCACGACCGCATTTTCTAAGGATAGAAAACACGGTTGATCGCGACTAGGGGAGGATTAAAGAAGCGGGGAAGAAAGGGGAAAATACAAATCGACCATAGCTCGAAATAAAATCAGAGTTTTGAACAAAATAGACTTGAGTCTTTTAAGATGCACAACGGAAACAAATGAACGCGGTTCCATGTATGAAGACATGAACCTCCGAGAGTCAAAATCTGACTGAATTAAATGTCTTGTCTCAATAGCACTTCCTCCACCACTTCGCTGCTCAACCTGCACATTTAGAAATATATGCAGGGCTGAGTACAAAAAGTACTCAGTGAACACATTGCCGACAATTACACATATACATTTGAAAATATTGTCAAGCCATCATCACAGTAACACTCGGGGTGTTGTTGAAAAGACTCGAGCTTACTAAAAATATCACATTGGACTGCAGTCCCTTTTTTTCCTGTACTTAGCCATATCTGATCACATTGTGCCGTCGAGATGGTGTTCTCGCACGGTCACCTTCTCTGCCCAACATGTCAGAGGTATTCTTGTGCCGGGAAGGTGGCCTCCTTCCTCGGTCACCTGCTCTGCCCAACATGCAGAGGGAGCTTGTGTACACTAGTCCGAGTGGGGACACCACCCTCACTGGGACCCGAATTCGACTTATATCATCATTCATAATTCACTTGGCCGTAGCCAACAGATAGACATCATACACAAAAACATTTATGGCAAGACAACATCTTTAAAAATCACGAACATGTGTTCGAGTTTTCATAGAATACGATTTGTATTTTTCGTATAAGAAAGCTCACCTTGATCGTTTAGTTCCCTTAACTTGAATCTTTCGTTCCGACTTTACTTGCGAACATACCCTTTTGAAAATATCACAACGTACTAATAAGACTCGAGAAATTCACATACTTATAGGAATGCATGCCCCTACTTTATTTCTTTTATCGTTTGTTCACCGTTAGAAAATTTTAGAAACTTGCATATTAATTAAATTTATTAAATTGGAAAATTTAATTAATAGCACTTCTTTATTAAACTTAATTATTTCTGTGACTTGAGAACGCCGTCTCCCTCTTTCTTCCCATTTCCTTAGCGACCGCCCGAGGCGTCGCGTGAGACGCCGGTCGGCCGCTCACGCCCATAATTCCTCCGTTGGCTCCTCGTATTTTTCTCAACGATATCGAATTAAATCCTAAGATTTAATTGAGCACATGAATTAATTATCGAAGATGTTTTCCCTCGCAATATATTTATTTCGGACTTGGGATAAATTATTCATCCTTCGAAATATTCCAAAAATTAACTAAATAATTCTCAACAATTAAATTATCTGCCCAAGGATTAATTAACTTGACCCAAGATAATTGTTATCTTAGTCCACCTTATTTCACCAATTTATTTAGTGAGGCCAAAAGAAAATAGCCCAAATTAATATATCCCCATCCTTATTTCTCCATTTATGTAATAATGCCCAACTAATAAAAGAAGCTCCAACTCAATTCCTTATTTAATTTTACTCCAACAATATTAAATTTCCAAGTCTACTAGTTTAATTAGGTAGCCCCAAATCCACAAAATCTCTCGGCCCAAAGTAAATTAATTATTAGGCCCCAAATCCTTAAATCCAAATTCCTTCATTTAAAAGGGACAAGCCCAATTTCTTTATTCTTCCATTGGGCTCTCTTTTTCTTTTAATCCAACATGGCCCAATTCTAAAGTCAATGAGTCAAATACTCCATTCCACTCCCATCGGTACTTCTACAGAATGTTTCCCCAAATTTCTTAAATCTTTCAAAAAAAATCCCTAAGAATTAGTGAAGGAGCAGCAATTTCCTCTCTTCTTCTCCGACGAAATCGCGTTATAGTCGGCTCGCTCTCCACCGATCATTGTCACAGGCGTCTAGTCCTTTCTCCCGACGAGGTTTCCGACAGAGAAGGTGTCACTCCCTGCCTCCCTGCGAAGTTACCGATAGGAAGGAGGCGTCGCCTCCCTTCCACGGCGTCGATACCGGCCGCCGCTGCCTCCAACTCCTCACCGCCAATCCTCCGTCGCACGCCGTCGCTGCTGTCTAAAGTCAACCGCTGCTGCTACCGCTGCACAGAGTCGGGCTGTTTGTTCGCCCCTGCTCCGTCGGTGGTCGTGCAGCCCCGAAACATCACCGCAGCCCCCGATTCGTCCCGAAACCAATCCGAACCACCCCGCAAGGTAAGTCCCTTCTACAAATTATTTTCTTTCGCAGTGGGTGTTCGATCGATTATGCTCAAATAATTGTGTTATTGTTCTGTTCAAATAATTGTGTTATGTGTGGGAAAGGTGGATGATGATATGCTGTGAAACAATTGCTAAAAGTTCATGCTTTAGAATCGAGTAAAAGATATACCTCCGTGAGTAGGACGTTGTGGAGTTCACAAGGCTGAAAAGGGAGGTTCTTGAAGTTGGAAAATTTCAATTCCACAGTTAGGATTGATCTAGGAATTTGGCACCCTTCGAAGTCTGTCGTGGATTTCAAAAGAAAAGATCTCCCTGAATTCTTGTTGCGGCCCGTTGCAGTGATAGGGAAGGGAATGGATCATCTGTTGTCTCTTTTTTTTTAGATGAATAAACTTTGGTGAAAGGATGAGGCGGTGGAAGGGTGAGGCGGTGATGGTATTCAGGTGTGAGGAAAAGCAAGTGGCCTGACATAATCCTATCTCAAATATTCTTCTTTATCTGGAGAATGATTTCATTCTCTAATTAAATGCACCATTTAATGCTGTGTCTGAAAAATAATTGAGCCCAAGGGATCTGCATTTCTTTTTATTTATTAATATATATATTTTTTTATTAATTGATTATTTATTTATTCGTTTATTTAATTTGGTGTAGGTATAATCGGTTCAAGTTCGTGGCTGTCCGCGTTGAAGCACCCGATTTTCTTAGAACGTAGGATGTATAAATTAAATTTTGTTGGACTTTTGTTGGATATATCAGACATTAGAATTTTGATTATAGTACTTTATTTATTAATTTAAATTTATTATAATCATATAGGTGTATTATATATTTGCGTGTTTTATTCACTTGCCTATTGTCAAAACAAATAACGACAACAATCTATCATAGCTCGGATTTAATCGCATAAAAGTCACTTATATAAATAATCAAGCTAATAATATAGTTTATAATAATATCGGCTTAGCGGGTCGTTACATTCTACCCCTCTTAAAAGAAATTTCGTCCCGAAATTTAGAAAGTATTTAGGCAAAAAGTTCAGGATTGTAACGCCCCGTTTTTCTAAACCTAATTTTTTTTGAACCACAAAGTACTTGCATTTAATGCGATTAATTTTGTGAGGGCCCGTGAATTAATTGTTGAGTGGAATTTGTCGCTGGACTAGAAATTGTGAAATAAATTACTACGTGAAGTTAAAATAATTCCTTTCCGTGAGGAATAAATATATTGGACTCAATTCGCGAGCTGGATCGAATAAATGGGATAAATAATCCAGTCCGTGATAAATAAATTGTGGACTGCACAATTTAAAATAAAATACAATGGACTGTGAATTAAACTAATCTAATTAAATATTTTCCATGTTGATTTGGTCCTCAATCAACACTAATTAAATTTTTTTTAATTAAAGATTCTGTAAAGATTATCCTCCTCCGTGATGAGATTATTCTCCTCCGTAATCTGCAAATAAATACCAAACAAATCCAAATTAATCAAAAATATATATAAAAAAATATGAGGAATTTGAATCCTCCCCCTCAACCCACGTTGAAAAAAAAACGTTCCCTCTCTCCCCTAAATCTCTCTCACATCCAAACCACCCCTCCCTCTATATTATTTCATTCCCAAAACCGTTCTCTCCTATCTCTGCAATCAAGAACACAAGGCTTTTTCTCTCAACTTTAATTCAAGGTAATTCTGCAGAAATTCCCCTTGATTTTGCACGTTTCTTTTGGAAACCAACTCATTCAATTTTCTTCGGGCAGAAACCGTGAACCAAACTCGAAAAGAAGGAGCTATCGGTTGATTTCTCAAGCTCTGTTCAAGGTATACTCCCTCCCAATTCCGATTCCTATTGTATACTTCATACTGGAGCATACCATACAATTAGAACTCAAATACTGCTAGAACACATCAATTAGGAATCGAACCAAACTGAAAGAAACCAGCACAGAAACCAACATCAAGCGAACTTTATAATCGAATACCGCGGGGATTAATCGGAAAATACGAAAGGAATATAACTTTGTAATAGACTTATCTTTCTGGGTAATCGGGACTGGTTAGGGGCTGTTCCGAATCAGTGAAATAATCGATCCGAGAAGCAAGTCAAAAGACGAACTTCATCTTGTTTCGAAGCTGTTCGGGGACCGTTCGAGCATTGTCAGCAACCGGACAGCGACAATACGGAGCAGCGACAGCAGGCGCCTGACTCAACGCTGCTGCTCGGCTGCGGTGACTCGACGGCGGCGAACCGGCGCTACCATCGATGGTACAGCGGCGTGCGACGGAGGGGCGAACAGACACGGCGACAACAGCAGCGGCTGAACGACGACCATTCCTCTCGCTGCAGCGACAGAGGTTGGCGAAGGGTGACCCGATGACTACACCGTGATAGCAACATCATTTCTTCCCGGTGAGCAGTGGCCGGCGGCGTGGAGTGAATCGGGAAGGCAACGAGAATTTGGGAGAAATTCTCTAATTTTGGGGCTGAATTAAATGAAGGAGAAGGGAGGGGAAAGGCGATGGTGAGAAATAATTTTTGGGCTACCTTTTTGGTTTGGGCCTCACAAATTAAATGAAGAAAAAATTTGGGCTAAGTAAATAATTATTTTTGGGCCAGATTAATTAAATCCTTGGGCTGATAATTTAATCGTGGGGAAATATTTGTTTAGTTCTCGAAATAATTTGAAGTACGAAATAAATATAATTGCGAAGGGAAATAGTTGTGATAATTTAGTTATGCGCTTGGATATTTTTTTTTGGGGATTTTATTTCGGCATCGTGGTGGGAATACGAGGAGCCAACGGAGAATCTTTGAGCGGCCGCCGAATAAGCGAAAAACCAAGAAAATGAGATAAAAGACTTTACTTAGGATGCATGCATTTTACTTATTTATTTGAAAAGTGTGTTGATTTATGTGTTATGTAAAATCTAAAGGTGAGACCTCGCAAGGGAATCGTGATTGCAAGGGAAAGAAAGTAATTTCGGATTAAGAACTTGAGGTGGGCTTTCTTTTACTAAACTCCTTTACGTTTTCAAAAGTATGATTATGGTGGAATAAGGGTGGTTTAAACTGTTATGTCATGCCATGTTTGTTTTGATGATGAGATTGTTGCCTGATGCTTAGTTTGTGAGTTCGCTCCATTAGGCTATAGGGCTATGTTGTGATTGTTGCCTGATGCCTAGTTTGTGAGTTCGCTCCATTAGGCTATAGGGCTATGTTAAACGAATTCGGGTCTGAGTAGGGCCGCAGACCCTATCAGGCTAGTGTACACAGGTGGGATCGTGAGCCGTCCTTGCTAGTCGGCCGGTCTCGTGGGCGAATAGTGTGGCCACACTTTCGTCGCACCATGGAAAGAGGATGTGATTGAATGATTGATGAGAAAGTGGGGAGATTGTTTTGACTGGCCAGTCTATGAAATTGTTTTGTGATACTCGATGATATTTATTTTCTAAATGTAAAACTCGAGTTCACTATGGTATGGATGACATAACTTTCATCAAATGTTTTCGGCATAAGCCCACTGAGTATATTAAGTACTCAGCCCTGCATGTGTTTTCCCTATGTGCAGGTTGAGCGGCGACGAGCAGTTGGTGGTGTTGAGCAATTTAAAACTGAAGCATGGTTTGGTTAGTTGTGAACTACAAGTGTCGTTGTGTCTCCACACATGACGTCACTCTTTCTCTTGAACGCTTCCGCTGAGACATTGTTTTTATTCATCAACCTTTTAGCTTTGAACCTAATTATTTGGATAATGTCAACCCCTTGACCCCTTTATTAAATATTAGTTATTGGTCAAACTCTTTATTGAAACCCTAGTTTCCTTCATCTGTTTATTAAGTTCTTTTAATCACGATCGCCCGTATTTTATAACCCTAAAGGGCGGTCGTGACAGTTTGGTATCAGAGCCTCAGTTTCTTTCCGCTCTGGACCCAAGAGTCTTTTGAGTCAAAATCTATTCTTGTATTAATTGATTAAGGTATAAACATTGAAGGCTCAACACCACAACTCGTCACGCCCAACCGCGAAGAAAGAGGTAATATATTTTTGTGAGAAAAACTTTTATGAGAAAGCTTTGGAGAAAGGAAGATAAGAAAAATTTTGAGAAAGAGAGGAGAAAATTTTAATAAGAACGAGGAAGTAGAATCTTCCCATGAGGGATCGATTTCAAGTTGAGAAGAGTATTTTCTGATGTTTGAAAAAAGAGCAAGTTGTGAAGAGGAACGATGGATTGTTTGTTTTACATGAAAGATGAAAGTGGATGTTCAAGTATGTTTTGAGTTTTGAGTCAAAACTTTTACTCTAAAGTTGAAAGTGAGACATGAAAGTTTGAGGAAAGTGTTAGAGTTTGAAGTAAATTTTATTTGAAAAATTCTGAATGTTAATGTAAAGTGTGAAAGTGTTTTGCTTTGAGATGTGAAAATGTTGTGTGTTATAATACTTGTTTATGTGGAGTATGCACGACTTTTAATGTGATAGTTTTTATCTACGAAATGACGAAATGGGTTGTGAACTTAGAGTGCCTAAGATGTAGGCCTAGTTGACTGTGCGAACTGTAGTTCTAAGTTGAAAACTTACCTATTGCTTTTCTGAGCAATGAAAAAGGAACGAGAATCTGAAAGTTGGGGCGAACCCCTATTTTGTCAAGATACGAGGCCAGTAGATCAAGAGTGGGGATGGAGGTCGGTGGACCATGGAAATTTTTTTCTATTTCTTAGAATGACGCGAACTATTGGAGCAAGCTTAATGTGTGAAACATGTATTAATTGATGGTCTATTGGCGTTGAAGTATGAAGTATATTATGAAATTGTTGGTGGGAGTGAAATATGACGCTATGAACTTTGTATGCGAACATAGAGTGCCTAAGAAGTATGTTTGATTGAACGATATCGAATTTAGTTGTTGACAACTGCAATATCACTTTTCCGAGTGATAGGACAAATGGAAATATGTGGTGTGAACTCAAACTTTATTGAATGATTACAAATTCAGTATTGTTTTTCCCTGAATGACAAGAACAAGGAGAATGCGAAAAGACGTAGTATATGATAAAGAGTTTAAGAAAAGACGAAGTGCAAATTGAAAAGATGTTCCAAACGAGAAAATGTTCGAGGCAAGAAGAGATGCGAAATGAGGTAACCCTACAACGGAGGTAGAGATCATACCTGCGATCTAATAAGATAAATCCAATCTTATGTCAGAAATTGCGATGCGACGAAAACGACCGTTAAAGCATGTTGAGAGCGCAAGTACAACTACAACGTTTTAAGAGAATGATTGTTATCACGTGCAAAGAATATTATGAAGATTTGGATTTCGACTACTGTTATTAGTTGTAACGACACGATGAATCTCAACTTGGAGTCCAAGGTTTCTTAGAACGATGTTACCATGTTCAGGCTTGCGAAAAATGGACTAGGGAGTGCGACCTTCGTAGCTAGAATGAATGATTTTAAATCAACAGTACTTACTTGGATTCTAAACCCTTTTCGATATATATTGAATAACCGTGAGCCTTGTCTATTTAAACACATTGGTTGACTCATGCCTTGCGAGTAATGCCCATTATTTTTTTCCTATATCGAGTCATGACTCCCTTTCAGTTCTTGAAAATTAGTGCTTGCCTTTGTAACTTTGGACATCTTGATTAGTAGTCTTCTTTGATTAATCTTTCGTAAGGACAATCTTTTGACCTTATGAGCTTCCGTCATTGAACTTCACTCTTAAAGTTGTTTGCAGTTATGACCTTCAGTATGATCACATCTCCCATATAGGTATCTTCAAAGGGGTGGAATATTCTTCTTGGAAATTTTGTACGCCTTTTTGTTTCGTAACTATGCATGCGGCAAGTTCTTTCTTGCAGAAGTGAAATTCTTTTTAGCTCAGTTTCACTACATATATTGTTTCATGCTCAATGATTTTTCTTTCTGCAACACCAAGTTAAGGCTACCGTATTCTCTTTTTCCTTAACATATTTGATCTAGCTGATTTTCCTAAAAAGTTCACTTCACGTTGGTTGCAAACCTGTGAATCCATTGATGTGATATCATTATTCCATATTTTGATCTTCGTTGAACCATGATTAGTGTTGCTTCGTGGAAACTGCCTACATTTCTAAATCCTCATGCAACTTATCATTTCTGGCCATGACATGTTTGGGACATTATCCATTGTTGTATGGACCTTTCAAAATTGATTGGACAACTGAATTATCTTTTGGTAGCCTACTTCGGGAATTGAGATCTATTTCAATCTCATCCTATTTTCATGACCTATCTTATGTTCTTTCAAGCTTTGTTGGGGATAATCCAAACCAGTTGTTGCGAGTTAGTGTGGAGATTTAAAGCAAAAGAGCTGAAATTATTATTCTTATTTCCTTGAGTGATTTCTAAACTCTTCCAATTTAAAGACGTTTTAGCGGTGTTGTTATTTGAAATCGGTCCATATCCAAGTTAAGACTGTTTGATTAAATTGTTAGTTCTTGATACATATTCGGAGTTCTTGATGCAACATTGTAGGGAAATGCAAAAGCTTGATCTTTTAAGATACACAAGGGAAATAAGTTTTATAGACCGACACACACTGAAATGATATACCAACCAGAAGTGTAGACATGACCAATAGAACGAGGGGATGAATATTTCGCAATTACGAACCGCTTGTAATGAGCTAGAAATTGAATGTCGTGTTATGTACATATTTGAGAGGAGGAAAAAATGTAAAGAAAATTTTAGGCACATGGGCCTGATCATCTGGTACGGTGTAAAGATCTAGGTGAAAATAGTTGATCGATCGATACGAGGATGATGAATAAAACTAAGTGAGCAGCGAGGGAAGGAGTATTTAAAGATCACTGCTACAATACGACAATTGTCGAGAAAATAGAGTATGTTAACAAGGTGACACCATCAACAAAGAGAGAAACGTTCGAGTCAAGATATGTCGAGTAGGAAAGGAATTGAAAGAAAGAACGCGTTGTATCCCCACCACCTCCTCAACCAAAGTAGAGAATTAGGAACATTATTATAAGAATTTTCGCATAGGAGGAAAATGGAGGGAATGTTGGAAGAAGTTTTCAGTGATATGTTCACATCTTGATGAAGTAGACCGAAAGTGAAAATGGCAAAATAAGTTTGTCTCTATTATAGACATGAGATTAGGACCGTTAAAAAGAAAGTCATGTTGGATTACCTTTCCTAACAGATAGACAGTCGTATATTACAATTGACTTGGAACCATGATCAACCCTAAATATCTAGGACAACATACAAAATGATGACTAAGGAGTTGGAAGAACTCAAGATGCAACTGCAAGAACTGTAAAAACCTGGATTTCATCAAATTCAGTGTGCCACCTCGGGGTGCACCAAAGCTATCTTTGAAGAATGACGGAACGCTGAGAATGTGCATAAATTATCGAGAGCAGAACGAGATGACACTTTGGAACATGTTTTCACTAACGGGAATAGATGATTGGTTTGATCAGCTTCGAGGAGTTGGTGTCTTTGTGAACATGGAATTGACATCTGAATACCTCAAATTGGAGTCCGACAAGATGTATCCAAGACGACTTTCCGAACTAGATATGGTCATTATGAGTTCATAGTAAAGCCTTTTGGACTGACTAATGCCTCGACTGTGTTCACAGACCTTATGAATCATGTGTTCCAGCCATAGTTGGACAAGTTCGTTCTAATATTCATAGACGATGTCCTTATCTACTCAAAGAACGAGGAGGAACATGAAGAACCTTTGAGGACTACCTTGGAGACGTTAAGGGCCTAGAAACTCTACGCCAAGTTCAGGAAGTGTGAGTTTTGACTCAAAGAAGTAAATTTCCTTGGGCACATAGTGAGCACAGATGGAATTCGAGTAGACCCCGTAAAGGTGGAAGCTGTACAGAAATGGAAAACACCAACCACACTAACGAAATTCGGAGTTTCCTAGGACTGGAGGAATATTATCGGAGATTCATCGAGGGATTTTTTTAGATAGCAACGCCAATGACTCAACAACTCAAGAAGGGGGTAAAAGTCAATTGGACCCCAGAGTGTGAGGCAAGTTTTCGACTATTGAAGGAAAAGCTAACTAGTGCACCGATTCTAGCTGTGCCAGAACCTGTAGTGAACTACGTGGTATACACAGACGCTTCGAAGGTGGGACTTGGATGTGTGTTGATGCAGAACAACAAAGTGATTGCTTATGCATCACGACAATTGAGGCCACATGAGTTGAACTATCCAACCCACGACTTGAAGTTAGCAGCGGTAGTACACGCCTTAAAGATTTAGAGACATTACCTCTACGGAGTTCGATGCGAGATCTTTACGGACCACAAAAGCCTGAAGTACTTCTTCGAGCAGAAAGATTTAAACATGCGACAATGAAGATGACTCGAGTTGGTGAAAGACTACGATTGTGGCATCAACTACCACCCCAAAAAAGCAAATGTAGTGGCAGATGCTTTGAGCCGAAAGGACCATTCCCAACTGGCTACTTTTCTCACCAAAGAAGAAAGTCTGATTCGCGAGTTCAGCAAGATGCGTTTGGAAGTGGTGAGGGCACCTGAAACAGTGGAAGCACGAATCGCCACTTTAGCTGGTGAACCTGATCTAAGGTTGAGAATCACTGTAGCACAACGGATAGATGCGAAATTGGAGAAAATTCGTGTAGAAGTGCGAACCGGTGAATCTGGGAATTTTAGTGAAGAAGGTGACAATGCCCTTACTTTCGAAGGAAGACTATGCATGCCGGATGACAAGGAACTCAAAAATGAGGTTATGAGTGAAGTACATGAGACTCCTTACACCGCCCACCCAGGAAGTATGAAAATGTATCAAGATCTGAAGAAGTCATGTTGGTGGAATGGTATGAAGAGGGACATAGCGTCATTCTTCGAGAGATGTCTAGTCTGCCAGCAAGTGAAGACTCTACATCAACGATCGTATGAGAAGTTACAACCACTAGAGATTCCTGAGTGGAAATGGGAGCACATCGCCATGAATTTCAAGACGGGATTGCCAATGACTCTGAGAGGAAATACCGCCATTTGGGTAATTATAGATCGGCTTACCAAGAGTGCGCACTTCATACTGATTCTCATAAGCTACGGGTCCAACAAATTGGCTCAAATTTACATAAATGAGATAGTTCGATTGCATGGAGTCCTAGCGACTATCACGTCTGATCGTGACCAAAATTCACCTCAAGATTTTGGATAGGTCTACAGAAAGAGCTTGGAACTAAATTGAACTTCAGCACAACGTTTCACTCGCAAACCGATGGATAGTCCGAAAGAACGATCCAAACTCTTGAAGATATGTTGAGAGCCGTGGTACTCGACCGATGAGGAAGTTGGGAGGCAGCACTACCACTGATTGAGTTCGCCTACAACAACAGTTTTCAGGCAATGATAAACATGGCGCCGTATAGGGCATTATACGGAATAAAGTGTAGATCGCTGCTCTACTGGGACGAAGTTGGCGAGAGAAGAATACTTGGACCCGATGCAGTTGAAGAAATAGTGGGAATCGTTCGAAAAATTCGTGAAAGGATAATAGAAGCTTAAGACAGACAGAAATCATGCGCGGATGTCCGACGCACTGACTTACAATTCCAAGCTGGCGACAAAGTTTTCCTGAAGGTATCCCCGTCAAAAGGGATAGCACGATTTGGCGTCAAGGGCAAATTGAAGCCGCGATTTATTGGGTCTACGAAATTCATGAATGAGTGGGCCCCGTTGCATATCGACTGGCGCTACCACCAAACCTCAGTAATGTGCATAACGTTTTTCATGAGTCGTAGTTACGAAAATACGTGTTTGACCCGAAGCACGTGATCCGTTTCGAAGAAGTCGCATTGAATCCAGACTTGAGCTACGAAGAGAGACCCCAATCTATTTTGGACCGAAAGATCCAGAATGTGAGAAATAAACCTGTTCCTCGTGTGAAAGTACTATGGGAAAATCATGGGCATGAAGAAGCCACATTGGAGAATGAGGACAAGACGATGGAATTGTACCCAGAACTCTTCACTTGAGAGTAGCAAATTTCGGGACGAAATTTCTGTTAAGGTTGGGAGGATGTAACGCCCCGTTTTTCTAAACCTAATTTTTTTTGAACCACAAAGTACTTGCATTTAATGCGATTAATTTTGTGAGGGCCCGTGAATTAATTGTTGAGTGGAATTTGTCGCTGGACTAGAAATTGTGAAATAAATTACTACGTGAAGTTAAAATAATTCCTTTCCGTGAGGAATAAATATATTGGACTCAATTCGCGAGCTGGATCGAATAAATGGGATAAATAATCTAGTCCGTGATAAATAAATTGTGGACTGCACAATTTAAAATAAAATACAATGGACTGTGAATTAAACTAATCTAATTAAATATTTTCCCTGTTGATTTGGTCCTCAATCAACACTAATTAAATTTTTTTTAATTAAAGATTCTGTAAAGATTATCCTCCTCCGTGATGAGATTATTCTCCTCCGTAATCTGCAAATAAATACCAAACAAATCCAAATTAATAAAAAATATATATAAAAAAATATGAGGAATTTGAATCCTCCCCCTCAACCCACGTTGAAAAAAAAATGTTCCCTCTCTCCCCTAAATCTCTCTCACATCCAAACCACCCCTCCCTCTATATTATTTCATTCCCAAAACCGTTCTCTCCTATCTCTGCAATCAAGAAGACAAGGCTTTTTCTCTCAACTTTAATTCAAGGTAATTCTGCAGAAATTCCCCTTGATTTTGCACGTTTCTTTTGGAAACCAACTCATTCAATTTTCTTCCGGCAGAAATCGTGAACCAAACTCGAAAAGACGGAGCTATTGGTTGTTTTCTCAAGCTCTGTTCAAGGTATACTCCCTCCCAATTCCGATTCCTATTGTATACTTCATACTGGAGCATACCATACAATGAGAACTCAAATACTGCTAGAACACATCAATTAGGAATCGAACCAAACTGAAAGAAACCAGCACTGAAACCAACATCAAGCGAACTTTATAATCGAATACCGCGGGGATTAATCGGAAAATACGAAAGGAATATAACTTTGTAATAGACTTATCTTTCGGGGTAATCGGGACTGGTTAGGGGCTGTTCCGAATAAGTGAAATAATCGATCCGAGAAGCAAGTCAAAAGACGAACTTCATCCTGTTTCGGAGCTGTTCGGGGACCGTTCGAGCATTGTCAGCAACCGGACAGCGACAATACGGAGCAGCGACAGCAGGCGCCTGACTCAACGCTGCTGCTAGGCTGCGGTGACTCCACTGCGGCGAACCGGCGCTACCGTCGATGGTACAGCGGCGTGCGACGGAGGGCGAACAGACACGGCGACGACAGCAGCGGCTGAACGACGACCATTCCTCTCGCTGCAGCGACGGAGGCTGGCGAAGGCTGACCCGGTGACTACACCGTGATAGCAACATCATTTCTTCCCGGTGAGCAGTGGCCGGCGGCGTGGAGTGAATCGGGAAGGCAACGAGAATTTGGGAGAAATTCTCTAATTTTGGGGCTGAATTAAATGAAGGAGAAGGGAGGGGAAAGGCGATGGTGAGAAATAATTTTTGGGCTACCTTTTTGGTTTGGGCCTCACAAATTAAATGAAGAAAAAAATTGGGCTAAGTAAATAATTAATTTTGGGCCAGATTAATTAAATCCTTGGGCTGATAATTTAATCGTGGGGAAATATTTGTTTAGTTCTCGAATTAATTTGAAGTACGAAATAATATAATTGCGAAGGGAAATAGTTGTGATAATTTAGTTATGCGCTTGGATATTTTTTTTTTGGGATTTTATTTCGGCATCGTGGTGGGAATACGAGGAGCCAACGGAGAATCTTTGAGCGGCCGCCGAATAAGCGAAAAACCGAGAAAATGAGATAAAAGACTTTACTTAGGATGCATGCATTTTACTTATTTATTTGAAAAGTGTGTTGATTTATGTGTTATGTAAAATCTAAAGGTGAGACCTCGCAAGGGAATCGTGATCGCAAGGGAAAGAAAGTAATTTCGGATTAAGAACTTGAGGTGGGCTTTCTTTTACTAAACTCCTTTACGTTTTCAAAAGTATGATTATGGTGGAATAAGGGTGGTTTAAACAGTTATGTCATGCCATGTTTGTTTTGATGATGAGATTGTTGCCTGATGCCTAGTTTGTGAGTTCGCTCCATTAGGCTATAGGGCTATGTTGTGATTGTTGCCTGATGCCTAGTTTGTGAGTTCGCTCCATTAGGCTATAGGGCTATGTTAAACGAATTCGGGTCTGAGCAGGGCCGCAGACCCTATCAGGCTAGTGTACACAGGTGGGATCGTGAGCCGTCCTTGCTAGTCGGCCGGTCTCGTGGGCGAATAGTGTGGCCACACTTTCGTCGCACCATGGAAAGAGGATGTGATTGAATGATTGATGAGAAAGTGGGGAGATTGTTTTGACTGGCCAGTCTATGAAACTGTTTTGTGATACTCGATGATATTTATTTTCTAAATGTAAAACTCGAGTTCACTATGGTATGGATGACATAACTTTCATCAAATGTTTTCGGCATAAGCCCACTGAGTATATTAAGTACTCAGCCCTGCATGTGTTTTCCCTATGTGCAGGTTGAGCGGCGACGAGCAGTTGGTGGTGTTGAGCAATTTAAAACTGAAGCATGGTTTGGTTAGTTGTGAACTACGAGTGTCGTTGTGTCTCCACACATGACGTCACTCTTTCTCTTGAACGCTTCCGCTGAGACATTGTTTTTATTCATCAACCTTTTAGCTTTGAACCTAATTATTTGGATAATGTCAACCCCTTGACCCCTTTATTAAATATTAGTTATTGGTCAGACTCTTTATTGAAACCCTAGTTTCCTTCGTCTGTTTATTAGTTCTTTTAATCACGATCGCCCGTATTTTATAACCCTAAAGGGCGGTCGTGACAAGGATATTTCTCCTTCATTTTCTCTTCTAGCTCCCATGTTGCTTCTTCCTGTGCGTGGTTTTTCAACAAAACCTTCACTGTAGTAATCGACTTATTCCGAAGCTGTTGCACCTTTCGATCTAGTATTTCTACTGGTTTTTCTTCGTAACTCAGGTCAGGTTCTAGAACGATTCCTTCGTGGTGAATCACATGTTTTGGGTTGAACACATACCTTCGAAATTGGGAGACATGGAATACGTTGTGTACGTTCCCAAAGTTGGGTGGTAATGCCAAGCGATATGCTACTAGGCCCACTTCCTCTAGAATTTCATAGGGTCCAATAAATCGTGGTTTTAGTTTACTCTTGAGTCCAAATCTGGTTATTCCTTTGGAAGGGGCTACTTTCAAAAAGACCTTCTCTCCAATGTTAAATTTCCATTCGGTTCGACGTTCGTCGGCGTAGGATTTTTTTTTCTGCAGTGGTCAGTGTCTTGCCTCCCATGAGGGTCTCACGCGAGGAAAAAAAAAATAGAGTTGATCTAACCGTTTTAACTTTGATAGGAACTGAATTTGGGATTCCAAGAGAAATATTCGAATCGTTCTTTCTTTGTGTAGGCTCCAAGGTAGCCATGAAAATAAAACGATTATAATTATTTCCATTACATGAGTGTTTGGTTCACCACAAACTCTCAGCAGTTGCTTGCAACAAAGGTTTTTATGAAATGCGAAGACTAGGCTCAATTGGGCTCATTATGCTCACCCCAAGAAAAGAAAAGATACAACTTTAAAGGGCTTGAGCTATACCCATAGGACTTGGAAATTTTATTGTGGGAAGAGCTTGCCAGATGGAATAAATTGCGAAAGTGAGGGTATGATGAATAGAATGTAGATGTCAATAATAGGTTGCCAATAATATAATCAAAATGAACAGTGAAGTAGAAAAGTTTCAAGTATCCCCAGATGATAACAGGAAGACCTGAGATGGTTGGTTAAAAATGGATTTGAAAAGAATAGGAAAAACA
The DNA here is from genome assembly GCF_004379255.2 of Salvia splendens. Classification (NCBI taxonomy): domain Eukaryota; kingdom Viridiplantae; phylum Streptophyta; class Magnoliopsida; order Lamiales; family Lamiaceae; genus Salvia; species Salvia splendens. Next base: position 24,196,847 of record NC_056036.1, on the reverse strand, counting down.
AACAATTGCAATTTTCTCAACAACACTGTGATAGAAGATCATATCAACGGAATTTTTTTTTTAGAGTTTATAAGTAGTTCAGGGAAACTTAACTAATAAAGAGGGTAACAAGAAGAAACTAGCCAAGGGAGAAGCAATGTGCCAGCTTTAACATGGAGCTTGCAGAAAAGCTCAAATCAAGAGACAACAGTCATATTTGAATTCAGAAGATGAGAGTACTCATGTAAAACAAAGAGCTTGTCAATAAGTATGTCTGAAAACACAAAAGGTCAAATTAAAAGGTTTAAGGTCTCAACAGATGGCTGTTCCAATATAGTAAGACTGAAAATGATTGGTCTCAAGCGGATTTGAGAAAGAAGAATAACAAGGAACTACCCTTTTGGGTCAACAACATCGTGATACTATATCACGTTAATGAATTCACAAAGTTTATAACCAAATCACGGAAATTAACTAGTAAATAAGACAACCAGAGCAAACTAGTTTGGGAAGAGAGCAAATTACTTTAGACTTGGAGTTGCTAAAGAGCTCAAAGCATGATGGAATAATTATAGTGGGATTAAAAAGAGGTGACTATCCTTTATAATTTAATGAGTGTCAGCAAGCACATTTGAAAACATTAAAGGTCTACTAATGATCTTTGAAGAATATTATCATTGAAGAGACAATAGTTTAGGGAAACATGTTCATTATGAAGGCTATAAATAAAGCAGCCCCTATTATAGGAGTTTGGGGGCAAGAATTCAGAGAGTCAATGTATTGCTTTTATACAGAATGAGTAAAGAATTCCGTAGTCACTGGAGGTTATCAGAAAACATGAGGGAGCAAGCTCAAAACTGAAAGTGATGCACAACCTTGACATAGGAGAGGGAAGATAATTACCTTGCAAAGGAAGTCATTTAAGATCGTAATTCAACAAAAGTATTTTGATCAGGGGATTCGAGAAAATGGAATTCATGGGAATCCAAGTAAGCGTTGGTGATGAATCTTCTTGGTTAACTACAATGGTGATACTCCGTTGTTTAACTCTTTATAGAGGATGGTAAATGAGATATGGGAAACTTTGGTCACAAGGTGCTTTCACTTCACGATCACGTCAGATGACCATATGTGGGGATTACGACTCTTTGGTACTCTTGGTTCGTCATAACGCTCATCCTCGTAACACGTCATTTCTGTTTACTTATGTTGTAGAGCTAGGTTCTTTGTTCACATTGTAATCATATTGTCTTGCTATATATGTGTACATCGCTTAGTTGGATCAAAGTTATGATCCTTTGGAGTGATTGGATCGTCACAAAAGACAAAAGCTAACCTAGATTACTCATGTCATTGGGACGTAGGAAATGACATCTAACCCCTACCATCTTTCTAGAACATGGTTTTGTTATATGTCGGATTGCTTTTCTCGTGACGAAGTTTCTTTCTTATCCCGTCCTTTTCTTTTCGTCGCTCAGGAAAGCGAGAAATGTTCATACTGTACTTCTAAGTTCGAGTTCATATTATGTTCTAGAAGGAACGCATAACTAAGTATTCTAAGTTCTAGGAAATTTCGATTTCCCCTTACCATCAACATGATTCAATGACTACTCAAAAAGATGTATCATTTCACAAACTCAAAAAGAGGCATCATTTCAACAATTGGTACCAGACTCATATACTTTATACTTTCATATTTCAGTACCTTTTTCCATTCAAGAAAATTATTTCTTTTATTCATACATTCGCAATCTTTAGCCAAGAAAAGACATACTAACTCTTTCTTTAAGCACGCTACCAAATCAAGAAACATCAACTCTTTCTTTAAACTCAGTATTTTCATCTGTTCAATCAAATTAACTGCATGAGTTATTTCTCCATTTCAAACTTTCAAACATCTTGACTTTCTTTTGAAAAAGAACAAGTTACATTTTTCTTCATTGAGCGCGATTGGGGGAAAGTGCTAAGAGCATTTTCATCGATTAGACAATCTAGTGGAACAAGACTAGACCAAAGATTTTCAAAGAAGACTATGGGGTTCAGAGCGAGAAAGAATGCTCTGATACCACTCTGTCACGACCGCATTTTCTAAGGATAGAAAACACGGTTGATCGCGACTAGGGGAGGATTAAAGAAGCGGGGAAGAAAGGGGAAAATACAAATCGACCATAGCTCGAAATAAAATCAGAGTTTTGAACAAAATAGACTTGAGTCTTTTAAGATGCACAACGGAAACAAATGAACGCGGTTCCATGTATGAAGACATGAACCTCCGAGAGTCAAAATCTGACTGAATTAAATGTCTTGTCTCAATAGCACTTCCTCCACCACTTCGCTGCTCAACCTGCACATTTAGAAATATATGCAGGGCTAAGTACAAAAAGTACTCAGTGAACACATTGCCGACAATTACACATATACATTTGAAAATATTGTCAAGCCATCATCACAGTAACACTCGGGGTGTTGTTGAAAAGACCCGAGCTTACTAAAAATATCACATTGGACTGCAGTCCCTTTTTTTCCTGTACTTAGCCATATCTGATCACATTGTGCCGTCGAGATGGTGTTCTCGCACGGTCACCTTCTCTGCCCAACATGTCAGAGGTATTCTTGTGCCGGGAAGGTGGCCACCTTCCTCGGTCACCTGCTCTGCCCAACATGCAGAGGGAGCTTGTGTACACTAGTCCGAGTGGGGACACCACCCTCACTGGGACCCGAATTCGACTTATATCATCATTCATAATTCACTTGGCCGTAGCCAACAGATAGGCATCATACACAAAAACATTTATGGCAAGACAACATCTTTAAAAATCACGAACATGTGTTCGAGTTTTCATAGAATACGATTTGTATTTTTCGTATAAGAAAGCTCACCTTGATCGTTTAGTTCCCTTAACTTGAATCTTTCGTTCCGACTTTACTTGCGAACATACCCTTTTGAAAATATCACAACGTACTAATAAGACTCGAGAAATTCACATACTTATAGGAATGCATGCCCCTACTTTATTTCTTTTATCGTTTGTTCACCGTTAGAAAATTTTAGAAACTTGCATATTAATTAAATTTATTAAATTGAGAAATTTAATTAATAGCACTTCTTTATTAAACTTAATTATTTCTGTGACTTGAGAACGCCGTCTCCCTCTTTCTTCCCATTTCCTTAGCGACCGCCCGAGGCGTCGCGTGAGACGCCGGTCGGCCGCTCACGCCCATAATTCCTCCGTTGGCTCCTCGTATTTTTCTCAACGATATCGAATTAAATCCTAAGATTTAATTGAGCACATGAATTAATTATCGAAGATGTTTTCCCTCGCAATATATTTATTTCGGACTTGGGATAAATTATTCATCCTTCGAAATATTCCAAAAATTAACTAAATAATTCTCAACAATTAAATTATCGGCCCAAGGATTAATTAACTTGACCCAAGATAATTGTTATCTTAGTCCACCTTATTTCACCAATTTATTTAGTGAGGCCAAAAGAAAATAGCCCAAATTAATATATCCCCATCCTTATTTCTCCATTTATGTAATAATGCCCAACTAATAAAAGAAGCTCCAACTCAATTCCTTATTTAATTTTACTCCAACAATATTAAATTTCCAAGTCTACTAGTTTAATTAGGTAGCCCCAAATCCACAAAATCTCTCGGCCCAAAGTAAATTAATTATTAGGCCCCAAATCCTTAAATCCAAATTCCTTCATTTAAAAGGGACAAGCCCAATTTCTTTATTCTTCCATTGGGCTCTCTTTTTCTTTTAATCCAACATGGCCCAATTCTAAAGTCAATGAGTCAAATACTCCATTCCACTCCCATCGGTACTTCTACAGAATGTTTCCCCAAATTTCTTAAATCTTTCAAAAAAAATCCCTAAGAATTAGTGAAGGAGCAGCAATTTCCTCTCTTCTTCTCCGACGAAATCGCGTTATAGTCGGCTCGCTCTCCACCGATCATTGTCACAGGCGTCTAGTCCTTTCTCCCGACGAGGTTTCCGACAGAGAAGGTGTCACTCCCTGCCTCCCTGCGAAGTTACCGATAGGAAGGAGGCGTCGCCTCCCTTCCACGGCGTCGATACCGGCCGCCGCTGCCTCCAACTCCTCACCGCCAATCCTCCGTCGCACGCCGTCGCTGCTGTCTAAAGTCAACCGCTGCTGCTACCGCTGCACAGAGTCGGGCTGTTTGTTCGCCCCTGCTCCGTCGGTGGTCGTGCAGCCCCGAAACATCACCGCAGCCCCCGATTCGTCCCGAAACCAATCCGAACCACCCCGCAAGGTAAGTCCCTTCTACAAATTATTTTCTTTCGCAGTGGGTGTTCGATCGATTATGCTCAAATAATTGTGTTATTGTTCTGTTCAAATAATTGTGTTATGTGTGGGAAAGGTGGATGATGATATGCTGTGAAACAATTGCTAAAAGTTCATGCTTTAGAATCGAGTAAAAGATATACCTCCGTGAGTAGGACGTTGTGGAGTTCACAAGGCTGAAAAGGGAGGTTCTTGAAGTTGGAAAATTTCAATTCCACAGTTAGGATTGATCTAGGAATTTGGCACCCTTCGAAGTCTGTCGTGGATTTCAAAAGAAAAGATCTCCCTGAATTTTTGTTGCGGCTCGTTGCAGTGATAGGGAAGGGAATGGATCATCTGTTGTCTCTTTTTTTTTAGATGAATAAACTTTGGTGAAAGGATGAGGCGGTGGAAGGGTGAGGCGGTGATGGTATTTAGGTGTGAGGAAAAGCAAGTGGCCTGACATAATCCTATCTCAAATATTCTTCTTTATCTGGAGAATGATTTCATTCTCTAATTAAATGCACCATTTAATGCTGTGTCTGAAAAATAATTGAGCCCAAGGGATCTGCATTTCTTTTTATTTATTAATATATATATATTTTTTATTAATTGATTATTTATTTATTCGTTTATTTAATTTGGTGTAGGTATAATCGGTTCAAGTTCGTGGCTGTCCGCGTTGAAGCACCCGATTTTCTTAGAACGTAGGATGTATAAATTAAATTTTGTTGGACTTTTGTTGGATATATCGGACATTAGAATTTTGATTATAGTAATTTATTTATTAATTTAAATTTATTATATTCATATAGGTGTATTATATATTTGCGTGTTTTATTCACTTGCCTATTGTCAAAACAAATAACGACAACAATCTAACATAGCTCGGATTTAATCGCATAAAAGTCACTTATATAAATAATCAAGCTAATAATATAGTTTATAATAATATCGGCTTAGCGGGTCGTTACAAATAGCCCCTCTATCACTCACAATCTTCATTGGCATTCCATGGAGCTTAAAAACTGAATCCAAGAATACCTCGGCCACTTTCTTTGCTGTGAAGGGGTGAGATAAGGCCATAAAATGTGCATATTTACTCAGCCTATCAACCACCACAAATATAGTATCATAACCTTGAGAACTCGGTAAGGCTTCAATAAAATCCATTGAGATATCTGTAAAGATTGCAGCAGGTATTGGAAGTGGCTGTAGTAAACCAGCTGGAGAAGCATTGCTCGGCTTATATCTCTGACAAATGACACACATTCTGACAAACTCCTTAACATCTTTCCTTAATTTTGGCCAGTACAATAGAGCAGCTATCCTCTTAAAAGTTCCCATTACTCCAGAATGGCCAGCCAAAGCAGATCCATGAAAGATGGACAAAATCTGAGCTTTTAAAATCAAGTCATTTCCCACCACCAACTTCCCTTTCCTCCTTAACTCCTCACTAATCCAGGTGAATTTTGGATGGGGATCTGCATTCTGTTGTTTCTCTGCTATCAGCTTCTGTATCAGAGGATCCTTTTTCCATGAATCCTTAATTTTTGGAAGTAACTCCAGAGGAATTACAAAAGAAGTCAGTGCATAGGTCATCACCTCAGGTACTCTGGATAGGGCATCAGCTACTGAATTTTCACTGCCCTTCATATATCTAATCTCATAATCAAATTGCATGAGCTTAGTCATCCAAGCTTGTTGAGTAGGAGTAGTCAATTTTTGCTCTATCAAATACTTAAGACTCTGATGATCAGTCAAGATAGTGAACTTCTTACTCTGTAAATAGTGATACCACTTCTTGATGGCCATCAAAATGGCTAACAATTCTTTTTCATATACTGATAAATTCTGATATTTAGGGGATAGAGACTTACTAATGAAGGCTATAGGATGCTTATCTTGCATCAGCACAGCTCCAATCCCAATCCCAGATGCATCAGTCTCCACTATAAACTCCTTAGAAAAATCAGGCAAGGCTAGCACAGTAGCAGTAATCATGGCCAATTTAAGTTTCTCAAAGGCTTCTTGTGCCTCTGTTCTCCATCTGAATATGTTCCCCTTGATCACCTCAATCAATGGTCTAGATAACACCCCATAGTTATGCATAAATCTTTTGTAATATCCAGTTAAACCCAAGAAGCTTCTCACCTGCTTGACATTTTTAGGTTGAGGCCACTGTCTAACTGCCTCTATCTTTCCTTCATCAGTGGAGACTCCTTTATCAGATATAACATGGCCCAGATATTATACTTTTCTACACCCAAAAGTGCATTTACTTCTTTTAGCTAGCAAGCTGTTTTTCCTCATCAGTTCCATAACCAACCTTAGATGATGTTCATGAGCTTCTTGACTGTCACTGTAAATGAGGATATCATCAAAGAAAACCAATATGAATCTTCTCAAGTAACTTCTAAAGATGGTATTCATCAGATTTTGGAAGGTAGCTGGAGCATTTGTCAAGCCGAATTGCATGACTAGAAACTCATAATGTCCTGAGTGAGTCTTGAAAGCAGTCTTATGGATATCCTCAGGCTTCATTCTCACTTGCCAGTAGCCGGATCTTAGATCAATTTTAGAAAACCAAGCTGCTCTTCCCAACTCATCCAACAACTCTTCTATCACAGGTATTGGATATTTGTCTTTAACAGTTATAGCATTCAAAGCTCTATAATCCACACACATTCTCCAAGTGGAATCTTTCTTTTTGACTAGCACAATAGAGCTTGCAAAAGAACTCTCACTATGCCTTATAACTCCAGCCTTCAGCATATCATCAATCATGGTTTCAATTACATCCTTTTGATGTGCAGCATATTTATAAGGCATCATGTTCACTGCATCAGCTCCCTCTTTCAATACTATCTTGTGATCATGCTCTTTCTGAGGAGGCAATGTTCCAGGCTCCTCAAATATCCCAGTATACTCTTCAAGAATCATTTGTAGGTTTGGCCAAATCTCTTCCACACTAAGCTCATAGCAACAGCTTACATCAATCTCAGCCTCTGGTATCCACTGATTCAATTTCCTTCCATTCACATCTTCCTCTTCTGGATTCAATATATGTAGGAAATTTAATTGTTCAGCTTTTGGTGACCATCTTTCCCCTTGCAGCTTCACTTCTTCACCATTGATTTTGAAAACCATACTAAGATTATTGAAATTCCACTTAATCTCACCTAAAGTAGACAACCATTCTCCACCTAAAATGAGATCATAAGTTTCTAAAGTTATGAGATAAACTTCTGCTTGAAACTTAGACCCTTGCATCTCCCACTCCAATCTGCTACACTTCTGATTGCACTGTAGGATTTGTCCATTTGCCACTTCCACAGCTTTTGAAGTAACATGAAGCAGCTTGCAATTAAGTTTCTGGGCCACTTTAGCACTTAAAAAGTTATGAGTGCTACCAGTGTCTATCAAGATTCTTAAGATCTTTTTCTGACATCTGCCCTTAATCCTCATTACTTGAGGCCCCTCCTTTCCCCAAACCGCATGTAAGGAAAGCTGCAACTCAGACTTCTCCTCTACTTCTTCTTCGTCAGTTTCCTCTTCTTCTTCACCATTTTTTACCTCTCCTACTTCAAGTAACTGCACCACATATGATTTCCTTTTGCTGCACTGATGGTTTGGAGTAAACTTCTCAGTGCACCAGAAGCATTCTTTTCTTGCTCTCTTCTCATCCATTTCCTTAGGAGTTAAGTTTGTGCTAGCTCTCACTCCTCCAAACTTGTTACCATCCTTGTTACCTCCACTCCAATTACTCAAGGTTCCAACCTTATTAGTAGCAGTCACAGACATAGGTTTACTACTGGAGTAGTAGCTACTGTTAGATTGCACATGGCTTTGATTAACCTTAGTCTTGACACCTAAAGCTCTAACAGTAAGCTCTTGTAATTTAGCTAGAGAGTAAGCTTCAGACAATGTCTTAGGTCTAAACATACGCACAAGCATTTGTAGCTCATCAATTAGCCCAGATAAAACGAAGCTCAAGGCTTGATCCTCTCTAATTCCAGCTCTAGGATATAATTCATCAAAAGTATCCATGTAATCTTGTAGCGTACCTTTTTGTTTGAGGTTCCTGAGATCAGCCAATGGATCCTCATATGCGTGAGCACCAAAGCTAGCAGCTAGAGATGAGCTATAGCACGGCCAGTCAGCGTATGCCATATTTCCATGTAAGCTCTCAAAACCTCGATGCCACTGCAATGCCTTCCCTTCCAGATGGATCGCAGCCACTCTAACCTTCTCTTCCTCTGGTACTCTGGCTACTTGGAAAAAGTATTCAGCTCGCATCATCCATCCTTCAAAACCGTCACCATCAAACTTAGGGAATTCATACCGCGTTGATCTTCCCCAATCGGTTCCATTTTTATACCGATTTCCTCTACTACTACCCTCACCAGTCTCCATTTCCTTATTTTTTTGATTCTGCAAATTAATCGCCGCAATTGATTGCGTCAATTCCAGAATTTTGCTTTCATGCTCTTCTCGCATCTCATGCATTCTCTGCTCCATCATCTCCATCATTTTCTTCTCCATTTCTGCTCCTCGAGTCACCGATCCGACGTCCGGAGATCGATTGCTCTGATACCAATTGTTACGACTTTTCCTCGCAACCTCCCTATCTTAGCTCACAACTTCGCAATTCGCAGCGTTTCGGCGATAATACGCAATCACAACACGTGAATGATCAATAAGAACGATTGAATTAACAAGAATAACGATCGAATGTTTACAATTGGAATGATCAAGCAAAGAGGAACTCTAGATCCTCGATCTAAGCTCACAACACTCAACTAAACAATATCAACGACGTTTTTAAAGAAAGAGCAACTACGGCTATTTATACTCTGTTTCTTAGCTCATCTTAGCTTGCTTCTCTTCCGCATGAGTTGTCATCCACGTGCTTCCCTCTCATTGGCTAGCAACACGTCACTTCCTCCTTCTTATTGGCTAATGCATTTCCTAACTAACGCCACGTCACCAACTAACACAATATTGCATGTATGTCTCCTGCTTACGTTGCATGCATGTGTTTTATAGTAATGCATGCAACAGGATGCGCCGATGACTATCACGATGCCGGTGTTGGCGAGTGCCTTGATGATCGCCGGGTCGGCGCCGTACAGCCGGACCTTCTCGATGCTCGTCGACTGCAGGAGCTTCGCAGTCGCATCCGCCGGCGGCAGGTTGTCCGCCACCTGCCCGTAATTCACTCCGACGAACGACTGAGAATCAGATTTTATTTTGTACAAAAATCGATAAATTAAATCAATCGATTCTAAAATAAAAATTAAAGGAAAATATTTAAAAGAAATCTGATTGGATCTTGAGAAATAAAGAGATAGCCGAGATGATTGAAATGCAGCTGAAAAGGAAGAAAGAGAAGTGAACTCACTTGCAGAGTGAAATGAGACAAGTAAAAAGCAGAAAATTATTGCATAATTTGTGTGAGAGTCTGACGCCATGGCCGTTTCTTACGTGCAGTAAGAGCTGGGAATGAGGAGAACCGAATTTGGCATAATAGAAACGCAAGAGGTATAACTGGAAAGATGATACTAGAACAAAGAAAACATTTCTGGTTTTCTACGTCAAAGTCAATCTCACACGCTCGTACTCTCTCCATCCGTCAAAAAAATATCTCATTTCCACAATTTAAAATCGATATTTATTTTTTTTCATTCCAGTTATTCACCTTAATTATTATATTCATATTCTATTACAAAATTAATATATAAAAGTTAGATTCACGTTCTACTATCTCATTTCCTCATTTTCTTGACCAATTTAAACAATTTTTTAAAATTCGTGACGAGACAAAATAAGACAATAAATGGCGTACGGAGAGTGTCTCCACCTTCCTATTTCAATTTATACTTCATGTATATGTCATATTATCATTTCCTACCGTTTCTTTGTCAATTCACAATTCTCTAATGAGAATATATACAATTATATATATATATATATATATGGGAGCATTATTATGCTATTCATCCATAACATCCTTTGTTCTTCTTAATATTAGGCGTTAGATCTTATGCATCAACGAATCAGATTGATCCTATGACTTTGACTCCGCATTGCATTATTGAACATGTCCTTATGCATTATAGGGGTATTATAGACAATCGGCGAAAATTGATCCGCTAGAATTTGGAAATACCGAAATTTACGCGATTTGAGACCTTCCGTCTGTGCATCATTTCTCATTCAATACTCTCTCATCCGAATCCACTCTCTAAACCTATTACCCTCCGCCGTTCTCCGAGAAAGAAAAATTGACAGCACACGTCTAAGAGATCGGCCATAACACTCCACCGGTGATAACATCCAACCCAAAGCGGCGACTCGCTACCTGTTAGATCCAAACATCCGCCTAGGTATGTTTGAAACGACATTTACAGACTTAGTTGTCATGAATTTGGAGACACAAAAAGTATAAATTGGAACTTCGAATATGTCGCGGCTTAAGAATTTCAGAATTAACTAGTTGTCTGTTAAGGGTTTTCTCTGTAGGCATTGTGGTGGGTTTGAACTCCTGGATTCCGGTTTCTTAAAGTTTTTTTTTGTTCTGACAGATCCAAAATACCTAAGAGAGGTCGTCCGCGCGCGCAAGCATCACAGGCTGCAGGTTTAGTTGCGTCGCTACTTATGCAATTCACTAGCGTATCTGTTGATTGTGTGGAAGGGAATTTGCATGTTCGATTTTTGCACATTATCCATTCTAAAAATCACAGTGTTGTTGATCTTGGATGCATTATTGGTCAAAACTGTAATAAATGTACAATGTTATTTAATTGTGTTTAGGAAAAATAGTTCGTTAAACATTTGGATATGTTTTTTTGTATATGCAGTGCATTATGTAGATGTAATATGTCATAGTTTGCAGTATATCATGCATTTTAGTGGTATTGTGTGTATTGCTTACACAATTCAGTCAAGAGTACATGCATATATTATTTGGCTTATTTATGTTATGTTTAATTTGTCATTATGTGCAGTCAAGTATGAATGTTGGAGGGTATCGTGTTTTAGAGACTAACTCACGAAAGATTTGTGCGTGCATTGTTTAGGTTAGAATGTGCATTATTTCTGTTGTATTGTTGCATTATTTGGTTGGTGTGATACATTATTGTAGTATGAGCGAAGGCTGAATTTTTATTTTCTAAATGTACATTATTGGGTTAATGTTATGCGTTATTAGGTTGATGTTGTGCATTTTTTTTAACTATTTCTATGCATTATATACCTGTTTCATGCATCAAGTGCCTGCTGTTGTACATGGGTTAAAGAGTTAATGGAATATTTTTATGTCCATCAAGTGCCTGCTGTTGTACATGCATATATTATTTGGCTTGTTTAGTGCATTATGTTATGTTTAATTTGTCATTATGTGCAGTCAAGTATGAATGTTGTAGGGTATCGTATGTTTAGAGACTAAACTCACGGAAGATTTGTGCGTGCATTATTTAGGTTAGAATGTGCATTATTTCTGTTGTATTGTTGCATTATTTGGTTGGTGTGATACATTATTGTAGTATGAGCGAAGGCTGAATTTTTATTTTCTAAATGTACATTACTGGGTTAATGTTATGCATTATTAGGTTGATGTTGTGCATTTTTTAACTATTTCTATGCATTATATATCTGTTTCATGCATCAAGTGCCTGCTGCTGTTGTACATGGGTTAAAGAGTGAATGGAATATTTTTATGTTCATAACTAGCCTGAATCTGTACATTATGTAGCTATTTCTATGCATTATTTATCTTGTTTTATGCATCATTAGACTGATGTTGTACATGAGTCTATGAGTGAATGGAATATTTTTATATGTTCATTACTTGAGTGATTCTGTTCATTATTTTGGCTATATGAATGCATTATTTATCCTGTTTTATGCATCATGTGACTGCTATTGTACATGGGTCAAAGAGTGAATGGAATATTTGTATGTTCATTACTTGACCGGAACTGTAAATTATTTAGTTATTTTAGTGCATTATTTATCATGGTTTATGCTTTATGTGAATGTTGTTGGACATGGGGCAATGGGTGATTGCAATATTCATGGTGTTGATTTATTCTGAACATTATTTGATTATTAAAATGCATTATGTATCAGTTTTTAGGCATTATTTTGATGCTTCTGTACAAGAGTATATAAGTGAATGCAGTATAACTGTCCACATTATTTTATTCAGTTTGTACATTATGTAACTAATTGTATGTTATTATTCTGTATGTTGTACAGCAACAAAGCAGCTAAGATTGGACATCGACGAGGCGGTCGATGATATACTGCCAGTAGGAATTGCCCAGAAATTCCGGGAGAGAGTATCAGAGGCCGGGACTAGTACAACTCTGGAAGAGACGGAGGATAGGAAACCAAGGGGTAGGAACGTCGACCATCTGTATTGTCGACGAACACCTACCGAGTTTCTGAATTGTATAAAGAGTGTAACTCCACGGCAGAAGTAAGCCGTCACGGAACTTGTACATTAGTCTAATAGTGAATGCAATATTTGTACATTATTTAGCTATTTCTATGCATTATTTATCATGTTTTATGCATCATTAGATTGATGTTGTACATGAGTCTAAGAATGAATGCAATATTTGTATGTTCATTACTTGAGTGATTCTGTACATTATTTGGTTATTTGAATGCATTATTTATGTTGTTTTATGCATCACGTGGTTGCTGTTTTACGTACTAGACCTTAGCCCCTAGGCTTGTTAAACCCTTAGGGAAAACAAGAAACGTGCGTCAAACATCGAAACACGGCACACCTTAAATGAAACGGGGCAGGATAAATGTTCATTACATATCACAAATAATGCATTGGAAACTAAAACTACGCATTACACTACATAATATGTACATTATGTACATATGTATTAAAAAATGTCTACGCGCTATGCATGTGCAACCCCAGATGAATTACTCCAGCTCGTGTATTTGGACAACGTTTTTTAGACTTAGAACATACTACACCCTAGCCCCTAGGCTTGTCAAACCCTTAGGGAAAACAAGAAACGTTCGCCAAACAACGACACACGGCACAACTCGAAGTAAACGGGGCAGGATAAATGTTCATTACATATCATAAATAATGCATTACAGAAACTAAAACTACGCATTATACTACAAAAAATATACATTATGTGCAACCCCAAACGAATTACTGCAGCTCGTGTATTTGGACAACGTTTTTTAGACTTAGAACATAATACACCCTAGTCCCTAGGCTTGTTAAACCCTTAGGGGAAACAAGAAACGTGCGCCAAACATCGAAACACGACACAACTTAAATTAAACGCGTCAGTATAAATGTACATTATGTGTATCATTACAAAACTACTACATAACTGATATGATTTCTAAACCCTAGATGAATGACTTAAACTCGTGTACTTTGACGACGATTTTAAGACTTAGCACAAACTACACCCTAGCCCCAAGGATTGTTAAACCCTTGGGGAAAACAAGAAACGTGCGCACGAACAAGCAAACACGGCCAAAACTTAAATTAAACTGGTTTGTGCATTATTTGATTGCTTTGATACATGATTAAATCTGGGCGTACACATTACTTATCGTGTTGTTTTTCCGTTTAAGTGCTTGTATACATGAGAGTTTAACTCGGTGAAGTATCAATGTGCGCATTAATTGATTAAAAATTTACATTATATATGTTATGGGATGCATTATGTGTCTAGTATTTGACATTATTTGATTGCTTTGATTGTACTCCTGGAGGAAGCGGCTCATCAGTCTGGTCACCCATGACCTGAGAAATCAAACAAAGTAAATAAAAAAAAGACGCAAATGAAACAACTAATTATGATGTAAACAGCACAAAAGGAATGAACTCTGCAGTACAGCTACTCAAAATAGTATTCGTTTTCCCCAATTGAAGTGGCCATTACTTTGAGAAATTCATCCAGAATAAATTAAGATATGCATATCACAACAAAAGCAGCACACACGAAATTACACATAACATGATATCAACATATAAATCTGATGTAATTTGATTCCATATTCGGAGTTAATTGAATGAAATTTGATCGGCCAAATAATCAAAACTGGCCATCAATACACGCTTGTTACGCTTGTAATACCGCCACCAATACAATGCCAGATTTTTGCAACGTATGCGAATTGAAAAAATGTGAAACAGAAAAACAAAATTGCACAGATGGATTACGAAGAGAATCCCGTCTTTGACGTGTGAGAAGTATTGGACGTGTGAAAAAAAACGGCAAGGTCTTCAAAGGATAGAATCATGGGAGTTTCCATAACCACCAATTGAGTAATTACCTATTTTGACCTTATTCGATTTTTAAATGAATACAATCTAATGGTTAATGCCAATATTTTAGGCCATAGGATGGAGAAAATCAACGACTGAGATCAAGAAGGGAAAAGGAGGAAATATGGAAAAAGGAAATGAATACATCCCTATATATATATATATTTTGATCTATGCAAAACAAGATTTAAATACAGAAATGCAGAACAATATCATACGTATGACACCTTTAGGTCATAATTAGTTAATTTTTAGGTCATGCTTTGTTCGCAGAACAATATCATACGTATGACACCTTTAGGTCATAATTAGTTAATTTTTAGGTCATGCTAACAAAGCATGACCTAAAATGATCTTAGCATGACATTAAACCCAAATATTATAATATGACCTAAAATTGCTTAATTATGACTTTCCGTGTTTTTGGTTAATTATTGACCATTAGATCATCTAATCCTAGGGCCAAGATTTGAGCTGCATTTATGGATTTAAATGCATTTTTATTTTCATCATCTCCATATATATATATATATATATATATATATATATATGTTAAAAATATCAATTTTGTATGTTAAAAATATAATGGTGCACTAAAAATATCAATCTTTCTTGTGTTGATAAATTATGTCTTTGTATTGATATTTAAATTTATATGTTGTATTGATATAATTATGTCTTTGTGTTGATAATTTTAATACAAAGAATTAAAAGTTATTAGTTATTACTGTAAATTAGTTAGCACACTAACGCAACCATATATATATATATATATATATATAGGGATGTATTCATTTCCTTTTTGTATCTTTTGTTCTATTGTTCTTTTTAATCTCAGCCCCACGATTTTGTCATCCGATGGTTAGATTGATGCCACGTGTCATTTAATAATGCAGATTTTTAGTTGAATAATGCACACCGACTAATAATGCACCATTATAGTGTAATAATACAGATTTTCAGTTGAATAATGCAGACTGACTAATAATGCACCATTATAGGGTATTAATGCAGATCATCACAACCATCCAATTCAAGGATCCAAGGGTTGTGATTAAAAAGAAGCTTAGACTGAAAAGCTGCGAAGGACCTTAACACACCACTATATATATATATATATATATATATATATATATATATATATATATAGAGAGAGAGAGAGAGAGAGAGAGAGAGAGTCGTGATCATATGATAACCCCTAAATATCGTAATAACCCTATAACCAAATCTGGATCACACATATTTCTAATCATGCGGTTGAGATTCAAACTTAGATTTACTTCATAAAAAAAAGCGCGGGGGTAAAACTGTCATTTCCCTCATTTAATTTCTGAATTTCACCAAATATCACGTAAAATGATAAAATGATAGGTTTATTGCATAGAATGATAGTTTTGAGATTCAAACTTAGATTTACTTCATAAAAAAAAAGCACGGGAGTAAAACTGTCATTTCCCTCATTTAATTTCTGAATTTCACCAAATATCACGTAAAATGATAAAATGATAGGTTTATTGCATAGAATGATAGTTTTGAGATTCAAACTTAGATTTACTTCATAAAAAAAAAGCACGGGAGTAAAACTGTCATTTCCCTCATTTAATTTCTGAATTTCACCAAATATCACGTAAAATGATAAAATGATAGGTTTATTGCATAGAATGATAGTTTTGAGATTCAAACTTAGATTTACTTCATAAAAAAAAAGCACGGGAGTAAAACTGTCATTTCCCTCATTTAATTTCTGAATTTCCCCAAATATCACGTAAAATGATAAAATGATATGTTTATTGCATAGAATGATAGTTTTGTCGGATAGAATGATACTCTGAGTTGATAAAATGATATTTTTGACTGACTGATAAAATGATAGGTTTATTGCATAGAATGATAGTTTTGCCGGATAGAATGATACCCTGAGTTGATAAAATGATACTTTTGACTGACTGATAAAATGATAAAATGATAGGTTTATTGCATATAATGATAGTTTTGCCGGATAGAATGATACTGTGAGTTGATAAAATGATACTTTTGACTGACTGATAAAATGATAAAATGATATATGTTAGGTTTATTACATAGAATGATAGTTTTTCAGGATAGAATGATACTCTGAGTTGATAAAATGATACTTTTAGCTTATAAATGTTAGGTTTACTTCATAAAATGATAGTTTTGCCGGATAGAATGATACTTTCAGCCGATAGAATGATAGTTTTGTCGGGTAGAATGATACTTTCAGCCGATAGAATGATAGGTATTTTTGGTGTATAAAATGACATTTTTGTTTAATAAAATGATACTTTTACCTGATAAAATGATAATCCAAGCGGATAAAATGACAGTAACCTTATAAAAATGATACTCTGAGTTGATAAAATGATACGTTTACTACTTTGTAGGTTTGTATATTATGTATTGTGCCGATTATATTAGGTTTATTGCATAGAATGATAGTTTTGCCGGATAGAATGATATTTTGAGTTGATAAAATGATACTTTTGACTGACTGATAAAATGATAAAATGATATATGTTAGGTTTATTGCATAGAATGATAGTTTTGCCGGATAGAATGATACTCTGAGTTGATAAAAGGAAGATTTCTTTTTTTGTTAATGACTGTTAAAAGAATTCCAATTTAATTAAGAGCATTAGATATATTCCGGCTCAGTGAGTGACGCATAACTGTTGTGCGTCGTTATTAATGAAACACACAACAGTTATGCATCTTTAAAGAACGACACACAAAAGTTATGCGTCTTTAAAGAACGACACACAAAGGTTATGCGTCTTTAGAGAACGAAGCACAAAGGTTATGCGTCTTTAAAGAACGACGCACAAAGGTTATGCGTCGTTTAAGATTGACGCATAAGAGTTATACGTCTATAAATCGGGCTTAAGAGGGCAGAAAGCTCCCAATTCACAGATAGAAGCAGCGGAGCAGCGCGAAGAGGCGATTTACTCGACGATTTTCAGCGATTTTAGACGTTTTCCGACAGATTTCAACCAAACTCCAAACATATTTCGGTAATTGTCCTTCCATTTGGCTACATTAATCAATTATTGCTTAATTTGTGGAGCTTTTCCCTAATTTAGCAAAGTTAGGGTTTATAATGAAATTGATGAATTTATGGTCGATTTTTGTTATTGTGTTGCTTATTTGTGTTGTTTTGTTGCGTATTTGTGTGTTTCACATGTATGCTAGTATCTCTTGTGGAGCTTTTCCCTTATTTGTGTTGTTTTGTTGCGTATTTGTGTGTTTCACATGTATGCTAGTATATATTGTGCAAAATTGTAACATTGAAGTTATATAATGCTAGTATCTCTTGGGTGAATGTTTTGAAGTAGATGGCATCTGCAAGTTTTGAACAACAGTTATGTTATGGACATGAGGATCCATCACTACTGTTTCATCAGAACGAACACATTTCTGCCTCTTTGTTGGCGAATGGCACAACAAATGAGTTGAGAGTTCGTAGGACGGAGAGTAAGGTTTGGGCATTGCCAATACATGAAAATGTGATGTATTGGCTTGATGTATGGGGGTTCAGAGGCGTGGTTGAATGTGGAAGGACGATGAGGATGGACAATGAGCTAATAACTGCCTTGATCGAGCGCTGAGGTTACTGTAACCTTACAGGATGTGCAAAGCCTGCGGGGTTTGAGAGCAGTCGGTCGTGTTTTAACTGGCCGTGACTACCCTGTTGGATTTGAAGATTGGCCCAGCAAGTGTAGAGATTTGTTGGGATGGATACCTGATGCAGAAACAGAAACGAAGCACGGTGGTTTGTTGATGACGTCTCTGATCCACCAAGCGACGATGCCGTTGGGTGATGGGCTGCCTGAATATGCATACATCCAAAGAGCACGTATACATGCTCTGATCTTGTTAAGGGGGCTTATTTTACCGGACACCACAGGGTGCAAGGTCCCCTTTATGTGGTTAAATTCCTTAGACGATCCGGAAGATGTGGCTAATATCAGTTAGGGTAGTGCTGCTTTAGCATACCTGTATCATTATTTGTGCGAGGCTTCTGTAGGCAGACAGAGAAGAGATGTGGGTGGACCTATGGTTCTCTTGCAGCTGTGGGCGTGGGAAAGAATGCCTACATTGAGGCCAGCCTTCTTGATATCGCCTATGCACACGCCGTATACCCCGTGTGGAGCCAAGTAATGTTTTTGTTTAAATTAACTCACATAATTATGTATTTTGTTGATAACTTTTGACATTAATATTATGTATAGGTGGCACAGAGTTACTGAAATTGGAAATGCTCCCCGACATTTAGTAGCTCATTATCGTGATCAGTTATCACTGATTCGTCCTGGCCAGGTGAAATTTATTTGTGTTGTCTTAGTTAATGAATTTACTTACTATAGTATGAAATTAATAGCGGTTTTTATTTTATTTGTTTGTAGTTTCTGTGGACACTGTATGCACACTGTATCCTGCCTGAGCACTGCATTGATTCGACTGCATCCTACTTGTGCGATACTTATTTGGTGTGCTGGTCATTTGTCGAGGCACACGAGGCTAGACGCGTTTGCCGACAATTTAACCGCTACCAGCGTATTCCTCAGTACTGTGATAGGATGCTACATAGCTCCGGCCATTTGAGTAAAAGTCACCGCCGTGGGAGGAAGGGCGCTGATTGGGCTAAGGTACATAAGTTCTTCATTGATGAATGGGACTTGAGACACGACAGGTTCCAAGCAACTTTTGACCGTGCAACGGCGACAATGGATGGTCGCATTAATCCGGGCTATATGGCGTGGTACAATAGGATCACCGTGTCGTACCTAGTTCAACTTGGGACACAGTCAACTGAAGGGATGAACGAGGCAACCTCTTCTAATTTATTGGCGGTATGTTATGTTTTTGTATATAAAAATGTCTTTAGTTTAAAGTTTGTATTGCTCACCGTGGAATGATGTCATTTGTATTTGTGTTTTCTAGGTTGAGACCCTTCAGGGGATATGGCATTTGACCTCTGAACATGACACAGACCCTCGGTTCCGGCAGATTCGAGAAATGGCTGCTTCGGCACTTCGTGCGATGAACCATGCTGATGTGATGGAGTATCCATCTTCTCAACGTCGAAATGTGGTCATGCCGCCACGCCCACCAACTTCTCTTCGTCATGGACTGCCGGGTGTCCGGATGGGTGGGCACGGGATTACACGACAGCATAGGTTGTCGCAGCAGCAGCAGCCGCAACCCGAGTATGCGGTACCAGAGCCCTTGAGTCCGGAGTACGATCCACCAGGATGGTCTCAGTTGAGTGGTGCAAGCCACGAGCCCTCGCAATGGGGAGCACGTGCGTCATGTGATTCATTCTTTGGCGGTGTGTCTGATTGGGATGCAGCACAACCAGGATGTGATACGTACTTTCAGAATTATCAATTTATGGATCCTGTGGGGGAAGAAGAGGGTCAGGAAGAAGAGGGTCCGGAAGAAGAGGGCGTGGAAGAAGAGGGCAGAGAAGAATATTGCGGGGAAGAAGAGGGCGGGGAGGAACATGACGAAGTAATATTCCGACCACCGACCGCGGGATCCTCACGACCAACTGTAAAGAGTTCATCAAGTACGATTAGGAGGGCTATGCACAATGTATTCAGGGGATTTTCAACAAGGAAGAACAAAGGGAAAGCTCCGACAAAGTTCACGCCTCCATCTAGATAGATTTCGGTCATATGTTGGTATTTGTGTCTATTGAAATAGGTTGTGGTCCTAAGTTCATTTTTGAACATTTTTTGATGTGATGAAACATAAATTCTTCGGAATGTTTTCTATGGTGGAATGAACAATATTTAATTAATCCTCATAAGACAGGAAAAGTCATAAAATCCAAAAGAAAACACACTAATGATAGTCAACATAATAAAACATTCTTCAGTTATGGGCTCAATTATTATGCATTACTTCAAACTTAGTGAAATTTACCCGACCGGACATTTGGGAAACATAAAATCGCCCGACCGGGCGATAAATCTGGACTCCGAATGCGTAACGAAATTCACCCGGTGACGCATAACTATTATGTGTCGTTCCTTGGTGACGCATAATTCTTATGCATCGTTCCTTGGTGACGCATAACGCTTATGCGTCACTGGGAGAATTTCGGACAGCATTCGAAGTCCAGATTTATCGCCCGGTCGGGCGATTTTATGTTTCCCAAACGCCCGGCCGGGTGAATTTCACTAAGTTTGAAGTAATGCATAAGCATTATGCGTCTTTCGGCAGGTTTTAAATATTCAAAATCTCGAACATAGCCTAAAATTGCCTAAGCTCATCAAATAAAATACATAATAACTGTCATAACTGTCATAATACATATCATAATAATGTCGACGACATCTCACAAATGTTGATACATAAACCTAGCTACTGAACGGCACCGTCTAAGCAATTTCTTCGGTCATGCCCCTCTATCCCACAATTTCTGCAACGGCGGGGAGCTCTCGGTTCATCTTCTTCCTGGACATCCATTTGATTAAGTATCCTCCTTCTTCTAACTCGGCCACGCGTTCTAGGAATCAACTGCTGAGGGGTGATGCACAAGTTCCATGAAGGTGCACCCCATTACTCTTAATGTCTTGGTGCATCAAATGAAACTTGACCATAGTACTGTGATCTCCATGTACCTAGGTAGTACTTCTCATCTATGAGGTCAATCATAACATGACCTCTGTCTCTAGCAACCGCACAAGCATGCGAACAAGGGATTCTCCACATCTGCTACTTACCACAACTGCAACTCGATTCCAAATACCTGACTATTTGAACATTGTTGCCCTTTGTTACTCCTTTTTCTATTCTTCCTCGAGTTCGGACATGGTACTTTCCTGTATCTCGGTCAATGACAGTGATGTAATGTTTTCGCCCCTTTGAGTTATTCTTAGCAAGTCTGTCCCTCGCCCATGGGGTTAATTCACCTTCGGTGTGTTCTATTGTTGTCTTCTTCTCCACCCACCATTTTACCGTCCTCCAAAATGTCAAATCAACCAACGCTCTAATCGGCAACTCTCTCACACCCCGTAAGACGTTATTGTAGCACTCCGACATGTTTGTTGTGGCCACCCCCCACCTAAGTCCACCATCGTATCACAGTGACCAATATTATTTTGTAATCCTATTCAGCATTCGAACCGCACCACTGTTGACATCATGTAGTGCTCGACGTCTTCTGGTAAATTTACGTTCCTGAGAACTGACCCCCAACATCCATATAATGGCCTTCACATTAGTGCCCTTGTGCTTCTTCAGCACATTTGCCCTCACATGAAGCAAACAAAATTTGTGATGTATCTGCGGGGCCCTTGTCATGATTTCAGACTCCATAGCATTCAAGAGTCCTTTATGCCTATCTGATATAATGCACAACTCCCTCTCGTATTTCACCACATGAGTTCTGACATGATCCAAAAACCACGACCAACTGTCGTTGGTTTCTTCATCCACCACAGCATATGCAATAGGCAAGCATGTCTTGTTAGCATCAAAACCACAAGCAACAAGCAACTTACCTTTAAATCTTCCTCGGAGGTGAGTCCCGTCCACTGTTAACACCGGTGCGGCCTTCTGGAACGCATGTATTGCAGGCCCAAATGCCCAGAAAACATAGTTGAACACCATTGTACGCCTCCGACTCAACAGCTCGTTATGCTTCCACTTAACAATTGTGCTTGTATTCTGTGACTGGAGTTCAAACATGTAGCTTGGCAACTGCCTAAACGATTCCTCCCATCCACCGTACACAAACTCTATAGCCTTTCTCTTTGCATACCATGCCTTCTTATAACTGATTAACACACCAAATCTGTCGTGAACATCAACTATTATTGAGAAGACCTTGAAATCAGCACATTGTCGCACATGATGTCGAATCAACAGAGCTATCATTGGGGATGAAAAGTTAGCATGATCTCTATTAGCACGATGGCCTACACAAGTATGTCGATCCTTCCACTTCCTAACTTCCCACATATCGTCATGCGACCTTTGTGTAACCGAAACCTCCCACTTACATTCCCTCGCCTTTTCAGCGTCGGTGGTGCTGATGTTGCCTGCCCCTGTTACTGTCGTTCCTGCTGGAAATTTGCATACAACATGCCACCTTCTTAATTTGCTCTCGACAACCTTAAACTGTTTTTCATTCCACAAACTCCACATAGTTATAGCAGTCTTCACGTGTAGCTTGGAATCAAATTTTGTTCCCAACACAATCCGATGCGGCTCATTCTCATTCCAATACAAAAGGTTGTGTTCATTACCACCCACACTATCCGATACTCCAGAAGGATGACTTGGTAATTCACGAAAGAATCTAAACCCACTAGGATTTTATTCCGGAAGTGGTTGTTCACCTTGCATAACAGGTTTACATGGTACTATCTCATCATCAGAACTACCACCAACATCATCAGCACCATCACCATCACTGAGATCGGGGTCTGGCTCTGTCTCAGATAGTGGCCTTGGCTCATCAAGCTCATCTGCAACATCTACCTCATCATTCAATCCAACACCAACATCAGCAACATCTACAACATCTACAACATCTCTCTGCTCATTCATACTACGATCAAAGCTCATTTGGTCCACCCTCGCAGATGATCCAATACCACAGTCAAAACTCATTTGTTCAAACCTCGCAGATGATCCAATACCATAATCAACAACTGGTGGGATTTCTGCACTCCTCACCGGTGAATACTCAACAAATAATTCAATACACCCACTTGAATTTTGAGCATTGTTGAACATAACATTACACTTTCATCATTGCAAATCACAGAACATGTATAACTCATACCGGAAGCAAAGACTATACATTGTCTCCATAATAATTCAATTGTGTGTTGGTTCATATCTATTCTCATCGCATCACAGATCATTGCTACCAATTCAGCATACGAAACACATGAATTTAATATGATGGAGCTCCTCGCACGAGGTGGTTCATAACCAATACCCATATGTGGTAGTTGAACTAATCTACCACCCCAATACAAACTCACAAATACTTGCATGATTTCTGCATCAAAAACATTTAAAACAACGACAATTATGGATATTTTTCCTACAAGCCCTAATTTGTATAAATTGGGTAAAACTAACAAATGAAATCACAATAAACATGAATAATGATGAATGTAGCTAAATTGATGAACAAATTACCGGATCTTATGGAGAAATCACCGGAAAACATCGGAAATCGCCGAGAGAGGAAATGAAAGTGTGTTCTGTGCGCTGCGTCTGTCTGCAGGGGGTTAAAAGCCGACTGAACGACGCATAACCCTTGTGCGTCGTTAAAGAACGACGCATAAGGGTTATGCATCGTTAACCGATGCATAATCCTTGTGCGTCATTAAAGAACGACGCATAAGGATTGTGCGCTTCATTAATAACGACGCACAACCATTATGCGTCACTCCCTCATTCAGAATAAATCTATTCTCCTTCATTAAATTGGAATTCCATTACTTGCTTAGAACAAAAGAAGAAAGACCTCTTGATAAAATGATACTTTTGACTGACTGTTAAAATGATAAAATGATATATGTTAGGTTTATTGCATATACTGATAGTTTTGCCGAATAGAATGATACTCTGAGTTGATAAAATGATACTTTTGACTGACTGATAAAATGATAAAATGATAAAATGATATATGTTAGGTTTATTGCATAGAATGATAGTTTTGCCGGATAGAATGATACTCTAAGTTGATAAAATGATACTTTGACTGATAAAATGATAAAATGATATATGTTAGGTTTATTGCATAGAATGATAGTTTTGCCGGATAGAATGATACTCTGAGTTGATAAAATGATAAAATGATATATGTTAGGTTTATTGCATAGAATGATAGTTTTGCCGGATAGAATGATACTCTGAGTTGATAAAATGATAAAATAATATATTTTAGGTTTATTGCATAGAATGATAGTTTTGCCGGATAGAGTGATACTCTGAGTTGATAAAATGATACTTTTGACTGACTGATAAAATGATAAAATGAGCGAAATTCAGAAATTAAATGAGCGAAATTTGGATACGTAAATTTTATCATGAGCGAAATGACATATTTACCCCCGCGCTTTTTTTTATGAAGTAAATCTAAGTTTGAATCTAGACCCGTGATTTTAAAAATGTGTGGTCCAGATTTAGTTATAGGGTTATTACGGAAATTGAGGTTATCATTATAATGCACACCAATATATAAATATATATATATATATATATATATAGGTTAGTGATCAAGAAATAACTAATTTTAAGTGTATAATTAGAGAACAAATCTCAGCCACACATCTTAACGGAACAAGCATTATTTATTTTAATAATCTAAAATAGCTCAAGGGTATTTTTGGAAATTACATTATAAAATTTAAATCAAATTACGTTGTTTCGTTTCCTTCTCCTTCCAAATCTGAATGAGAGACGGGAGAGGACACCTCCGGCTTAGGCTGCGGCGGTCTCTCGGCTGGCGGTGGGCGGCGGAGGGGACGGAGGCTGCGGGTCGGCAGTGGCGTGATGCGGCGACAGAGCGGACCAGAGAGAGCTGTTGTGCCAATCGGGGACGCGTTTATTTCTCATAATCGGCGGCGATATCGGATTGGGAATTGGATCGAAGAGGAGCTACACATAAATTGAAATCGGAGTGAGTGGAATTTCGATGATTTGGAAGCCGAACCTACATGTGTTTGGTTGAGGGAACAGTCAATTACAAATTATAAGTTAAACTTTTTTCCCATGTTT
The DNA here is from genome assembly GCF_004379255.2 of Salvia splendens. Taxonomy (NCBI): domain Eukaryota; kingdom Viridiplantae; phylum Streptophyta; class Magnoliopsida; order Lamiales; family Lamiaceae; genus Salvia; species Salvia splendens. The sequence goes on along the minus strand of NC_056036.1, from coordinate 24,171,471 downwards.
GACCACATGAACTAAACTATTAGACAGATTTGCAAATTAAATCCAAATGTCTTCGAAGGGGTTTGAACCCATGAGTATTTTTTCAGCTGATGAATTAAGTGTACTGCTTAAAAATCAATAGATTGTGGAGTAAATAATTTAAGATATAATTTACTTTTTAGATATAGTTTATAGGATAATACTTTATAGTTATGGATATTGATTAGAAATAACTTAAAGTTTAATCTAATATTTTCTTCAAATTTTAACTTAATCAAATTACATCACTCTTAGCATTATTTTACTTCACTCTTATTTACAAATTACATCACTCTTAGCATGATTTTACTTCACTCTTGTTTACAAAACACATCACTCTTAGCATGATTTTACTTCACTCTTGTTTACAAATTACATTACCCTTAGCATGATTTTACTTCACTCTTGTTTACAAAAACATCACTATTAGCCTGCGACTGATTTTACTTCACTCTTGTTTACAAAACACATCACTCTTAGCATGGTTTTACTTCACTCTTGTTTACAAAACACATCACTCTTAGCATGATTTTACTTCACTCTTGTTTACAAAACACATCACTCTTAGCATGATTTTACTTCACTATTGTTTACAAAAAACATCACTCTTAGCATGATTTTACTCCACTCTTGTTTACAAAAACACATCACTCTTAGCATGATTCTACTTTACTCTTGTTTACAAAACACATCACTCTTAGCATGATTTTACTTCACTCTTGTTTACAAAATACATCACTCACAAAACACATCACTCTTAGCATGATTTTACTTCACTCTTGTTTACAAAACACATCACTCTTAGCATGATTCTACTTCACTCTTGTTTACAAAACACATCACTCTTAGCATGATTCTACTTCACTCTTGTTTACAAAACACATCACTCTTAGCATGGTTTTACTTCACTCTTGTTTACAAAACACGTCACTCCTAGCATGATTTTACTTCACTCTTGTTTACAAAACACATCACTCTTAACATGGTTTTATTTCACTCTTGTTTACAAAACATACCACTCTTAGCATGATCTAAAACATACTTATTATATGTAATTTATGATGAATCCTCAGTTGCACTTATATCCTGCTAATTAAAGATTGAATCCTATGCTTTATTAACATTTCGAGTGGATTCCAATTCATGTTCAGAATCCAATCGGAATTCTTAAAATATTTTATAAAAATTCCGTACTTACACAAATAATAATATAAATTGCAGTAGTTTTATAGGGGCTTGGAAAATTAGCATGAGGTCCCCAGTCTCATTCATACGAAATCGAGATGTGTGGATTGGGTGGATTCCAAATTCCAAATCCCAAATACCATTACATTTCTCTATAACTTTATAAACCATTATTATTAAATATCATAGCATTAGCATTAGCAGCCTTGTGAATTTGAGTGTGAGGAGATCCATTCATTTATCACACTATCTCACCACCACCGGCGCCGCCGCATACATGTCAGCAGCATCCACCTCCGATTCATGCTCCTCCCGGCACTTCTCATGGCTGATGAAATCCTGCTTCCCTCACCCCCACCACCCCTCCGCCTTCTCCCTCGCCGGCAAGCTCGTCTCCACTCTTCTCCAAACCTGATTTTGGCTATGCAATGACCATAATACCCCCACTTTGTTATTATAGAGAAAATTTGTGATTGAGGAAACTAATTTCTCCTTAAATTCGAAAATTAATACTAACCATTGATTTTTTTGATCTTGTGGCTATGATTTGTTCTCTAGTTATTTGGTTAAGGGGTATTTGCCATAGATCACTACTCTCTATATATATATATATAGGTTAGTGATCAAGATATAACTAATCTTTAGTGTATAACTAGAGAACAAATCTCAGCCACACATCTTAATGGAACAAATATTATTTATTTTAATAATCTAAAATAGGCCAAGGGTATTTTTGGAAATTATATTATGAAATTTCACTATGTGTTTACCGTTTTTTTCACGTTCATCACTTATTTTCCTCTGTAATAGGAGAGTAATACTATTATCTGGTGACATAAATATAGCATAATTGATCACGCTGCCCCCCTCCTCACACCGTGATTCCGGCCATGGACGGCGGCGGAGAGAAACCTTGCTGGTTTTGTTGCTGAAAATTCTGCTAGTGATCTCTTCCGTTGCCGGATCTGGGAAGCAGGGTCGTGAAGGATTTCGGATAACGGTGATCGGAACGGAAATTGCTGCTGCTGATTGGTGTTGTACATGCCACCAGTAAAGCCGCCTGGAAATCCGGAAGACATTCTTCTAGCCTTTAAATTGGTGTTGTTACAAAGACGGAGAGAGTTGTTGCAGAATTTGAGAGGAATGTGATTCTATGAATATGAATCATATTTTGTAGAAATTGAGCATTGTATAGCCGGATTATCCGCCGGAAAACGTGAGTGAGAGAGAGGATATGTGAGTGAAGAAGAGAGAGTGACAAAGGGAAAGACTGTAGGTTTTGGTCAGTGGAGACTTGAGATTCACTAAACATGTTATGCTTTCAATATATAAATAGCTAAAAATTAACAATCACTCTTATTCTGATTTTACTTCACTCTTGTTTACAAAACACATCACTCTTATTCTGATTTTACTTCACTCTTGTTCACAAAACACATCATTCTTATTCTGATTTTACTTCACTCTTGTTTACAAAACACATCACTTTTATTCTGATTTTACTTCACTCTTGTTTACAACACACATCACTCTTATTGTGATTTTACTTCACTCTTGTTTACAAAACACATCACCCTTATTGTGATTTTACTTCACTCTTAATTACAAAACACATCACTCTTATTGTGATTTTACTTCACTCTTGTTACAAAACACATCACTCTTATTCTGATATTACTTCACTCTTGTTTACAAAACGCATCACTCTTATTATGATTTTACTTCAATCTTGTTTACAAAACACATCACTCTTATTCTGATTTTACTTCACTCTTGTTTACAAAACACATCACTCTTATTATGATTTTACTTCACTCTTGTTTACAAAACACATCACTCTTATTCTGATTTTACTTCACTCTTGTTTACAACACACATCACTCTTATTGTGATTTTACTTCTCTCTTGTTTACAAAACACATCACTCTTATTGTGATTTTACTTCACTCTTAATTACAAAACACATCACTCTTATTGTGATTTTACTTCACTCTTGTTTACAAAACACATCACTCTTATTCTGATTTTACTTCACTCTTGTTTACAAAACACATAACTCTTATTCTGATTTTACTTCACTCTTGTTTACTAAACACATCACTCTTATTCTGATTTTACTTCACTCTTGTTTACAAAACACATCACTCTTATTCTGATTTTACTTCACTCTTGTTTACAAAACACATCACTCTTATTTTGATTTTACTTCACTCTTGTTTACAAAACACATCACTCTTATTCTGATTTTACTTCACTCTTGTTTACAAAACACATCACTCTTATTCTGATTTTACTTCACTCTTGTTTACAACACACATCACTCTTATTCTGATTTTACTTCACTCTTGTTTACAAAACACATCACTCTTATTCTGATTTTACTTCACTCTTGTTCACAAAACACATCATTCTTATTCTGATTTTACTTCACTCTTGTTTACAAAACACATCACTCTTATTCTGATTTTACTTCACTCTTGTTTACAAAACACATCACTCTTATTCTGATTTTATTTCACTCTTGTTTACAAAACACATCACTCTTATTCTGATTTTACTTCACTCTTGTTTACAAAACACATCACTTTTATTCTAATTTTACTTCACTCTTGTTTACAAAACACATCACTCTTATTCTGATTTTACTTCACTCTTGTTTACAAAACACATCACTCTTATTATGATTTTACTTCACTCTTGTTTACAACACACATCACTCTTATTGTGATTTTACTTCTCTCTTGTTTACAAAACACATCACTCTTATTGTGATTTTACTTCACTCTTAATTACAAAACACATCACTCTTATTGTGATTTTACTTCACTCTTGTTTACAAAACACATCACTCTTATTCTGATTTTACTTCACTCTTGTTTACAAAACACATAACTCTTATTCTGATTTTACTTCATTCTTGTTTACTAAACACATCACTCTTATTCTGATTTTACTTCACTCTTGTTTACAAAACACATCACTCTTATTCTGATTTTACTTCACTCTTGTTTACAAAACACATCACTCTTATTTTGATTTTACTTCACTCTTGTTTACAAAACACATCACTCTTATTCTTCCTTTCTTCCTGACTGTCGCTGATGATTGGATGAATCAATATAAATTATGTAGGTAGCGTCGGCAAGAACTAAAATTAAATTAGCTCGTATGATTGGATGAATCAATATAAAAATCTTGTGGCTATAACCGCCAACTCACTCTATTTATATATTTTCATCTTCTTCAATAATTTCCTCACCAAAACACACAACAAAATCTCACGTCTGAATCCTAATCACGGTCGTGATGATGATGATAGTCGCGATGAACGATCCAGATCCACTTGGGCTGAGGTTTCTACTCATCTATCAATCTGTTGAGAGATTTTATTGATCTGATCCGGACTAAAATGCGCAGGTGGTTGGCGGGGAGCAGGAGGAAGAAGATCAGATTAATCATAGACCTGCTTCGTACAACGGACCAGTAATTAATCTCCCCTGTTTCCTTAAATTGTGTACGGCTCAGATTGTTGTAAATGTAGTACTATGACTGTATGCAGCGGAAGGAGATTCATGAGCAAAGGGAGCAGCGGCAGTCAGGAAGAAAGGAGACGGCTACGGCGACGGCGGTGGCGAAGGCTTGAATGCGGTTTAATCGGCGATGACGATGGCGAACAGAGAAGAGGAGAAAAGAGAAGAAGACGTGGTTTTCAAATGAATTCAATTTTTTGCACCTAACCTGATTTTGGAGTTAATTCAATTGGCTATGCAATGACCATAATACCCCTGCATTGTTATTATAGGAGTAAATTTGTGATTGAGGGAACTAATATCTCATTAAATTCAAATATTAATACTAGCCCTTGATTTTTTTGATCTTGTGGCTATGATTTGTTCTCTAGTTATTTGGTTAAGGGGCATTTGCCCTAGATCACTACTATATATATATCTCCAATAGTGCATAAAATTAAATCAAAGTATTTCGATATGACTGTTCCAATATTTATTTATTTATTATCATTTACTTTATAAAATTAAATACTAACATTTTAATTAGCAAAATTACTTTATTGAAAATCATAAAATTTATAGAGTGAAATATACTAGTTATAAATTAAACCCGCGTCATTTGATAAATCAAAGTAGTGCATAATTATTATCGTATGTTCAAACTAAATATATTGGTTAAGAAATAATCACTCCGTCTCACTAGAATATGCACTATTTCCTTTTTAATCCGTTGCACAAATATATACACTTTTCAATTTTGGAAAGTCTTTTCTCTCTAATGAGGTGGAACTCATTCTCCTCTAACAATACTTTAATTATTTTTTTTCTCCTTACCTCTCTTTTACTTTACCAATTTTACGTTAAAATCTGTGCCGGACTCAAAGTGCATATTCTTTTAGAAATAAGAGAGTAATTGTAACCCCCAACTCTTTAAACGGGTGACGCTACCAAAATACTTAAATTCTAATTTCTTTTATTTAAAAATTCAAATATTAAATGGAAATAAGAAAACAAAAATAATTTTATAAATTGAAAAGAAGAAAACATCATTTACATTTCATTTTAGTTCTTAAAGAAAACATTGTCATTTGACTCCAATAAAGTGTATATATTTCATAAAAGAAAAACTTTAGCAAAAATAAAATAATTTTCCTATTCGGAACATATCCCTTAAAATACACAACTTTATTAGAAAACATATATGTGCCACGTTTTCAAAATATAATAATATCTAAACTGATCATATTTACCCAAAAAATCCCAAAATGGATACTAGTCAAATATTGGGTTGGGAGACTTTGGACCACGTTGACTGCTGCTCCATCACCGACTCCTTAACCTAAAAAACATTAAATAACGGGGTGTGAGCATGCAAGCACACTCTCAGTGGGGAATACGCTGCAAGAAGTTATAACCAATTATGTAATGAATCATAACATATTGAACCATCTCAACTTTGCTGACATCTATATGAGACTAGTCTCGGTCCCTCGTGGACCTGATCCCTCGTGGGCTATTGGTGGGCTGTCAGTGTAACGCCCCATTTTTCGGAACCCTAAATTTCGAACCCTAAAGTACTTGCATTTAATGCTTTTAATGTCGCGAAGTCCGGGGATTAATTGTCGAGTGGAATTGTTGTTGGATACTTTTCGTAACCTAATTTTGAGTTGGAATTTTGACTGGGTCAACTTTGTGGAATATGTGACGTGACTGCTTTGAATAATTGATGTGGGGTGAAATTAAATGTTTGTGAATAATTGATAATTTATTATTAGAGCTAGAGATTTGTGAAATAAATGACTGCGCGAATTTAATTAATTCTTTTCCGTGGGGAATATTTATTGGACTCAATTCAATGTTGGATCCAATAAATTAAATAAATATTATAAAAATCCAATCCGTGATAAATAAATTGCGGACTGCACAATTTAAAATAAAATATAAAGGACCATGAATTAATTTCCAAGTTGATTTGATCATCAATCAGATGTAATTTTATTTAATTAAAGATTTTGTAAAGATATTCCCCCTCCGTGAGAAGATATTCCTCCTCCGTGATCTGCAAATAAATACCAAATAAATTCAAATTAATTCAAAGAAGAAAAAGAAATGGGAATTTCGAATCCTTCCTCCCCTTAACACACGTCAAAACCGTTCTCCCCTCTCTCCCCACTCCCTTAAATCTCTCCCACATCCAAACCACCCATCCCTCTAAAGTAATAACCAAATCAATTCATTTTGCCTATTCTACACGTCCTCTGCAGCAAGAAAACCAAACCTTCTTCTTCACAACTTCAATTCAAGGTAAACTATGCAGAATTTTTCTCTCTATTCTACATGCTCTGAAATCAACTCATTCACTCTTCTCTACAGACAACCAGAACTAAAATCGGGAAAAGATTCATCATCTACTCTTTCAAAATCCGTCTGCAAATCGAAGGTATACCCCTCTCCCATCCAAATTTCCAATGTCATACTACTGCATCCATATATATTTCACCCTACTGTTGCCACAATCTGCGATATATCTCCTAATCGAATGAATCGAAGCAAACTAAACCAAAGAAACAAATTTTAATTCACGAAATCAAATAAAGGACTTACCATCGGGGCGGAATCGGGGGCTGACCGGAGGCGGCACCTCCCAGCAGCGACGGCGGGTACGCGACAGCAGCGGCTCCTCCCGGCGACGGCTGCACGACCACCGGCGGCGGCATCCCCCGGCTGGATCGAACGACGACAGCAGCGGCAGTGACTGCGCAGCAGCGGCGGCCGGCGAAGAGGGGTGAACCGGAGAGGCGACGACGGATGGAGAATTTGCCTGCAATTTGGGCGGAGAGAAGAGAAGAGAAGAAGAGAGAGAGAGAGAGAGAGAGAGAGAGTGACAGACGTGGGGTGGGGAGTAGTTTTTCAATCTTTGGGCTTTTGTTCTTTAATAAAATTTGGGCCTTATAATTTTGGGGGATTTAATTTAAGTTTGGGCTTGTGTCTTTTTAAGGAAAGAAATTGGGCCTCAACAATTAAAATTGGATGTTTTGGGCTCTCATTTAATTTGTTGGGGCTTCTTAATTAAATTGGAGATATAAGGTAGGGAAATAATTAAACTTGAGGCTTTTGAATAAATATTTGGGCCGATAATTGATAGTGGCAAATTATTTGATTAATTTCGGAATATTTCAATCAATGAATAATTATATCCTAAGTCCGAAATAAATATAGTTCGAGGGGAAAATGCTTGTGGTAATTTAATTACACACTTTTATAATTTTGGGGATTTTATTTCGATATCGTTGAGAAAAATACGAGGAGCTAACGGAGGAATTAGGGGCGTAAGCGGCCACCGAATAATCGAAAACCGAGATAAATAACTTCGCTTAGGATGCATGCATTTTTACCTATTTATTTAAAAAACGTGTTGATTTATGTATTATCTAAATGTTAAAGGTGAATCATCGCAAGTGAATCGTGAGACCAAAGGGAAGAGAGTACTTGAGATTTTAAGCAATCGAGGTGGACTTTCTTTTAAATAAGGACAACGTCCTAAATATTTTTATCGATGGAAATGAAACCGTATTTATCATGCCGTGATTTATTTTTTTAAACGTGCCTATCTGATGTGGCTATGCGCCATTGTTATATAAATCGAATTCGGGTCCTCGTAGGGCCGCAAACCCTACCTGGACTAGTGTACACCTATGGTAGATCGTGTGCTAGCGTACGGGCTGGCCGGTCTAGTGGCTTGGTTTGTGGCCACATTCCAAGTCATGTATTGGCAGATATGGCTAACGTCTATGGGAAAATGACTGATCAGTCTACTTTTACTATGAGAAATGTTTTTTGAGTGCTTCGGGCCTTTCTAAAGCTAAACCCCGATGGTTACTTAAGTATGGCATGATAAATAAGATTTTTTTTGTTGAAATTGTTTTCGGCATGAGCTCATTGAGTATTTTTATAGTACTCAGCCCTGCATGTGCTTTCCTTATGTGCAGGTTGAGCGGCGACGAGAGTACGGTGGTGTTGAGCAAGTAATTGGTGAATGAATTTTGTTTATCTTTGAATTATGGGTGTCGTTGTGTCTTCACACATGACGCCACTCTTTCTCTTGGTCGTTTCCGCTGTGACATTGCTTTCACTTTTTTTTATGGGCTTGCGACTTAAATTATTTGGATATTGAATACTTGGGATTTTACCAGTTTATGTCACACTCTTGGTCGTTTTCTTTGAATATTAATTGTTGGTCAAGCTAGTTATTGAAACCCTAGTTCTTTTCAACGGTTTATTCAATTCTCTTAATCACGATCGCCCATATTTATTGACCCTAAAAGGGCGGTCGTGACAGTCAGCAACCCATATGATCCCTCGTGGATCTGACCCCTCGTGGGCCCATAAGCTCATATGAATGACGCACGGCACAATAATGATTATAACCATGTAACCACTACGCTTAAAGTAAACCCCACCTCGAAAGCTGCAATCCAAAATAACCTCCCTAGAGCTTGGTTCGGTTGTCCATCCTCGAGCCTTGGATGCACCGCTCCTAGCACTTAAGCATTTGAACTCAGATTATAGAATTCCAAACATAAACTTTAAACTAGGAAATTCGAACTCATTCCATCTTTAGCAAACTTAAATTGAAAGCATATACAATTAGCTTGATCATCAACAGACTGAAAACCAAACCTTCTTTAAACCTCACTTACAACAATAATCTCTATCATCTATAGAATCTATTGAATTCCATTAACTTGCAAGTTACAACACACAAGTACAAAATGACAAGCAAACCTCAAACAAAGCATATATCCACATAAAAACATATATCACATCGTGTGAAAATCATTTCATGACAAATAAAAGAGATCAGTTCCCCCTTTTCCTTAAAAGCTTTATTCATAGTTTTAAAGCTCTAAAAGAAATCAACTACATCGTCTTCACGTAATAAACTGATTTAGTTCAGAGATAACTAGGGGTCAAGCCTTATACCAAAAGATTCCCCTAGTCGTCTAGTTTAATTTAAAATAAAGTGATCCTCAAAACTTCAAGGAATTTGGGAGTTATTACTGTCTTCATAGAGGCTGCCAGTTTGTGACAGATTCTGGCAACTGTTTTGTAAGAATATCTAAAAATAGTAAACTTTAATAAAATGACTTGAAATTTTGAAGAGATCTTCCCAAAACCTGAAAGTACGCATAAAAATTTTAAAACATAAATTCCAGCAGTTTAAGGTGGCCGAAACAGATCAGTACAGTAGCAGCTCATTTCAGATGTTCATGTTTGCAAATATTTTCATAGCAATTCACTTCCAACAACTAATTAGTAGCCACAACAAGCATAATAACATGAAATCCCCAATTTCAGATTGAGTGCTAAAAATTCCCACTTTCACACACACAACCAAAAGCACAAAACTTGAACTCAAAACCACAAACATTAACTTCGGAAGTGAGATAATCAAAGAGGAGTTCAATTTCTACCTTAAATTGTAAGCAATGAGTTTGGGTAATCAAAGCTTTAACCTTGTAATCTCTCAATGGAGGTCGGAGAAGATGAGGAATAATAAGCTTTGAGCAAAGAGGGAAGCATGAACAGTAGCTAAACTCGCCGGCGAAATGCGGCGGTGACCAACGGTTGATTCTCGGTGTAACAAAAAAAATCTGAGACTCAACATCTTACTAATTTAAAGTGCTAGTTTGATGAAAAGACAACTTTATCCTTTTTGGAGGGAAATGATAAGCTAACTGTGTAATTAATTTTTCCGTTTTAAACAAATGTTGGCATTATTATATTTTACAAAAAATGCTCAATTAAAGCAGAAACTTCTCAAAGAATATTGAAATATTTATAAATAGGTATTGTGCAACATTATTGAGGCAGGCAGAAGGGACGGAGGCAGCGGCGGCGGAAGGGAAGTAGGCAACAGTGACGGCTAGAAGAGAACCGAGGCGGCGGCAGCAGTAGCGGAAGAAACAGAGGTAGCGGCGGCGTATGAGACGAAGGCAGCAGCGGCGGTGCATGCACTGCAAGAACCATCTGGCGACACCATGGCCGGCCAAACAAACAGTTAAGCAGGATGGAAGGAAACCCGGCGAGCACAGCGGTGGGCGTGGCGACGTCGATTGGCAGAGAGAGGAAGGTGGCGAGGCAAGGCAAAGAGAGGGAGGTGGCTCCGCCGATTGAGAAAAGAGTGTGGAAGCGAGGGAGAGAGATAAAGAAGAGGGAGGCGTGATTGGGAGAGAGATAGAGAAGAGGGAGGCGCAACTTTTATTTTGTAGGGTTTTTATTGTGTTTGATTTTTGGAAAATTTTATACTCCATTAATTTTCTTTTTAACTGAATATAGTCCTAAATTAGGTGTATTAGTTTATTGGACTTAGTATAATACTTCATATATATTTTTTAAATTAATATTTTATACAAATAAGTTATTAAATTTATATATTTATAAGCCTTATATTTGGATTAAATTTATAGGACGGACCGAAAGTTCACATATTTTTATAGGACGGAAGAAGTATAAATATTAGTATTAATTATTTATTTTGTATAATTTGTGATATTATATAGTATAATATACTCCATATGTAAATTTAATTATATGAAAATAAGTTAAATAATATGATATTTAATTTATATAAATATGTAGGTAAGATTAAAAAAGTAAAAAAAGTAGGTGAATATAGAATTTTTTTTAGGGTTTGAGTTGGTGTAAATGGTTGGAATACAATCACTATTAGATGTTATCTACTAGGTAAGGTATTGTTTTTTATGTGTTTAAGTTCTATTTCTTTTTTTACACTTCTCAAAATATTATGCTTATGAATATTATCATATATAATATTGAAATTAATTTTGGTAAAAGTGAATTTATTAATGTGTGAACTGATAAAGAATATATCTTAAACTTTCATAGGTCACGACTCTCATTGTGCAATATTGGTATTTCAAAAGTTTGATAAATTATCTTAAACTTATTAAAAAAATTTATTAACTCTCATATCAACCAAATCATAAGTATTTTCAATCTAAATTACTCCCTCCGTCCCGCAATAGGAGTCCTATTTAGTTATGACACGGGTTTTAAGAAATGTAAAGAAAAATGAGTTGAATAAGTTAGTGGAATATGAGTCTCACTTATATATATTAGTTTTATAATAAAATATTAGTGGAATAGGTTGGTGGAATGGGAGACATACTTGCCATTTATAGTAAAAGTGAAATAAGACTTTTATTGTAGGATTGACAGAAATGGAAAAATATGACTTTTATTGTGGGATGAAGAGAGTATAAAACAAACGCTACTATATGCATTTCGTCAATATATTTACTTTGATAATATGATTCATGACATATACTTTGTATTCACTACTACTATTGTAATCTACATGCTAATAATGTTTTGAAATTATAAGTTTTGGTGACCAAAAATGTGTGAACTATTTATTTTGTGTTGACGAACTTTTAACTTTATTTGTATTTTACTATATACTTTATCCTCATAACTCATAACTCACTGCATAATGATTTTATTTTATATTTTGTTCCAGGTTACCATTTGTCTTAATTATTTTGAAAAACGTATGACCCGTGCATAACACGAGTGTTAATACTAGTTATGTGTAACGTCCCACTTTTTGAACCTTAATTTTCGAACTCTAAAGTACTTGCATTTAATGCTTTTAATGTTGCGAAGTCCGTGGATTAATTGTCGAGTGAAATTGTTGTTGGATACTTTTCGTGACCTAATTTTGAGTTGGAATTTTGACTTTGTCACCAAGTACTAAAAACAAAATACCACAATTTAATTAATAGTCTAAATCAAATTTTGGGCCTATCATTTTTTTATGTATCTTATTCTAGCCTTCTTATTTTTTTTTTGTTGGGACCAATTTGAAGAAGCCCAGAATATTTATTATTTCTTCCAATCCTGCAGTCAACAGTCAACATGAAATCCTTCTCCTAATCTCATTCTACACGTTTTTTCATCAATATCTCCACTCCCAAAAATCTCTCCAACAAACAAATCAAATCTCTATAATATATGTACGTCCCTCCCCACAACTTCATCTGTTAGCATCCGCTGTTTCAAATTTCAGTGCAATTTTCTTCTCTTCCACAAAAGGTATTCTCCTCCTAAACTCCGTTAAAACAAAATAATTTTATGTATTGATCTTCAGCCACAATTTCTTAACAGAGGAGAACCGAGAGAGAGCCCTCAATTCCTCTTGTTTGCTAGCAGCTTTTCTTCATTTCAAAGGTATAATATAACCTCTGAAATTCCCTCCTCTTCATTCCATGATATAGTGTCATGCACTCACAGTAGTTCACGGAATCAGTTTTTTTGAAACGGTGTCTTGATAGTTTCGGTTAAAGCTTCGATCTTTATTATTGTTAGAAACTGCCCTCCTGTTTTTTTCCTTAAATCTCTTTGCTTGAAAACCTTCTGCTTGCCGTTAATAATTGAAATCATATGAGTAGAATCTTAATAAAGGACTTCAAATGGGAAAAAGGGGAGAGGGACGAATCTGTTTGAAGAAGGGGGCATACAATTCTTTTCTTTCAATCCTTTTATTTAATGGAATGGCTGTATACTTGTGTTGAAGGAGTATATATATGTTTAAATAAAGTAGTGTTGAGAAAGTGTGTCTTTTTTAAATTCTTTTATTTAGTTTTGCTTTTGTCTTTTCAAAAGCAAAAGCAGTGGGAATTTAATATATGTGTATTTTGGGTTTGGAAGATATGTATGTACACGAATGGTGGCTGGGAGCATTTTTTTTAGGTACTGACTTTTCTCTTCTGTATTTGTTTAATTGGGGGTTGAACTAGTTAATGTATAAATTGAATTTATGGGGTTGTAATTGAATCTTTTGGCCTATTACAATTTAGTGAAAATCGAAAGAAATGAGTGTTGGTTGGGACCGTTGTATTTAATTTGTTTGCTAATTCCAGATCCGTTGTTGGACTGAATTTAATATATGAAGTTTCTCTATAAAAGAATGATGGATAAATTGAGCGAACACTTAGAATGCATGCATTGTTAAATTTATTTATTTTGCAAAGGCTAATTTTGCATATCATGTTATTTCGAAAAGGGTGAACTTGTGCACGTTGTTTGCGGTGGGAACAAAAAGTGATTGAGGAGTAAGCATTTGAGGTGGGCTTTCTTTTAAATAAGGACAATGTCCTAAATAGTTTATCGATGGGAATGAAACTATGTTTATAATCCCGTGATTTGATTTTAACGTGCCTATTTGATGTGAATTTTGCCATTATTTTTTAAATCGAATTCGGGTCCTCGTAGGGCTGCACACCCTACTTGGATTAGTGTACACCTATGGTAGACCGAGTGGTAGCGTATGGGTTGGCCGGTCTAGTGACTTGGTTTGTGGCCACATTCCATGTCATATATGTGCAGATATGGTTAAGGTCTATGGGAAAATGACTGATCAGTCGGCTTTTTACAATGGGAATGATTTTGAGTGCCTCGGGCCCTTCTAAAGCTAAACCCCGATGGTTACTTATGGATGGGAAGATAAATATTATTTTGATAACTTATTTTCGGCATAAGTCCACTGAGTAATTTTATAGTACTCAGCCCTACATGTGTTTTTCTTATGTGCAGGTTGAACGGCGATGCGCAATTGGTGGTGTTGAGCAATTAAAATTGAAGTATTATTTGGTTATCTTTGAACTACGAGTGTCGTTGTGTCTCCACACATGACATCACTCTTTCTCTTGAACGCTTCCGCTGAGACATTGTTTTTACTCATCATTTATTTAGCTTTGAACCTAATTATTTGGATATTTGAAAACTTGATATCTTTTGGATAATGTTAAATTCTTGGTCATTTTTAAAAAAAAATTAATTATTGGTCAAACTCTTTATTGAAACCCTAGTTTTCTACGCCTGTTTATTAAGTTCTTTTAATTACGATCGTCGTATTTATTAACCCTAAAGGGCGGTCGTGACATCATGTGTATATGTGCGTGTTTAGAAAGAGAGTTGAGAGAGATACATAGAGAATTCTAGAGAGAGTGATATTTAGTGTGTGTTTGGGTGAAGAATGTGTGGTAGTATTCTAGATCCTGTTGCTAGCATGTGTGTTCGTTTAGGAATAGGAATTAATAGAGTCTTAATCCATCCTAGATCCTGTTGCTAGCGTGCGTGTGTGTTTAGGGATAGGAGTTGATAGAGTCTTAATCCATCGAAAAACACCTCTTAGTACAAAAACGTAGGACAATTTTCTGTCATTGGATATAATAAATAACGGATATGATTGATTCTAATTTGTAACAATGTTATGGCATAATTAAAATATTTTTGGTCATTATAAGGGTATTTTGGGTACTAACAATAAACGAGTCATTTGACCAACTGCATTGCATTCATTATGCTCAATTAACGGGATTTAATTAGACACAGTTTCCAAAGACTCTCCATATTCCCGCTACACCTAAAACACGCAAAACAAAAGCTTTTGACGGACGATTCATCTCCATCTCCGTGACACAAAACCCTACAGTGGTGTATGTTTTGACTGAGTTGGTGTTTGCAAGGCTTGACATAATACATTACCATTTTTTGTTGTGTTTTAGTGTATATCCGACCCCACAACGTTCACTGCTATTGGAATGAATCAAAACCCGGATGATACAAAATCATTTTTAAGTATTGGCTGCTCATCAAGACCTGGGGTTGGAACAATGGTACATTTTGTGTACCGTAAAATCTTCTAGCAAAAGTGATGGTTTTGTTATTTTTCTGGGGATGTGATTTTGGGCTGAATTTAACATGAAATGAGTACTAGGAGGATGCTATCAATGTCGACGAAATTGTAAAATCAGCTATTGAAGCTTAAAACTCAGTGACTAGGGCTGGGAACCAGATAGTTAGCGCAAGAATCGTTAAGGTAATTAGAAATACTGAAATGATATTACAGTAATACTAGTTGAACCTGGGGTGAAATGATCAGTTTATAAATTTTGTTTAGGGTAAAGCAATACTAATTGAACCTGAGGTGAAAAATCCAGTTGATGCACCCATGAATTTTGAGGACAACGAAGCCGATTTTGTGACGCCTTTTTCAAGGAAATCGAAACCTAAAATGGGCAACGAATTAGGCATCTGTGATACTGACAATGTAAGTGCATATAATGAGTTGTTGTGCTGCTAGTCATGATGCATTTGTGGCTTTAATATGTTCTCTAAGATGACTGAACAAACCTACATTGCTTTATACATACGTGGTTAGCCGAAAGATGATGTGGAGAATTGGAAGCTGAGATGAGGTTAAGTAATGCAATGCGTTCCCCATACTATGAACGAGCAGTGAAGGTGTCAAACAAGCTTAATCAAGATGAAAGAATGATTTATTATTGGCTTATGACAACGTACAATGGAAATGAGTAAGTTGCTCTAAAATCTGTTAAGGAACTCATTAATATTTTCCAATAAAATTGAGTCACTTGTTGCACAATTGTTTGTTAGGGACAAGCCTATGTATGATGATGACGTTGTGGAAGTTCGGATTATAGAGTTCATGTCATTTTTCCCACATACTGAAATCTCAAGTGGTATAGTTAGTGCATGGTGCTCAGTAATGAACAACAAGGAGGATATGAAAGCTCATTCGTCACCGATAAGACTGTTTTTCACAACTTACCCTGCAGTGAGTAAACAAAACATCTCTCTAATGCTACTCATTTATTATTGGTAAGGCGTAATTTTGGTCACTACTTGAATCGCGTGCAACTACTTTCTTTTTGGTGTCACGATGCAGCTTTACACGGTTGTGAAGGTGTCTGCAGAGGTTGATGAAGAAAAAAGATTTAATACTTTTGCGATGAACCTTAATGAGGAGGCTAGAGAAATACCAAACTTCAAATGGGGAGACATAGATCTGGTATGGTCTTAAAATATCTGGCACAACGTTTTTTCTTTTCTTGTATAACAATGTGACATATTCACAAGTTCACTGGTGTATTTCGGGAGACATGTCTTCTTTGCTTTCTGCGTATTTAAAAGAGACTACACTGTGTGTTTCTGTTTCGCAAGAAAGGCAGTTGTTATCATTGATGGATCGAAAGAAGGAGATGATCGTGACTTAAGATTGAATTATGGTGACATACCTGAAACACTGGTAGGTATCACAAACACTTAGTTGCGTACGATTTGCTGTTTAATTGTTTGAATCGTGATTTTCAAATTGTGATTGGCACAGAGCGTTCTTTTGTAAATATTTAACAAAAATTGGAAGCCACAATCAATGCAAGGCTATTGTGAACGTGCCTATACATAGGATGAAAATGAGTTGGAGAACAACCGATAATGTGGAGGACCGTGGTGTGTATTTGATGAGGCACCTGGAAGTCTATATGGGTGAGAGATAAGGCCATTGGAATTGTAGTCTATCAAACAGAAATAGGGGTGCAATCCAGTATTTAAGAGCTAAATACTGTTGTGCGTTGATGTTGGCCGATAATAATCACAGTTCGTTTTTTAATAAAACAACGACATCCATACATTACGCAAATGACAGCAAGACAATGAAGATAGGTGTTGAGAAGATGATTGCGAACTACAAAGCTTCAGTTTTGGATTTGTCTTAGAATTTTAGATTCATAGACGGCTACATCGACATTTTTTTGTTTTGAGATTTCGGATTCTAGAATTTTCCACGTATCACATTGGTTTGGCGTTGGGATATGTCATTGAATTTTATGTTTGACATCTTGTTATATGTAATTTACGAGATCTAGGTTTGATTTCGAATTTTTAAGTCGTGTCTTGACAATGTAGATGTGTTGCTACAATGTAGTATGGGTTATTCACATTGGTAAATATTGGACATAATGTTTGACACTTTGACATAATAAGATTTAAGAATAACACTGAATATATGTAATTCTGAAAACATACGCGGGTCATTATAAGAATTCAGGGCATTTTGATGATATATACGAGTCATTATAAGGAAAAGACTAAATACATGTATAACATATACGAGTCATTATGAGAAAAAGTCTGAATACATGTCATTCTGATTACATATACGAGTCATTAGAGGAAGGAAAAATCCAAAAACTACCCAAACAAAACTAACATCTAATGATAACAGGGTAAACAAATATGGCTCACAAAATGAGCAATCTGAAAATGATAAGTATTACGTAATTAAGTCATATTAGCTTATGTCTGGTTCAAATTACAAAACAACGTTTGAACGGTTAAAAACCTACATCAAATTGTTCCATAAAGAGTGATAACAGATAGTTTGATAAGGAAAAAAAAAAGATGAAAATATGCAAATGCATAAAATCAATTTTCAGACTCCCTTCTTGATCTCCGATGTTCTTTCTCTTTGATTTTGTCGCAATTCCTTGAATTGTGGTGACCCCACTAATGGCATTTCTTGCATTGGCGCACAGGTTTGTTCTTTAGCCGCATAGCTTTTTCTAACCTTGGTTGGAGCCTACTTGTATGTCCCTTCGTCTTCACAACTTCAGGAGGATGAACTTCAACAGCAAGGGATTTCTCCCCACCATAAAAAGACTCAATACACTGCTTCTTTTGTGTAGCTGACAATACCACACCATCGGAAAAAATTTGCTGCCTTGCATCACGAAGTATAGAAGTCAATTCATGGGTTTGATCAATGTCGGCAGAAACTGCTTGGTACAAAGACAACATTTCACCCAATCAAATTGTCAGGAATCAACTTAAAGTTTTTGTGTTTCAACACAAGGAAGATGTGACAGCATACAAGACCAGTTCTCAAAAACATTTTGCAACCACAATGAAAGGCAGAATCCAATTTTGAGTATGTAACAATCCATGTGTTTGAGAAATGATCTAATACCGTGTAGATGTCATGGGTGGATTCGTTTGATATCGCCAAAATACTGCAATGATTGTATGCCTCCAATATTTGGTCTTGAATTTCCTTGAATGCACTGTCAGTGAATATTGTAGAAGCATACTTCTCAATAAGCCACTGTGTTTTCAATGTCGATGTGGTATTAACATCTATATAATCAAGCTTTGCCGTTTTGTGTCTTTGAGCCTCCAAAGCATTGTTGAAGTTCATTAAGAACACAACAAGGTTAGCTTTGGACTTGCTATACCTCTTAAAAAAACTATTCTGGGACTCAGAAACATAGGTTGTCTTTATCAAAGAACTAGCAGGAAAGTCACTAAAGTATGTTGGAACCCAATACTGTCTTGATCGAAACACTGTAGAAAACCAATCAGTATCTTCAAGTTCATATTCCTCCATAATCTTATGCCAAGTGTCTTCAAACTCGGTGGGTTCAATTAACTCGGACCAGACACATGAGTTTAACTCCTTAAAATCTCCATTACCAAGCAATGATTTTGGGACCTTCTCAGCAACTTTTTCCATGATGTGCCACATACACCATCTATGACGTGTGTTCACAAGGACCTCCTCGATTGCAACCTTCATTCCCAGGTCTTGGTCAGTAATGATCAATTTTGGAGCTCCACCCATGCACTTCACAAACTGCCGGAATAGCCAAGAGAAAGAGTCTGCACTCTCACTTCAAAGAAGACCGACACCAAATGTCACAACTCTTCCATGATTGTCCTTACCAGTGAACGGAGCAAATATCATAGAGTACCTACAAAAAAATTCTTTCTAAAATCAGGCATGTTATTGTCACGGCCGCACTTCCTAAGGATAGGAAGCACGGGAAATCGTGACTAGTGGGGGAATTAAGAAGCAGGGAAGAAGGGGGAAAAATACAATTCAAGGCAATACAACTTAACAATCAAAGATGAAATTCCATTTAAATTAACCAACGTTTCCAAACCGAAGTTTGCATAATGAGACAACAGAGTTTAGCAATAAAGAAAATAACAGAGTTTCTTAAGACATCGAATAGCGGAAGCAATTTGAGAGTTTAGCTACTACTATGTATGAAGACATAATAGTAACCGGACCAGTTCTTAAATCATCACTCAACATCCTCCGCCTCTCGACCTCGCTCAACCTGCACATAGAGAAAACATATGCAGGGGCTGAGTACTTGATGCACCCAGTGAACTCATGCCCGAAAACATTCATCGTTAAGATATGTCAAGCCATCATCGAGTGAATCCCGGGTTTTACTTTCAAAGGCCGAGAAACACTAAAGTACATTTCCTTAAAAAGTGTCCGCGCGGACTAACATCATCCTCCATCATATACCATATCTGAACCATCATGTGAAACGAGACTGTGGCCACAATCTCGATCACTGGACCGGCCGACCTAGGGGACGGCTCACGATCCCCATCAGTGCACTAGTCTAAGTAGGGCGTAGACCCTAGTTAGACCCGAATTCGTTAACCATCAAAGTCTAGTAGAGTTTATTCTAGTAGACAATCAGATAGGCAGTTTCAAAACATAAACACGGCATGACATACTTTTTGAAACCATCCTTATTACACCATAACATATCAATTTAAAATAAACGTTAAAGAATAAAGCCCACCTCAAAAGCTTAGGATTTCCGTAAACATCCTCGTTCCGACTTTTAGCGTGCGTGCGAACCACCTTTTCGGAAAATACATAAAATTCATATAAATTCTTGGTAACGACGATATTTAGAATGCATGCACTCTAATTAAAATATTTTAATTCTCTTTCTCAATTTTCGTGCATTTTCGGTTATTCGGCGGCCGCCCAAGGCGTCGCGTGCGACGCCTGTCGGCCGCTTACGCTCGTTCTTTCCTTCGTTGGCTCCTCGTATTTTCGTAATTATTCATACTTAGGTAAATTATTCATTCTTCAAAAAGTCTTCCGGGAATTAATTAAATAATTCACCACAATTAAATTTCTATTACCGGCCCAAGAGATTAAGCTTAGCCCACCTTATTCCTCCAAAAATTAATTAGGAAACCCCTCAATTAAAAGAAGAGCCCAAAACTCAACTTAATCTTCCAATCTATTATTAAAAGGGGCCCAACCACAAAAAATTAAACCAAGGCCCAACTAAAAAAAAAAGTACATGGCCCAAATCTCTCTCTATCTTCTTCCTCTCTCTCTTCCCTCTCTCTCTCCTCCCTTCTTTCTCTCTCCCCGTCTCCTCCCCTCACTGCCGTCTGCCCTTCGACGAAGCCCCGCCGCCGTCGCCCTCTCTCCGGCTCGACGCCATCGACGGGGTCGTCGCCACTGCACCGTCGTCGAGAAGTCGACGCCTTCAGCCGGTCGCCGTCGTCCATTCCAGTCGAGCCGCTGCTGCTGGAGTCGCCGATCGCTGCCGTCGCCGGATAGCACAGCCGCTGTCGCCGGCTGCGGCTCCGTCACCGTCGGTCATCGCGCCTGGAGCGGAGACAAACCTAGCCACCGGACAGCCACCCTCCGGCTATCGCCGAGAGGTCCAGTCGCTGGACAGGCACCCCGCAGCTCCGAACACGCCCGAAACCTCCCGAAACACGCATTTTCATTAAAAAAGTTAAGTTCTTTCATAGTTTCGGTTACATACGGCGATCGTTTGGTTGATTCTTAGTGGTTTGTTATTTGTTTTGGTTATGGAACAAGAAGGTATAAAAACATATATGCAAAGCTAAAATAAACTCATGCTTTGGTAGGAATGGATTATACCTCCAAAATGGTTGAAAATGGTGGAAGAATACACAAGATGGTGGTTCAAGCTTCCTCATTCCCTCTCGGCACTCTCTATCGCCGCTTCTCCTTCTCTCTTCTCTTTGATTTCTTTGTTGTGTAATGTGAAGTGTTTCGGGAATGGTTTAAAGATGTAATGGTTGTCTCTTGAGTTGTGGAAGTAATGGGGAAAGATAGAGGGGTGGAAGAATGGAGAGTCTCCTCCATGAAGGAGGAAACCGTCGGTCACCTTGTGAGGAAGAGGAAGAAGAAAAGCTTTTGGGCTTTGAAATAATTAAATCCTATGTTGTTGGGCTCAATTAAATATATTTTGGTTTGGGCTCAATTTAAATTGGAAGCCCAAGTTAGAATAATACTATTACTTAGTGGATTAAAAGAGTGATAAGGATCCAAATTATTTTGTAATTAATTGGACTCTAATTTATTTAGAAAAAGTCCAAAATAAATTCATACTTTATTTTTCGTATTTTTCCTTCGTTAATTAAAATTCACGGGTCCTTATTTTATTTTGTTATCTTGTTCTTCATAACCAAAAATTAAAGTACGTTTAACGGCATCAATTTATATTTGGTGTTATCCCAAATATAATATCCCTTCAACCATTTCTCGATTTACGCGCATCGTTATCCAAAAACATATATTCCTTTCCACATAAATTCATTTGTCTTGCTAAGAATAGCAATTTCATCGGCATTCTTTCAACGAGACCTTCAACATGTCTCCCAACGTTCACAATTAAACAATTAAGCACGTTCCTTTTCACATTTAACACATAAACCATAATTTTTTTCCATATCACATTTATCGAGAAGCATAGCATCTCGGAATAATTTTATCAAATATTTCGTTACATAACATTCATTTCTTACTTAAGGTACGGGTGTTACAGTTATGTTAGTTTGACAGCATAAAATATCAAACAATAGGTCAGTACGAAAACAATGAATGTCATTCCATGAAATGTAGAACTAAATGTGAAAACAAATAAGCTTACAACATGTACATGTTGGTTGAGTAAGTAGTGTCAAATGAAACAATGTCACCGAATAGCAAAAATTCTTCTTTGATAGCGGATCGCACCAGAATAAATGTGACATTCTATCACTAGAATCGACCTTATATTCGTACGTGAAGGCATCACAACTTTCCTTCTTCTTCCTTAGCTCATCTAATATCATCTGAGCATCATGTCCTTCAGCATATCTTCTAATGCCTTGGGTGTAATTGCGAACGTCCAATACAGTACACCCGACCGACTCATATCCACCCATCAATTCAGTCAACAATTTAAATGTTAGTGATGGACCAATATTGAAACCGACACAATCGGTAATAAATTTTTGGTGGACATCGTCAAGAACTCGATTGAGCCTCATGAATTTCTGGTGGTTTGGAAGTACCATAGGATGATTATGTTCTTCATTCAAATTATTGATTACGTAGCCTCTATCGGAGTCAAACTTGAAGGCAACCCTAGCATTACAGCCGCATTTGTTGGATTTACGTCTGCCTTTAGCTTGCTTGTCTTGCACTCTTTTTTCACCTTCTCTACTACACGCCATATAAAACCATATGGTGAGTTGATCAATTTTTTTAGAACCGCACTTGATGGTATCAAAACCAACACGTCGACCATAATTTTCATAAAACTGAATTGCCTTCTCCAATGTGGGAAAGTTACGACCAACAAAGGGTTTCACTTCGATAGGACAATCAGGGGTATGTAAATCTGAAATAAACAAAAATAGAGCATAAGAACACAACATAATAACGAAAGCGAGATGTGAAATCCGTTATGTGAAAAAATGCAGTGAACGTATGCAAAAAAACACATGCGGCCAGTTAAACAATGATGACAGATTGCATACAACGAAGACCATAACTACGGTATATTAAAGTCATAACATAAAAATAAAATATAAAACTTATGGCATAATCAAGAAATAACAGTGAAATGAAAACAAATCAATATAATTAACCTCCATAATTTGTATTATCAACACTTTCATCAGATGAAGAATGATTGTCACAGTGCGGCAGTGTGGGTGATCCAATTTCCATTAATGTGAGGCTCGATAGAAACAAATATGCAAACAAGTTATGCATTCCCAATCACATATAAAATGATAAAAAAAATCAACAAAAGAGAGAAGCTATGAAACGGGATATATAAGAATATTTCAATCTCTAGATGATAATTCCTAAAATTAAGATTTTAGGTGAATACAAAACTTACCAACAGAGTGACGAAGGAGGAAATGTAAAATGGCAATCTGGTAGAGAAATTAAAAACGATTATGAAACATTCGCTGAAGATGATGAACACACATTCTGAAATCGGGAGTTAAAAAATATTCATATTTTATGGACGAAGGTGAAAAAATCGCTGAAGAAGAGGATGAATAAATTGACAGATTGATTCGAGAAATATGGAATCAGCTGAAGAAATAAAAGTGAAGGACGTGAATCGTAGTTGAAACTTCACGCAGATATGAAGTGAGAGAAAGAGATGATCATGGAGTAATCATACTGCATGATTAGAGGAAATTCCATAACAAGACAAAT
Source organism: Salvia splendens (assembly GCF_004379255.2). Lineage (NCBI taxonomy): Eukaryota > Viridiplantae > Streptophyta > Magnoliopsida > Lamiales > Lamiaceae > Salvia > Salvia splendens. Next base: position 24,147,570 of record NC_056036.1, on the reverse strand, counting down.
GTATAAGTTCCATACTAGCCTTATTCGATTATTTTTAATTAAAAATGGGAAAGAAATGAAAATATGACAGCCTTCATATCTTGTCCTAAGAATAAAATAACGGAAAATCTCATGGACAATAATTAGCCTATGTTTGGTATTAGGATGGATTTTTGTATTGATCAAAATCCGGAGTTAATATCTTTATTTATTTACTTCTTTTTTTTTCATCATATTGACACAGTACACACACATACACACTTGCATATTATTTAAACATAGTAGCTAACACACATATAAGCACAAAATAAAAAAAAGCATCAAACAATTGCTCTAGTGTTTTCTAATTTGATTTCAAGTTTCTAAAACTACTAATTTAAACCAATAAATCAAATACGAACAATTAAACCTTATATATTTTGCTAGGACGCATCTTCGGTCAAGTAGGACAACCGGTAAAACATTTGGAAAAAATCAAACTCATTAGTTCAAAACGTTTACAAATAATCAATTGACAATTAAAAAAATTTCCAAAAACATACTTTTGAAAAATACCCAAAAAAATATAATATCTTTCTTTTTCTCTTATAAAAAAAGATACGGGGTATTACAGTAATAATCACTGAAACCTTATGTTTCAGTGAATAACAAGAAAAGACTTATCTCATTGTTCATTTGTTGAGTGCTATAGTGTCATTTATTTCCTAAAGTAAGGAAACATGCGGACCGACACTGTAAACTTTCACAATAAGTGTTCAGACTTGATGCACTTTTTATTAGCACTAAATAAACCTGCAAGTATACAAAGTATATATAGTATATTTAAAGGTCAATACCAGATATCGAACACAGGGAAAACAATCACAGATTGGCTACCTCCTACTAAGCTTCTTTCACTATTTGGAAACCCGAGAGAAATTTGGATTTTGAAAACTAAAAACAACTAGAAAGCAAATAAACAACTAATTGCAAATAATTGAAGAGGTAAAATATGAGAGATAAGATAATTCCAGGGATTTGCGTTCACAGTTATGGTTATACAAATTCCAACTACAATACCCTAGCACAGTTTATACTTCGATAGAACTAACAACATAAGCTTTTGTCCATGTGGCACAAGCGTAGATTACTAACACTAGGGTTGTCAATCCTAAATTCGTAACTCCTAAAAGCTCCTAAGGCCCTTGAAAAGTCCCCACTCTCAATTAACAGTGTCGTTTTAAGGGTAGCTAATTGTTGTGTCTACTACGTGGATCTAACTCGCCAACCTCCTCTAACGATTATATAGCAAGTTATATTAAATCATCACCGGATGTGTCACTCAAACGTGAAGTATTATGGAACAACTTAGGGAAGAAACGAAGCAAAAATAAAACGGATATTAAATAGAAAACGAAATTGTATAACCAAAGTCGTTACTAACACATCCCTAGAATCCTATAATTTAGTTACACATAATTGAATAATCTAAAAACATAGAATGAAGGGAAAACAAAGTGAACATAAGAACTAAAGCAATAAAACCCAAATGTTGAATCATTGTAGCCTTGATCTTCTCTTGATTCCTTCTTCAACCTCTTGCACAATGAAGAACTCTCTCAAATTTATGCTCTAAAATTATAAGGAAAAAAGAAGATCATAATGAAGTGGTTTGAGGGGATATATATAGAGGAAAATTCGAGCTCCAGCAAATAAGGCAAAAAGTGGTTGGTAAATCTTGGGAAGAAAGTAGGTTAATTCTATGCACCGCGTTTTCCCAGCGGGCCGTTGCACCTTGGCCAGCGGTCGCTGCATGTTGATCCGTAGCCTCTGCCTCTTGGAGAGCGGTCGCTACGCTACGTTGCAACGGTCGCTGTGAATAATCCCGTAGCTTCGGAAACTCTTCGAGCGGTCGCTGGGCGTGTTCTTCGTTTCAGCACAACTTTCTCCGGAGCGGACCGCTACTAACACAACGGTCGTTGGGTCCCAACGGTCACTGTATGAGTTGCAGCCGACCGCCGGACGTCTCGAAAGCTCTAGATTTCCAACTTTGACTTTTTGCTGTCCTTTTAGGCTCAAATATGCACATATCTCACAAAACACGTCAAAATACCAAAATAGAGAAAAATATGCTAAATATGGACTTGAAATGTGATTTAGACATTAAAAACAGACCAAATAAAGGCCTTAAAACAGTGCAGAATCCGAGCGTATCAAGACCCGATCTAGGCTGTGACATACTATTTCTCTTTAAATGCAGTAATTAACCTTTCATAAATATACAAATAGAATACATTGTGATAAAATATTCTTTTTCATTGATTTGAATATATACGAAGAGTTTTACGTATATAGCACTCTGAAAGATGTTTTACAATATAAAAAACTCTAACATAATTTAGTTGAATAGTAGGATACACTTACCTATTTGTAGAAAAAAGTAAATGCGACTTTAAATTACAGACATCTTGAAATGGCAAAATGAGCCATTTTTCACGGACGAAGGGAGTAATTAATTATTTATAATATTATTACTCCCTCCGTTCATGAAAAATAGTCCCATTTTACCATTTTGAAATGTCCAAAAATAGTCCTATTTCTATAAATGGAAACTCTCTCGTACCTTTTACTCACTTTTTCTCCTCTCTCCCATGATTTACCTACTTTTTCTTCATATCTCTCTTACTTTACCTATTTTTTATCCTTTTCTCTTACTTTACTAAATTTCTCATTAAAACCCTTGCCGTCCATAAATGAGACTATTTTTTGTGGACGGAGAGAGTATATTTTATGATACATGCATACATCATATCATAGATGCATTATTGATACCATATACCGTAAGTCTCAAATGAGTACATGGTATGATGTAGTTGTAGAAGACAAGACTTCGAGGCTAAGCAAATTATATTTTAGATTTTATTTATTTCCTATTTAGTAGATGGAAAAATATAGTAGATAGAAAAATATTATTAATTTTTCCTTCTATAAATTAGGGTTTCCTTTTTTTTTTGCTTATTTTCCTTTAAGTTTATTTTCCATAAGTTTAGGATTTTCCTTTGCCTATATAGAGGCCTCATTATTTAACTTAAAAGACAGACTTTGAATATTATTTTTACATTGAGTGTTATACTCTAGAGTTCTCAATTCGTTGAGTTTTTTATTACCAGTTCAATCATTCTCTACACGTTTCTCTATATAAAGGCATCGTTTGGTTATCATTTGGTATCACGATCCAGGATGATTATCAATGGCTAAACGTGGATATGGCGGCAGACGTGGCGATGCTCGTGGAGGCGGTCGAGGTGGGGGACGTGGAGATCTCCCAAACCAAGAGGCTGCACGATAGCGTGATCCGCGCGACATCGAGAACGATGATCTGAGACAAGGTTTAAGACCTCCAGCGCGACATCATGAACGGTGATCTGCGATGTCTTCACATCATCTGATGCGGATGGACCGTTGAAGAATGTAATAGCAATATATTTTCGATGCCGGTGTATGATACACCTGTATAAGACGAGGATATATTCTATGAGCTCCCCGAACCACCAAAGAATAGTAACAACAATATATTGTTGATGCCGATGTATGATAAGCCCGTATACGACGAGGATATATTGTCGATACCGGTGTATGATAAGGCCGAATACGACGAGGATATCTTGTCGATGTCGGTGCATGATAAGCCCGTATACGACGAGGATGTATTCAATAAGCTCCCCGGATTGATGAACAATTCTCCACCTCCTTCTGTGAAATTTGACTATGCTGTCGAGGACGAGGGCGTTGCCTTCTATGATGATGAGGTGTACGACGAGGCATCAATAGTGGAGCCATAGAATGGTTGAGGGGAATAGTAAAAGCTATTCCATCTAGTGACTACTTGGTGATAATAGGGAACACGAAGGCTTAGATTCCCCCGGAAAAGACAATTACTGTGTCTTCTCTAGTGGCTCCTGAATTGGCTCCCCGAAGAGGTGGGCTCGATGAGCTATTTGCATGGCTGAGTACAGAATTCTTGAGGAAGCTTTGTATTGGAAAGGAGGTCACTTTTAGAGTAGATTATACTGTACCATCCTTTGGCTATGTTTTCCTTGGGGATACGAATGTGGCTTTGCTTGTGGTTGCTGGAGGCGGGGCAAATGTTAGAGAGCAAGGTCAACAGAAAGGAGAAGCTAGTCTACACTTAGCAGACTTGCTGCGTCTTGATGAGCAGGCCAAGCAACAAGGTCTTGGTCGTTGGAACAGAACCCAGGTTCTGATGGGGCGGCCAATAAGGACCTGCCTCCAGCAGTTAGCGACCCCAATAATTTTGATGCTACGGCTCTGTTAGCCGCTAAGAAGGACAGTCTTTTTCTTTTGTACAGAAAAGAGCGCCTACAGTACAACAAGGTAGTTTAGGATAATACATCTCCATCAATTATATATGGAGTTGAACTCTTTGTGAAATTACTAGAATTGTTGGCATATGTGAAACGTGATAAAGGAGACAAAGTAGACTCAAAGACGAGTCTTTTTCAAGAAGGGTAGTATGATGCAGTTATAGAAGATAAAATTTGGAGGCTAAGCAAATTATATTTTGGGTTTTATTTATTTCCTAGTTAGTAGAAATGTAGAATTAGTAGATGGAAAAAAATATTAATTGTTTTTCCATCTATAAATTAGGGTTTCCTTTTTTTGCTTATCTTCTATTTAGTTATTTTCCTTTATGTTTATTTTCTATATGTTTAGGATTTCCCTTTGTCTATATAAAGACCTCATTGTTGAACTTAAAAGACAGACTTTGAATATTAATTTTACATACTCTAGAGTTCTCAATTCGTTGAATTCTTTATTTACCAGTTCAGTCATTCTATATACATTTCTGCATCATGGTAATTCTACATCCACTTCTCATTAAAGGGAAGAAGAAATAATGTCATCGCAATGAGTTTTTTAATTTTAAAATAGGATCAATAATGGTTCCCCATCTACCGACGGTAATTCGAATGTCATCATAGAGAAGTTATTTTATTGCTATATATCTTGGAAAAATCTAAAATAAAACAAAGGAGTCTAAGGTTTCTATATTGTAGGTTGAAAACTGGAACAAGTCATCAAAGTAGCTTACTCAGCCAGACCGTTGCAGAAGAAAAACTCTTTCACAATTACCAATTGCGAAAGGATGCAATTGATACACTCAGATTTTGCACTGTTTTAAAGCCATTATTTGGTTTGTTTTAAGTGTCGAAGTTGCATTACATGTCCATTATTTGCATATTTTATCCGTTTTGGTATTTTGACGTGTTTTATGAGAAATGTGCAAAATAGAGCTGAAAAAGTGCATAAAAACCTCAAAATCTGGAAGCTAGAGCTGGAGGAAACCCAGCGGCCCGCTGGACCCATGCCAGCGGGCGCTGAAACGAGTCCAGAGAGCTCGGGAGCTGTCCAGCGGCCGCTGTGCCTGTTCGGGTGCAGTAGTCCTAGTTCAAACCCATTTTCCCGATGATGGTGAAAGTCCTATAAGGGCGGGCTACATACCATTCTCTTCGTCTTTGAACGAGCTTCACGTTGATACCTTGATCATCTCAATTGGAGTTCTGTGAAAAAAGTTGTGGTCGTTCTACCAAATTCGCGCAAAGCTATCAAAGTGCAGAATTTTGGCGGAAATTCAAGGAAGGAAAGAAGACATTACTTTGTGAAGCCAAATCTTATCATTAACCTATGGGCCACGAAAATTCCATATTTGCTATTACTTGGAGGAAACTTTTACCAAGTTTAAATCTTTTTCACGCCTATGTACACACCATAACCTAATTCATAATATTAACCATTCTTGACTAGTGACGAATTTAAGTGAGGACAAAAGGGTACGAGTGTACCCTCAAAACAAAATACTAGTAGTGGTGCAGTGGTAGGCATATCACCTTGCCATCTGGTGATAGACTCAGGTTTGAGTCCCTTGGACAACATTTTCACTTTCCATCTCTTTTAGTGTTTTTTTTTCTTTCTGTTATAACATTATATGATATGTTTGCTAATGCATTAAATGTTCTATCTTTTGTGTTTTAAAGTGTTTTGAATGCATTTAATTTTCTTTATTTTTTTGTTATTATATATTAAAAAACTTCTAATTAATTTATTTAATTTTCTCTTATAAACATTGTTTGATTCTCTTAGCATTTATTTATCTTTATTATTTCTAAATCCTCTGCAAAACAAAATAATTTATTTTAATGCATTTTTAAATATTTTACTCTTCCTAATGTTCTTAAACTTTTAGTTTTTCTATTTTGAAAAATTACTAAATTTTACTTAGATAATTGAAATTTTGATTTCTTCATAAAAATAATATATATGTTGTTGCTAAACTTCAAATAAATCATTCATATAAAACTATAAATACTCTTATTTTTATATATAATGAAATTTATTATCAAAAAATGATATAAAATAATTAAAACACCGGTCGAATTTTGAAACTCTAAATCGTTATAACTATTTATCGCACCCCCAGATCGGAAATCCTAGATCCGCCACTGTTCTTGACACACAATTCATAGCCCCCCTTTGGGGAGCCTCCAAGGTTTCTCCCTCTCTACTCCATAACCTAATTCTTCCACCATTATTGGAGATTGAAGCAAGGCAAGAGGAGCATGAAGACTTCAAGATTCAACCTTGGGTTTTGTTTGTTTATTTCATGTCTCGTACTTTAATTATTGTTTTTAGTTCATCTGTCTATGGATTACTAAACAATCGAATTTTGAGGATTGATAGTAATTCATATTTATGTAGTTCTTTTTAAGCTTAATGTTTAGAACTCGTTGCACTTGATTTTTCTTGAGCTTTTGTTCGACTAATTGGTCGTTACCTTGATTATTGTCAATCTCTTATCTGTGATAGCTTTGATTGATTTATCTTATGTGTTCATACAATAATTGTGACATGAGTATTGATGCATAATAGAGAGAAATCGTGGTAAAACTTGAGTCGGATGAACGTAGAACTAATTAGAATAACTAAAGAGTTAGTGAAATCATTATCCTTGAAATTCCCTGTTTGCCTGATTCTATCTTATTTGTTTTATGCTTTTACTTTATATATTTTTGTTTAATTTGAAACCCAAAACTCTTTTTTCTTTTGATAGTATATGATGCTTAGTATGTGATAGACAGTTGCATTTATATTCCATGTGTTCGATATCCCGATACTGACCTTTAGCTATACTATTTCTGTCTCGTATACTTGCAAGTAATTGTAGTGCTAAAAAATAGTGCATCAGCGATGTCTGTCCAATTGTTTTTCCTAGCTACGGAAATTAATGATATTGATGTGGTTCAATACTGAATAAATTCATTAAAGAGTTAGAATTTTTAATGTGTTTTTTTCGTACCTAGTTCTAGCTTTATCCTAATCGTTTACATATTGTCAACACAAAATTAGCGAAAAATAAAAATTAATAAGAGGTGGCGAACCAGGGATGTTTATATCATCACAACTAGTGTCCACCAGCAATAGGGAAGCAAATAATACGCTCCACAGCCATAGAACTCTATACCACATTGACATCTAAAGATTTTGTCGCATTATTTAAAAAACAAAGGTGCATTGAATTATTGAAAATAATACTACTCTCTCCGTCCCAATTAAAATAACACGTTAATTTTTCACACGTATTTTGAAAAAATACTAATAAATAATTAAAGTGGAGATAAAGTAAAATAAAAGAGAAATAAAAAGGAGTACTAATAATAGTTTACCAATATGGCAGCATCCCAAATGTACTAATTTGACCTAATTGCAAAGACAAGGAACTGAAAAAAAAGTCACATTTCAAACTCAAACATTAGGATTATGATATTTATCAAGTAAATTATGAAATAAATAATCTGCTACCATCGTATTCTTCTTCATGACTTCAGAGTAGCTAAGTTAATCAAAGAAATGTGTAAATGAAAAGCTAACATAATGTGAATATTAGGGATTTAAGACACATATATTTGCCCCGAACTTGATTTTGTAAATATTTCAACAACCCAACAAACCCAAACAAGAAATGAAACAATAAAAATGGTGGAAAAGGAAGAAGATGAAGGTGTTATAATTTAGATAGATGCTTGGAACCTATGGACCTTATACAAAACAATTGAAGACAACCCAATGCAACTTTCACCAAAGCAAAAATCTAATAGCTCCACTAATGTGTGGCAAAAGATCTATGATCTGAAAGGTTTTTTCTTTAGGTTGTAATGTAGGCTATTTGGTTAGATAGAGAAATTTTTTGCTAAAGTTACTATAAACCCCGTATAACACTTCCATCTACTTCGCCCATTTACAACACCATTCATAGTCAGTTCTAAGTTTTGCCTAGACTCTTCCCATCTTCCACCCTACTTAAATTCTCCCACATTTTTTCTTGTTTCTTTCTTTGATCACCTTCTTCACCAATTACCTTCTTTTTTTCTTCTTATGCACATTTTTTTCCTTTCTTCATGCTTATAATATTCTTTTCTTTTTTTTTTCAATAATATTCTCCTATTCTTCCTTCTTCAAATGATATCCATGTGTAAAGCTTGAATCCTAATCCATATAATTGTCTTGACAAACAAAAGGCTTACTAGGCTCATAGTTTGCTAACAAGGGATTATGAATACATTTAGTGTATGGATTAAGATGTGGCTACGAAGGATGGCCCTAACGTCCTTTCATATCTCTAAAGCCACTACTATGTAGACTTAAAAGACTGCGAGTAAGTTCTACAAAACATATGACGCGATTGATGATAAATCACACATGAATGAAATAAAGCGCAAACTCTCACTTAGGTAAATAGCACGAACCAAGCAAGTAAGCAATTCATTACTTATGCATCTTGATGATGTGGCGAATTTTTGATGGGAATAAATGCAAGTAATAAACGATCACAACACGGAAAATTACGTGGTTCGATTTACTGAGGTAAATCTACGTCCACGGGAAGAAGAGAGGGCAAATTTGTATTGCTTGGTCTCGCTTACAGATTACAATACTGATTGGCTATAAGATTCAGGATCTAGAGAGCTTAACCCTGTCTATCTGATCTAAGTTCTATTTATACATTCGAACTAAGATCGTGGTTTGCAGCCCTGGTAGTGGGGTTGATAACTGCTTAATACCACTAAATAGATCGTGGGTGTAATGGAGGTCGTGGAGATCCTGCATGGGTCCACTATCTCCTTGTTCGGTCGAATACTGAGACCGAACTGCTGAACTTTGCCGATCAGCTTTTGCCGATCTGAGAGTTGAGCTCGATTGGTCGGCTTTTACCGAGCTATAGGCTGTGACCGAACTCTTTGGTTGTGCCGAACTGATACTACCGAGCTATAGGCTGTGACCGAACTCTTTGGTTGTGCCGAACTGATACTCTTTCTTGGGTTTTGGGCTGATGGGCCGTCACTGCTATTGGGCTCGCAATTATTGTTTAGTTGTTTAGTTCGTATCCCATCACCACCCCCCCCCCCGAAAAGCGAAGTGAATCACTTCGGCGTTTTGGATAAGTGTAAGGGGGAGGCCGACGTCAGGGGACGTGCTCTGCACGTGTCTGCATTAAATGCGACAGCAAATCCGGCCAGAGAATCCAGAAAAAGTGGGATTTGAAACGGTGCGACGAATTTGAAATGCCTTTGCGAATCTGATAAATATTTCCTCTCTTCATCATTGGAATACTTTTGCGATTATTTCTTCTGTATTCTCTCTCTTTTTCGTAAAATTTTCTTCTGCTTCTTCAAGAATTTCTTCAGAGACTTTCGACCATCAAAGAGTAAGAATCATGTCTTCTTCTTCTGAATCTGTTTCTGAATCAGGTAGTGGTAGGAAGGGGGGTGAGGGGTCTTCTGGCCGGAAAAGGTCCGGGGAGAAGACGGTAAAATATTTTCACAGCATTTTGAGTAAGGATACTGTGATATCCTTACACGGAAAATATTTTCTTCCTGGGGGGTTAGTGGTGATTCCCGACGACATTCATAGGGCTAACTCGCCGCCGGAGGGTTATGCCACCGTTTACGAAGCCTGCTTAGAATGCGGGCTTCGTTTCCCTCTTCCCCCTGCCTTTGTAGAGCTTCTTGATTTTTTTCAACTTCCTTTAGGTCAGGTGACTCCAAATTCTTGGAGGCACTTATCGGCCTTTGCTGCCGAGCTGCGTAGACTAGAAAAGGATCTGTCTCTGAGGGCAATCCTTAATTTCTTTCAGTTTAAGAGAAAGGGATCCTGGTTTTACTTGATCCCTTTACAGCCCTTCAGAGCATTCTGTAAAACCAAATGGCCGAAGTGGCAAAATCGTTTCTTTTTTTACAATAGGACAGCGGCTCCGGACTTTTCCTGGAGAGGGCCGAAGTCCGTAATTCCTCATCCTCGGGTAGAACCGTTGGACGAGCTCGAGGGCGAGCTCAATAAGATTCCCATGATTAGGAAACAGTATTCGGAATCTGAGCTCGTCAAGGGTGACTTCGTGTTCGATTCCTCGTCTTCGGACGAAGAGACTGAGGGTGAGGATTTCTTTTTTATGCTTTACTGCTTTAGCGGCGAAAACTAACTTTGTTTTCTCGCTTTTTGGCAGTGAACATGCTAAGCAGGCTAGGTCGCAAATCCTCCGAATCCAAGGAGCCGGAGAAACAGAGAGCCACCAGCTCGGCGTCTGATGCCGAGAAGAATCCGAAGAGGCAGAAGACCTCTTCGAGTCAGTCTTCGGATCCAAAAAAGCCGGAATCGACTTCGGCAAAGGGGAAGGCGAAGACTCAGAAACCCCCAAAAGCGCCACAGAGAGACATTGTCCTGGGGGGTTGTGGATCCGGAGCGGTTGCGGCCACTTCGGAACATATCTCTGAGCCCTTTTTATGGCCAACGGACTTTGTAGAGGTGAATTCTCTTCTTGATTTTCTGGCCTTGCTTTTTTCCTATATTTTTTGTGGCCCCTCTGTTGACTTTTTCCTTTTTCCATTTTCAGAGGAACAATATGCTCTGCAAGCTCGTCACAGTTGAACTCTCTAAAGCGTCCAGCGATTATGATGAGATGCAGAGGAATTTGAATGCTGCTCGTCACCAGGCCGAACAGGCTCGGGCAGACTTTGAGGAGGCAAGGGCCGCTAGGATCTCGGCTCAGGATGAAGCCCAGCGTGCCAAAAACCAGCTCATCATCCAGAGAGAGCAGTCGAAACAGAGGGAGGCTGCTGCCGTGGTTGCTCAGGGGGAGGCTCTCCGTGTTTACACGGAGAAACTCTTTTTGAGCAATCAATTTTCGGCCCTTATCGGCGATCTGCTGAAATTGATGACCGATAACGCTGAGCAGGAACCCGAAGTCGTTTTGCCGCTGTATGGCCGAGAGATTGCAGCGCGCCTCCAGAGTCTGCCGCTCCTTGAGGAGCTTGCGTCTTCATCGGTCCTGCTTTCTGCTGAACGAGTCCGTAATTGCCGTGCTGACCGTGACGAGAACATGGAGGCCATCTTTGCCTCCTTGGGGCCTGTTTCACCCGCTTCAATTTTCAAAGAGGGTGAGCAGGAAAATGAGGCCGGCCGGGAGACCGAGCAGGAGGATCAGCAGACCGGCGATGGGGGCGCCGAGCAGGAGGGAGGGAGTAGGGAGGCCGAGGCTGAGACCGAGGTAGACAAGGAGAAAGAAGCTGAAACCCACAGAGAAGCCGGAGACGAAACTGGCGGAGTATGATTTCGTCTCCCTTCTCTTAGTTTAGTTTCTTTCTATTTGTAAAATGGCCTTGAAGCCCTCCTTGTGTAAATTTTTTCTTTGAATGAAAAAATTCTCCTTTCTACACTCGTGTCTTCTTTATAGCTTTTCTTAATCTCTTTTACTCCTATTGTGGTTTACTGCCTGCTCGGTAAACTGAAATGCCGAACTGACATAGCTGCTTCGTATTCTTTACTCTAAGGAGCTGGAGGTACTTCACTGGAAGCGGCTATACTCTTCGGCTTTAAATGAAGCTGAGAAAAAAGCTATAGATGACCAGATGAAGTATGATGAACTCTTGGCTCGTTTAGTGGAGCTGGAGTCCAACAATAAGGACTTAGAGTCCATAAGGAGAGATCTAGAGGCCGAGCTGAATACTGTCATCGCTGAGAGGACTGCATATGAAGATTTCATCTGCGGGTGCGGGGGAATGACTATATCTGAAGTTCAGAATCAAGTTGATGAACTGTGGGAGGAGCTTCATGTACTCCGGAAGAACAATGTGCTGGAGAGCTCGGCTTGCCAACAAGTTGTGAAATCATTGCGGCGCTTGGCTTCTCTGTACGACATCATTCTTTCCCGTCGTCCCGCGATCGAGAGATTCCTTAGCCGTTTCCCGCTAACAGACGCTCACGCTCCAACTCAAACCTCGGATCCACTTACTCAAACTTCTACTCCAAATCAGCACCGGACTCAGGAGCAACCGGAAACGTCAAGACAAGAACGTACTCCAAGTCAGCAACGGACTCAGGAGCAACCGGAAACGTCAAGACAAGAACCTACTCCAAGTCAGCAACGGACTCAGGAGCAACCGGAAACGTCAAGACAAGAACGCCCTGAAGTTCGTAGAGGAGTGGTGGATATGAGTGAGCAAGATCAGCGAATGCTTCGTGAAGAGACTCTTCGCCGCCGAGGTGCTAGAACTTCCCGGACTCAGAGAAGAGGCGGTAGGTCGATCAGAGCATCTCGTCCACCTACTGATTCTTCAACTGCTCGGAACGCCCGAACTCAGCATCATGAGGACTTTTTGGATAGGTGGCTCAACTTTAGCAACCGTAGACAGTAGAGTAGTCCTTTGTAATGGTGTAACGCATTCTCGTAGGGCAGCGGAATTGTATGCCCAACAAGACTTGGTAAATGAAATTTTTTCATTTCGCTTCTATCACTGCGTATTTACAGTTCAGCGATTTTTTATTTCATTTATTGTACTCGTCCTCGGTCTTATGAAGTAAACTCTTCTTTGACCGGACTGAGTTAGTGTCCTTATTTGGCGAGTTTTATCGCTTGGATTGGACTTTCCCTGTACTCGTCCTCGGTCTTATGAAGTAAACTCTTCTTTGACCGGACTTAGTTAGTGTCCTGATTTGGCGAGTTTTATCGCTTGGATTGGACTTTCCCTAGTTAACCGGAGTGGTTTTCGGCTTATTGCAGTTCGTTTCAGACGAATTGCTTGTTTCTTAAGCTGAATTGTGGAATCTTGTATCTTCCTTAGAAGCTTGGACTCACAATTGTCTTTAATAATTGATCTAAAAAGGGGATCAGCCTTTAAAGAACAATATACCTCAGTAACATTTATAAGAGACAAAACGCACATAGAGAGACAAATAAAAAGGACGAAAAAGATTTTAATCTTTTAAAAAACGACAAGTATAAAGAACAATACAAATATGAAAGCACATACCCCTAGGACCGAACTAGACACGAGACTGACCGGACCTTGTCTCTTACAAATAGAACTTCTTGAGGTTGGAAATGTGCCATGTTCGGGGTACTTGTTCTCCTGACATGTGGGTTAATTTATAAGACCCTTTTCCCAGGACTTCTGACACCCGATACGGACCTTCCCATGTGGGTTCAAGTTTGCCCAGCTTTTCTGCTCGGCTTACTTCATTGTTTCTCAATACGAGATCTCCCACTTGAAACTGCAGCTTTTTCACCCTTTGGTTATAATACCGGGTTACTTGCTCCTTGTACTTGGCTTCTTTTATGAAGGCCAATTCTCTTCTTTCTTCGGCAAGATCTAGTTCGGCTCTCAGCCCGTCGTCATTCAGTTCTGTTGAGAAATTAAGAGTTCGGGGGCTGGGTATGCCGATCTCAACCGGAATTACGGCTTCAGTGCCGTACACTAGACTGTACGGAGTTTCACCGTTGGAGGTTTTTGGTGTAGTTCGGTAAGACCATAGGACTTGAGGAAGATTTTCTACCCATTGTCCTTTGGCTTGTTCTAACCGAGCTTTTAATCCTTTCACCAAAGTACGGTTTGTTACTTCCGTTTGTCCGTTTGCTTGTGGGTGAGAGACCGAAGTGAACCGCTGTTGAATATTCAACTCTTGGCACCAATTCTTGAATGTTTTGTCAGTAAACTGAGTCCCATTATCCGAAATGAGGATATGGGGTATGCCAAATCGGCAAACTATGTTCTTCCAGACAAAATCTAATGCCTTTGAGCTTGTTATCGTAGCTAATGGTTCAGCCTCCACCCACTTTGTGAAGTAATCCACGGCAACGATCAAGAATTTCATTTGCCGGGGAGCTTGTGGTAGTGGTCCTACTATGTCTATGCCCCATTGCATAAAAGGCCAAGGGCTTTGCATAGCACATAGATCAGTCTGCGGCGTCCTTGGGATATTTACATGGATTTGGCATTTCGTACATTTCTTAACTAGCTGTACTGCTTCTTGTACCAAAGTTGGCCAATAATATCCCCATCTCAGAACTTTTTTACCTAATGCTCTAGCTCCGATGTGGCTACCGCAAGATCCTTCATGAACTTCTCTAAGGATGTAATCCGTCTCTTCTGGTCCTACACATCGCAATAACGGTTGAAGGTAGGACTTTCTATATAGGACTCCTTCATGAAGTTCATACCGAAGTGCTCGGCATGTGATTTTCCTTGCTTCTCTCTTATCCTCGGGCAGTTGTCCTTGATCTAGATACTTTAATATTGGCGTCATCCAGTTTGGTGAACTGGTTACTGAGTGTACTTCAGCTTCATCAATGCTTCTGTGCGGTAATTCCTCCACCTTTGAGCTCGGATATGAGGCCAACTTACTTAAAGTATCTGCTCGGCTATTTCCCGCTCTGGGAATGTGGATTATCTTAAAATAAGAGAAATTTCGGCTAATACTTTGCGCTTTGTCCAAGTATTTTTTCATCCTTTCACCACGGGCTTCACTTGTACCCAGCATGTGATTCACTATGACTTGTGAATCACAATGAATTTTGAGAGATTTGACAAGTAGATGTTGCGCTAACTGAAGTCCGGCAAGAAGGGCTTCGTATTCGGCTTCGTTATTAGTGGTTGGGAATAAGAACCGAAGTGAATAAGTTACTTCGTGTCCGTCGGGAGCGATAAGTAGAATACCAGCTCCACTTCCTGTCTTATTCGAAGCTCCATCTACGAATCCAATCCAACAGTCCGGCGGCTCTACTTCGGGTTTCTGGGGCTGTGTTAGTTCATCATTGGTAGGATTTTTCTGTTCGGCAATAATAGGGATTGCCTGATCGAACTTTGCCTCTACAAGAAAATCTGCCAAGGCTTGTCCCTTGATGGCTTTCCGAGGTAGATATTCTATTGAATGTTCTCCCAACTCTATGGCCCACTTGGCAATTCTGCCTGATGCTTCTGGCTTAGTCAAAACTTGCCGAAGTGGAAGATCGGTTAAGACGCATACTTTGTGAGCATAGAAATATGGCCGCAGTCTCCTTGCTGCATTTACTAATGACAGAGCAATTTTTTCCAGAGGTTGATACCTTGTTTCGGGACCTCTTAATGCTCGGCTTGTAAAGTAGATAGGACGCTGTTTTAGGCCTTCTTCTCGTACAAGCACCGCGCTAATGGTTTGATCTGATGCTGCTAAATATAAGAATATCACTTCGGCATCTGTTGGAGCAGAGAGAGTAGGAAGTTCGGTTAAATAACTTTTGAGTTCGTCAAAAGCCTTCTTCTGTTCGGCTCCCCACTCAAACTTTGGTGCCTTCTTCAAAACATTGAAGAACGGCATTTGCTTCTCGGCTGCTTGGGAAAGGAATCTATTCAGTGCGGCTAGACATCCAGTTAGCCTTTGCACATCATGTATTGACTTCGGCATTACCATGTTCTGAACAACTTGAACCTTTAGGGGATTTGCCTTGAGTCCTTCCTTTGAAACCCAACAACCCAGAAATTTTCCCGAATCTACCAAAAAGGTACATTTTTGGGGATTGAGTTTGAGGTTGGCTTTTTTGAGCACGTCGAGAGTGGATTTGAGATTGTTTTCGTACTCCGAAGTGCTTCTGCTTTTAACAACTATGTCGTCAACATATACTTCAACCTCTTTTCCGATCAGGTGCCGAAATAGCTTATCTACCATCCTTTGATATGTGGCTCCGGCATTCTTTAAACCAAATGGCATCTTTTTATAAGCAAAAATACCGAAGTCAGTAATGAAAGCCGTTTTTGAAGCATCATTCTCATCCATTAAAACTTGGTGGTATCCTTTATACAAATCAAGAAAACAGAAAATTTCGAAGCCTATCAAAGCTTCTACTTTTTTATCTATGTTGGGAAGGGGGTAGCAATCTTTAGGACAGTGCTTATTTAGATCTGTAAAATCTATGCACATCCGCCATCCTCCTTCTTTTTTCTTGATCATCACAGGATTGGCCACCCAAGAAGGATATTTTACTTCAAATAATACATCCGCTTTCAGTAATTGGCGGACTTCGTCATGGATGACTTGATTTCTTTCTGCCGCAAAGAGTCTTTGCTTCTGTTTTATAGGCCGGACTGAAGGATCAATATTTAACCGATGTGTAATTACCTCGGAAGACACTCCAGTCATGTCCAACGGAGACCACGCAAAGACATCTTTGTACTCTTTGAGGAGCTGGATGGTCTTTTCCCGGAGTAGAGGTGTTCCCGCGAAACCGATCTTGACCGTTCTGGATGGATCATCTTCGTATAACTGAACTTTCATCGAGTTCGGCTCCGGTGTGACTTCGTTCATTTCTCCTGCCTCTGACTCCGGCTGCTGTGATTGCTATGCTTGATGGTGCCGATCTGATTGTTCGGCACTTTTAAGCGCAATCTGCAAACATTCTTTTGCTCTCTTTTGATCACCTCGGATGACTGCTATCCCTCCTTTAGTGGGGATCTTGATTGTGAGGTGATAAGTAGAGCAAATGGCCCGAACTGTGTTGAGCCAGTCTCTTCCCAGTATAATGTTATACGGGGATCGAGCTTTTACCACAAAAAACTCGATCACCGTACTGGAGCTAGTAGGCGCTCTTCCTACCGTAATCGGAAGGCTGATAATACCTTCAGGGCGGGTGTCCTCCTGGGCGAAACTTTTCAGAGGAATTGGGGCCGGACTGAGCCGAGCTGGATCCACTTCCAGTTTATCAAAACATTCTTTAAAAAGAATGCTAACCGACGCTCCTGTATCCACAAACACTCTGTGGATCAGTTTGTTTGCCACTCCAGCTTGAATGACAATAGCGTCTTGATGAGGAGAAATGGCCGGGACGGGATCTGCATCTGAAAATGTAATTACTTCCTCCTTCTTCAGCCTTTTATGTGTTGGCTCCTCTCGATTGAAGCCTCTGCGCTCTGATTTTAGAGACGATTTAGTCTTCCCGGCTGGGAGAGCGTCAATAGTCTGGATCACTCCATCATATTGCGGCTCGTCATCGTCTTCGGGATCCTGTTGCCTTTTAGGATCCTGAGGAGCGCAGTTCGCACTTCTCTGTTTCTTATTCTTTTTCGGCGGCTTGCTTTGGTATTTTTTTAACGTCCCTGCTTTCACAAGAACATCAATATCTGCTGCCAAATTTCGGCACTCCTCGGTATCGTGACCGTGGTCTTGATGGAAGGAGCAATATTTATCCTGACTTCGGCGCGTGGCCGATTTCGTCATCGACTTTGGTTTTTCGAACATATCAGAATGCAGTTCGAAAATTTCCGCTCTCGACTTGTTCAATGGTACGAACTGAGCGGGTGGTTTCTCAGGATTGAGACGTGGTCCCAATCTGTCTTGTACCGGTGCCCTTTGAATTCTTTCAAAAGGAGTTCGGCGAGGATGTCCCTGATCGCTATGATCGGGCTTCCTCTTGTCTCCTCTGGAAGAGCTGTCTAAAGACCGTTTTCGACGGTCTGCCTCATCAGCACGAGAAAACTGGTCCGCAATGTCCCACATCTCTTGAGCTGTTTGCGGACTGCATTCAACGAGCTTTCTGTAGAGAGCTCCTGGCAGAATTCCATTTTGGAATGCCGAAATGACAAGTAGATCATTGAGATCATCTACTTGTAGGCATTCCTTGTGGAATCTTGTCATGAAGTCGCTAATCTTTTCATCGCGACCTTGACGTATAGAAAGCAGCTGAGCCGAAGTGATTCGGGTTTCCGCTTTCTGGAAGAACCTCCTATGAAAAGCATCCATTAGATCTCTGTAAGATCTAATGCTGCCTTGAGGGAGGCTATCAAACCACCTTCTTGCGTTCCCGATGAGCAGCTCGGGAAACAACTTACACATATGAACCTCATTGAGACCCTGGTTCGCCATATTATACTGATAGCGTCCCAGGAAATCATGAGGATCCACCAACCCGTCATAAGTCACTGACGGGGTTCGGTAATTCTGGGGCAACGGAGTTCTGGTGATATCATCCGAAAATGGAGTCTTCAGCGCTCCATACATAGCGAATCCGACATCTCTACGGTATGGTGGAGATGGAGTTCTCCTGTGATTTCGGTAACAAGGAGGAGAAGGAACATATCGGTGGTGAGGATTCTTTCTCCTGGAAGATACGGCACTACTGCGGTAGTGACTTTCATGTCTGGAGGGGGAGGGAGAATCCGCCGTTTTCTTCTCCGGCTTCTGGCTCTTTTGCAGGAATGTTAAGAACTCATCCTGCTTCTCAGCCAAGAACAACTTGACAGCCTCATTCAAAGCGAGCTGCTGGGGAGGCTCGGTGCGATGACTTTTTGAGTGGTTTGTTCTTTCACCGTGAGAACTGGAGGCAGATTTCTCCCGAGGCTGTTTTCCAGACCTACGGGCTGGACTAGCTTCCTCACGTTCATCACGGACGGAAGTATGGGTATTATGTGATCTGGTATGCATTTTTTGGTGGAAGAGGATCAAAAACTCGCTTTTATCACAGTTTTGGTTTTCTGTCGGTTCCCACAGACGGCGCCAGTGATGATGTGGCGAATTTTTGATGGGAATAAATGCAAGTAATAAACGATCACAACACGGAAAATTACGTGGTTCGATTTACTGAGGTAAATCTACGTCCACGGGAAGAAGAGAGGGCAAATTTGTATTGCTTGGTCTCGCTTACAGATTACAATACTGATTGGCTATAAGATTCAGGATCTAGAGAGCTTAACCCTGTCTATCTGATCTAAGTTCTATTTATACATTCGAACTAAGATCGTGGTTTGCAGCCCTGGTAGTGGGGTTGATAACTGCTTAATACCACTAAATAGATCGTGGGTGTAATGGAGGTCGTGGAGATCCTGCATGGGTCCACTATCTCCTTGTTCGGTCGAATACTGAGACCGAACTGCTGAACTTTGCCGATCAGCTTTTGCCGATCTGAGAGTTGAGCTCGATTGGTCGGCTTTTACCGAGCTATAGGCTGTGACCGAACTCTTTGGTTGTGCCGAACTGATACTACCGAGCTATAGGCTGTGACCGAACTCTTTGGTTGTGCCGAACTGATACTCTTTCTTGGGTTTTGGGCTGATGGGCCGTCACTGCTATTGGGCTCGCAATTATTGTTTAGTTGTTTAGTTCGTATCCCATCACATCTATTGCTACAACTTTCAAGTGAATGATCAAAATAGCTCAAGACTATTGCTACAACTTTCAAGTGAATGAATGAATGATATCCAAGCCCCTTGGCCTAGCGGTAAAGGGTGCTGGATACCGCGTCCATCCTGGAGGTCTCGAGTTCGAACCCTGGGTGGCGTAATTTGTCTTTCCTCCTTGTTATATGAGTTGATTTGTAATTTCCTCCTTCATATATATGATATAAATATATGAAGTTAATTAAAAAAAAAAACTTTCAAGTGAATGATCAAAATAGCTCAAGACAGATGGTTTTATCATCGTTAACAACTAGTCATCAACCACAAAAATTCCGATTTTTCATTAGTTCAATTATTTTCCACTGAACTCATAGGATTTTACCTAACACAAAAATAACTAAACTAAAACAAACTTAAAATAAAAAACTAACAACTACCCAAAACAAAACTCAAGCAAATAATAAAATAATAGTAGTAAAGGGTACCTCACTATCCACCATAACATATTTAAAGCAAAACATCGAATAAGTTTGAAATCTGCTGGCAAAGTCGGAGAAGTAGGCGTTCAACTCTTCGTACATTCTCCTCAGCTGCTCATGCTCTCTCTACATGTTTTGCAGAAGCTGAATTTGTTGCATCTGATTCGTGGTTGTTCCAGAAGTTAGCTCATAGCTTTCCCGTTGGTCATGCCACGTCTGCTGCTATTGGGTATTCCACACTAGATGGCGTTTTGGCCGTGATTTTAAACCAAGAGAGAGATCGAAGGCTATTGGGTATTCCACACTTGTTGGCCAGTCCTACCGTCGCAGGCTCCAATGACCGAAGCCTTCGATCTCTCTCTTGGTTTAAAATCACGGCCAGAACGCCATCGCTCGTGGTTCTTCCTAGCCGGCTCGGTGTCGTCGACACAAGCCTGTCGGTTCCGCTCAGTGCGCAAGACTTCACCATCCCCGCTCGAGCAGCTAAGTCCCATTCCAACTTTAAATTCATTAAAAAAGATAGAGATTTCTTAACAAAAATTTCACCATCGATATTTAATTACTGATACGCACAGATTTTGCACTGTTTTAAGACCATTATTTGGTTATTTTTAGTGCCAAAGTTGCAATTCATGTCCATTATTTATACATTTTTATCTATTTTGGTATTTTGACATGTTTTGTGATAAATGTGAAAAATAGAGCCTAAAAAGATAGCTAAAAGTCGAAGTTTGAAGTCTTGAGCATTTGAGCCAGCCAGCGGTCCGCTGGACCTTCATCAGCGCCCGCTGGCACCCATTGACCGCTGACCCTGCAACGACCCATCCTGGAAATTTGTGCTTAAAAGAGGAACACATCCAACGACCGTTGAATTGTGGGCATCGGCCGCTCACTGGAGTCTAGAGAGTTCTGGAAGTCTCCGCAGCGACCGCTGGGAATCGCCCAACGGCCCGCTAGGAAAGTGTGGTACATCAATTTACCTAATTTCTCTCCAAGACTTTCCTAACTAGGATAGAAGATATATCATATCTTGATGCACGATCCCATAGATATAAATATACCCTAAAGCTTCATCAAAGGAGCCTTTTGCTGCATATTACATTAGAGAATTATATTTGAGAGTTTATTCCACTGTTCATCATTGTTTTCCACAATACTTGGAGTTTGAAGCCTAGATTCATGAGAAGACCAAGACCACGAGATTCATCCTTTGGGTTTTATCTTCATATTTTTTTTGTTTTCTAGGTTTTCCCTACAAACTATAGGTTTAGATTATTTGTCTATGAGCAGCTAAATCTTAGACTTCTAGGGATGTGTTACTAACGACTTTGGTTTATACAGTTCTTATTTATTTAATATTTGTTTTGTTCATTGCTTGTTTTATTTCTAAGTAGAGGATTCATGTTTGAGTGTTTGGTGATTTATTGACTTGCAAAGTAACCAAGAGAGGATTTGCGTGTTAGAAGAACTTAGTTAACACTACAATTAATTCCACTTAAAACAATACTTTTAATTGAGAGTGAGATAAAATTAAGTCTTTTGTCCTTTTTGTAGTTGTAACTTGTATAAACCATAACTGTGAAACCAATCCCTGGAATTCAATTGTCTCATAAATCTTATATATGTGTTTTATTCGCAATCGTTTACTTGCTTTTTGTTGATTTACTATTTTTCAGCATAAAAAACCAACCAAAATCGTGTCTCCAAATAGTAGAAGAAGCCCAGTCTTAGATAGTCAATCAGTGATAGCAATCCCTGTGCTTACCCTTAGCTCACTTAGCGATACTGCACCTACCTTATATACTTGCTAGTAGTTATAGTGCTAAGAAATAGTGCATCAATTACTTGCATTGGAAAATTTAAAAAAAAACAACATTTTAGGTTGCAAAAGAAAACTGAAAGACTTGTTTGTTTCGTTTCAATCTTATTCATGCAATTTGAAGTAGCAATTAAACACACATTGATCAAGAAGACGCTAACCAACGGATCAAGACAAATCCTAGAACAAGAACTGCTATCAAGACCTTAACCCGCAATACTATTAATTAGTAAAGGGAAGTAAGGGTCGAATCCCACAGGGATGAAGTGTTTTCACATTTATTGTTGACATTCGGGAGATGGCTGCTGCCACGCTTTAAAAGTGAGTTAAGTTTAATCTACTGGGCTGAACGACTTGAATTGACTTCTATCTAACGGATCAACTAAAACTAGACTATTCTTAAACTGACTAACCTACTGCTAACTCCTAACTGATCAATCTAGAAATCAACTGGATTAAACTGAGAGATTCATACTAAACTTTTTCGAAATGGCTAGACAAAAAGTAAAGTAGAATGGAGGACCAAATCCCTTAACTAACAACATCAGAAAAGCTGTCAAAAAGTAAGGTGGGTGTAAAGCTGCAAAGCTGGATCTGAACAACTAACTACTTCATATTCTTCTTCATCAAATTTGCTAACCACAGGACATAGCATGAAGCTTGAACATGTAGAGAAAAGAATAGACTGAAAATTGGATATAAAGATTAAACACAACTATAGCTACCAGATCTAACCTACTTGATCACATTAAACAGGAAATGAACAACAGTAAGCAATAATTCATGCAAACTTATACAAAAACTTCAGATCTACTTAATCTAACATGGATCCCCAGAATTCAACACAATCAAAGGCAGATCTAATAAAATGGAACGCAACAACCCATATTTCATCCTCCTACACTACCAATTGCGAAAGGTATCCAACCAGATTCTAACAAAACTCTTCGAAATCCAAATTTAACAAACTCAAAGAAAACACTCATGATTTAAACTCCAACAGCTTTCAACAAATTAAGCTCAGAACATCAGTAGCACTAGCAGATAAAACCAAACATTGAAATACTTCATGATATTAGGCACAATTTGAACGATTCAAAATACGCTTCGCAAACGCGAAGTTCTAAATTAGCAAATGCCTTAAACAAAATTGTATCAGACAGAAATTTAAATGATTGTATCAGACGGAAGTAAGGGTCGAATCCCATAGGGATGAAGGTGTTTTGACTGTATTTGAGACATTTGGGGGTTGGCTGCTGCCACACTTCCAAGTGGGTTAAGTTTACTCTACTAAACTGAATGCCTTGGCTAACTAAACCGATCAACTTAAACTGCGCTAGACTTAAACTGACGATTTCATTCCTACTGCAAATTGATCAATTAAACTCGACATCATAACAGTACACTTGATAAAGTAAAATGGGACCACTGACTTAAAAAGACGTGCTACAATAAAGCTGAAACGCATGAAAAGGTGACAGAGATTGCTATGCTAACTAACCACAATCTTCTTCTTCTCCAACCAGCCAAAATAAACTAACTAAGCAACTACGACAGATCTGAACAGAGCATCTATCGTAAAACAGGAAACAAGCAAATCTGAGCTAGATCCATGCAATTTGAACAGAATAAAAGTAGCGCAACAATACCTATCCTAATTTCATACAACTGACGTACGTAAAACTCAGATCGACGTAAATCGAACTAAGAACAACTAAATCCGAAACAACAAACAACGATCAGAATATTACGACACTAGATCTCAGCAATCGACGACAATCAAGTACAACCAAATATGATCAGAACAAAATCCAACTCCGAAAACTTCAAATCCAAACCAACATCCATTACAAATTCTATTTCAACCAACAAAACTCTAGCAATTCAACTTAAACAACAATCAAACTTCATATTATAAAACAGAGCACCAACAAATGTGAAAATTACAATTTAAATTAAGAAAACTCAAAAGTAATAGTGAATCCAACAAAGCATCTAAAAATAAATGGAAAGCAAGTAAACAATTGAATCAACCCTTCGGGACTTAAACAAAACATGAGAAGAGAGGGTTGTTGTGGTAGAACTTTGATTCCAGCCGCCGCTAACCTCCTTGCTCCATGCTATCCAGGATGTGAGTGAGTGATGATACTTGGTGTGTTGGATGATATATTCGATGATGATTTCTTCCACATTTCTTCGATTTATAGGACGACTTGGGGCACCAATCCCTAGTGTAAGCTTCGTGATTTCGACTTCTCTTGATCAACTCGCACAATTGCCAGGTCCAATTGGTCCGCCTACCTTCTCTTGATCAGTTTGATTCAGTTCTGGGCAATTTTTCTGCTTCTATCCCCACTTGATCAAGTCGCGTCAACACTCAGCCACATTGTTACTTATTAGCTCCTGCATGCTTGAATCCACTTTTTTTCTAACATAAATACCCCGATTAGTATAATAACCACTATTAAACCATGCTTGAAACGAGTCATATCAAACTGCTCAACTTAAACCATGCTTGCCCTCAAGTATGAAAGAACAAAAAGAAAAAAGAGCAAGTTGTATGCATGGTTTCCTTGACCGACACCAAAAAAATTAAAACAACAGTACTGACTACACTAGACTCACACAGACTAAAAAACACAGACACATTTAAACATTTAAACATATATTCACATTTTCATATCTGAAACTGGCTTAATTTTGGTAACTTTCCCCACAGGCTTAAGGTCATTCCAATTATTCTGCAGTCTCAGATTCCTCCTTCCTCTTGGTTCAGTCTGATCAGTCTGTCAGTTTGTCAAGATAGCCCCTACTCTAGCCAACTGTTGGATTCACTTAGTCACTCATTCCTCACCAGAAATGTTAGGACCATTCACTCATTCATTTTTCCATACCACTGATGCTTGAGTTCTGTTGACAGAAGCTAGTTCCTTATGGTCTTTCTCTGGGTTGTAATGTAGATAGATAAGGGTCCTATGGGTTCTAAGTTCAGAAAACTCTTGCAAGCATATAAATGACATGTGAACTGAGGGACAAAATTGGAACAACCTCCCTATTTACAACTTCAAAAATCCCTCAAAACTTGGAAATATCCCTTGGCCATTTTGGCCTTATTTCTTAGGGTCAAGTTATACTTTTTCCTGCCCTGCCTTTTCTTCTCTCTTTTTTTTCCTTTTTTTTTTGGTCAGGTTACATTGTTCTCATGCCCTATACCTTTCTTCTCTTTTTACATGATTTTCTCTTTTTTCTTGACTAAAAACTATACATGTATATATTTGAATATATTTTTTTCTTGGCTGCCTGACTATAATTTCTTCTATACTATCTCCTCTACCCCAGTTGGTGAGTTGTTCCATTCTATCCCCTTATTCACATGGTATGAAGGCTCATAGTTTCAAAAGAGGAGAACTTCAGTGTAAGCTCAATTGGGTTACTATGGGGTGCCCTTACAAAGAGGCTGGTTCAGAACTTGGCTTAACTGGTTATTCCTATTGCCTTTAGTCCTCACTAGCCTATGTCATTTCCCTCTTAGCATCAAGTGGCAACCACTCTATTTCTGTGTATAGTAGAAAGTGTTCTACTATGGCTTTTAACTCACATTTAGAGGGCTTCACAGTTGGTTTAAAGTCTGGGCACTTCCATCGTTCTCACTTCATCTTCATTCAGACTAACTTCAACCTATTTTGAAAGAGGGGTCTCACAAATCAACATGCCATTTCTATTCATTCACTCTTCCTAAGGGTTTTATGCTTTTCATTTTTGCCAATTCATTCATGCTTTCCTAAGACAACTTGAACAAACACACTTGATTGACTCCACTATCATGCCAACTGACCAATCAACTGATCAATTAATGATTCGACATGCTTCGTTCAATTTGATCTAGATGATTAACAATAATGCTCGCTCAACAGGTTCAGGTGGCAACATGCATAATGAAGTCCATGCTAACCTATTATCATGCTTCTGTACATATACTCCACACTACTCCCCCCTCTCACTTCATCACGGCTTGCCCTCAAGCTAGCACAATGAAGTGGAAAAGAGTAGTAAGTGTTGCACTTGCAAGCATCCAAAAACATATTGACAAACACAAATTTCTCACACTTAGACTGAACATCGGGCTAAGTGGGAGAAGACACTAATACATACCAATGAAAACATATAACAGAGAACAAACTTCTCACACTTAAACTGTGCTTCAGGCTAAGTGTGATGAAGATAAACAGACGATAGCTATCAAAATATACAGACTCACATGTTGACAAAAATTAAAAATAGAAAATTAAATACTTGGTCAAGGGTGGTGGTCACTTCTTTGGCCGACTCTTCCTGGAGCCAGTGATCTTGGGGTCCGCTTCATCCATTCTTTGCTGCCTTCTGCCGCCAATGCCTTGTGTCGTGGATGGGGCTGCACCTTGTCTCTGAGGGATTAGGTGCCTGATCAACAGGGCTGCCATTTGTTGGATTGCACTGACAGCTGTCCGCATCTCCTCTTGTTGGCTCATTTGCATCCTTGTTTGGGCCGTCAGCAACTTTGTTTGAGCGTCAGTATTTTGGGCTAGTCTCTCTACCAGTCCCTCCATCCTAGCTCTCCATTCGTCCACTTGTTCCACTGGCTCCACTGGCTCGGCATGCGTAGTAGGCGTAGCAGTCTCGGTCAGTGTTTCCTTCTCCTTCTCAACCTCAGCAACCCTTGTCACCTGCAACTTGGGCTGAGTCACTGTAATGGCCACGACTTAGCTACCTAACTTTCTGAAAAAAAAGAAATTTAAAGAGACGTGAAGCAAATGCCTCTTCCTAAATACTTTTAAGTACGATAATTATACAATTCATATGTTCAAATTTCACGATTTATAAATAACACAAATCTAGAAATTTAAAGAAACGAGCAAGGATCGAATAAACGGAAGTGTGTTTGTTTATTCCTTAAGTGAATAAAATACGTGTTACTTTCCGAACTATGTCTTAACTTACAAAACGTATGATAATGAAAATGAAGGGAAAACAATACATTCTAACATTATAAATATTTCATACATGTTGAAAGAAAAGAAAGCTTGGAAAAACACTACCCTATTACAACTAAAAATGCTAAGCTTCAGCCCTCCCTCAGGCCCGATTATAGATGGTCCGATGGGCCGGGACGTCAAGGTGGCAGCTGTATGTAATCAGCCTCCTTCCCTGCCAAATGCAAACAAATTAAACAAGAAAAATGCATAAGATACTAAGGCTTTTAGCAAACTAGTCAAACAAGGAAAAGAGAAAACACTACTTTATTTAATGGAGACCAAGAGTTACCTAAATTAGGAGGAGGGGGGGGGGGGGCTGCATTCCCTGCACTCAACAACCGCTACAAACCAAGGAAAAGCCACCACCACAGACTTCCGAGTGCACCATTTCAGAGAGGGAAGCTGCCGTATCACTGCACCACTCTGCACCCCAGCCCAACAACCTCTGCCTAGCTTGTACCTGCAAAAACACACAATAGAATTCAGTGAAATGCAACAAAAGGGCAAGGAAAACTGAGGCCCTGAAGTAGGGCAGCAATTGGGGATGCAATTGAAATTAATACACGAGTACATGCCCTGCCTTGCTGCAGGAGGATCAGCCAACATAGGAGCAGCCTAAGGACCCCTTTTCTGCCAAACAACCAGCCTTTACAGATTTTCAGTTACACACTCCCTATATATGTGATGAACCCCTCGGCCTTACTGCTTTCACCACCACATATCATTTACAAGTTAGTGAGTTAAAGAGTGAGAGAGGCTGAGGCTAGAGACAGGAATCAGAGTAGTGAAAGAAGGTAATCCCCACCCTCTTCCTCTTTTTTTTCCCAAACTCAAACATGAACCATATCAGCATATAGTGACACCTTATACTAGGAAATTACAGCATGTAGATTTCGAGAGCACAGTTAAACTCCACAAAAGAATACTTAAACAAGGGCAGTACGCTTAAGTACATGAGTTAGCAACTTGAAACTACAAGTTGTGCATTAGTCAACAAGTTCATCCATGAAGAGACACTAGAAATTAAAGGCAACCTGCCACCTTTTGTTTCATTCGGAATTAGTAGTTAGCAATTACACATAACATAAGGAAGAGATCCCATGCTTGTACGAGCTTCCATCAAATGATGTCGAACCCTCCCCAACAAACAACAAATTAATTCATAACCCTAAGTTTAAGCTTAAGTTTAAGTCTAGGAATATCAATCATAATCGCCTAATGGGGTAGAAAAAAAGGAAAACCGGAGACTTATCCTTGTAGCTGAAGGGCTGCTCCGACGATCCATCACGGCGGTAGCCGTACGGACCCCACGGTACAGCATCAGGCGACGGCGAGGGAGGAGCTACTGCAGGACATCAACGGCAGCGAAGCCGCCACCTGCGCGTCACCTCTATGGCAGAGAAGCTGGGTGTCGTCGGAGGGAGGGGAAAGAGTATACGCTGCTGCAGACGACGATGGTGGATCGAAGGGCGACGCCGTGGAGTGGAGGAGGGGACGCCTTCCTCCCATCGGTGGCTCCGGCGCGAGAGAAGCGCCGTCGCCGCTGCACGAGTTGGCCATTTGCTATTTGGGCTTAAAAATTTCAATTGGGCCACTTCCTATTAAAATGTTTATAGGGCCGACGGATTGGGAGTGTAGTGTATTGGGCCATATCATTTTCTTCAATTGTGCCCAGTTTTCTTTAATTTGGGCCTAGAACTTTTATTAAATGGGCCAGCCTTTTTCTTATAAATTTGGGCCATAGTGTGGGACTTAATTGATTTGAACCATGAAATCTAATTCCTTTGGGCCCTGAATTATCTGGGCAATTTAATACATGGACCAACAATTAATTAATTTGGACCTTATTAAATTAATTCCTATTATGCATTGAGGCCAAGAGAATTAAATTAGTGTCGGACTAATGGAATAAAATGAATTATGGAGTGAATTACTAATTAAAAATACCAGTATGATAAAAATCGAACTAAAATTTCCGGAATTCAATTAATACCCGAAAAATTAGGCAGATTCCTAAATAAATTAAATCGCTTGGTTTAATTAATACTTAAGGATTTTATGGGTTTAGGAAGAAGAAAATAAAATAATCACACGCTTAGGAATGCATGCACGCTAAATAAATAGTTACTTAAGTCTAATTTAAGTATACTTATTGTTTATAAAGGGGCGTCGTTGCACGTCAAGTGAGACCAAGTCAAGGGACGGTCAATTAAGGAATTAAGCGAACAAGGTGGGCTTTCCTTTCAAAACGTGATTTTATGTGAAAACGTGAATATATTTTAATGAGTTGTCATGCCATGTTTTGTTTTATGATTACCTATCTGCTTGGCTACGCCAAACATGTTAAATCGAATTCGGGTCCCAGTAGGTTTCGAGTTGGCCTGTCCAGTGACCGTCATGGATTGTGGCCACATTCCCGGGTCACATAAGTTCAGATATGGTATTATGTTTATGTGATTGTGCAATCAAATTCATGAAATGAAAAAGAATTTAGTGACTCGGGCAATATTTCAAATAAAAATCTTGTGTTCACTCAACTATGGCTGACAATTTAATAAGAATTGTTTTTGGCACTAAGTCCACTAGGTTTACCAAATACTCAGCCAGCATGTTTATTTTTCTAACGTGCAGGTTGAAGGTGATCGAGGTGCTGAAGGTGTTGGGAAGGACTTATGAATAAGTAGTTAGGTAGCTAAAATAACATGTCTCCATACATGTTATTTTGTCTTGGAACCTTCCGCTGCATATTTAAGTATTGCTCTAGTAAAACAATGTAATCGGCCTAAATACTCTGTTTTTTACTTGGTTGTACCCATTCGCCATCAAGACTATTTTTTAAAGTTAAGTATTCATTTTATGATTAGTTTATGATTGATGAGTTTAATTTAGTTGCGAAATAACTACACTCACTAGCACTAGGGAGTGGTGGTCGTGACAGAGTGGTATTAGAGCACCGTTCTTTCGCTCTGGACCCAAGAACCTTCCTTCAAGCCTTAGTCTAGAAAAATAGTACTCGACTAGAAATTGAATAAAATGTTAAGTTACAAGGATCCCAACACCTCGACTCGTCACGTTCAACCGCAGCAAAGGAGATAGATGCCCACGTTTCAAAAAGGATTTTAAGAAAAAGACGAAGTCTCCTTCTTTATGAAAGGAAAATGTATTTTATGAAATGTTATGAAAAAGAGATGTGTTTTCACGGTCCTTTATGTGGATTGAAAATGTGTTGTGAATTTTTATGTGATGTAAAATGATATTTGATGTTATGTATAGTTTATGATCAATTATGTGACTTTTGAAAGTTTTGAAAGAAAATTGATGAATGATATGCGAGGCTATGTATGCGAACCTAGAGCGCCTAAGGAAGAACATTAGGATGGGACACATATGAACAAGTACTTGTGGAACAAGAATTCTGTTACCGCTTTCAAGGGTGATGAAATCAACGAAAACAGTCAGTTAGGGTAAATCCCTAATTCAAATGAATAATGAAATAGTAAAAACGAACTACGACGTACTATTATACGACCCTTACGCATCAATGAGAGTACGTCCATTTCTTTTTTGGACACATATATTAATTACACTAAATGTTGATATGATATAGTTCCACATGAAAATTTCCTATGACTTTTTGGGACGCGAAGAATTGACCCATACCCTTCTTTTACGCTTACCATACCTTCATTAGAAGTATATACATTATCCATTACGAGCTATACTGAGGGTCCTTATACTTTTGTGTAGAGATGGCACGCTAGCATTACACACACCGTAGGCCACTCCGTGCTGGTGCAGATTCCAAGGAAGTCGTACGCTATTATCGGACCTACCGACGCTGCCACGGGGATACACTAGCTGAGTTTGTCGCCCGCTACAGGAAGCTGTGGGACAAGGCGAACAGGTACAAAGTGAAGCCTTACGAGGGCATCGTCAGGCTAATTGACCTATTCCCAGAGGAGTGGCGGGATTGGATCACAGCCACCGCCCAGCTGTACACTTCATCTCAGCCTCCTACTTACGAGCTGGTGGGAGACATGCCCGGCTTTTTGAGCGCGGTTTCGGCGGGATGTTTCCATTTCTGGAACGGGCCCCCGCCGGATGCGCAGGCACCCGGGAGTGAGAGATTCCGCAGTCTGCCACCATTGGCCCTCATGCGGGGCGCAAACGGGATCTTAGAGGAGGGACAGTCTTCCCGATCTCCCTCACACCAGAGGGGCCGAGTGGAGACGAAGGACACGTCCGACTTGAGTGATTAACCCGAGCATATGGAGAGTGGCACAGGAGACAGGTATGAGGATGAGGATCCGGAGGAGGAGGGTTCCGGGGACGACGAGACTAGTGAGGAGGATTCCGAGGAGGACCGGAGGAGTGCATGATGGGAGATGGCGACTCTGATGAGGGGAAGCCACAGATCGGCGGCCTCGCAGACCTGGTGTTGGAGTTCGTTCCCCCACCGCCTGTCGGACCTCCACCCGAGATACCCCCACCTCCAGTGGAGCCCTACCACAAGGAGTTACAGCAGCCCCACCATCCCGTGGAATTGGCTTTCTACAAGGGGCTGTACCTCTATGCGGAGCACGTGGATAGGGACTTCGTCGCCAAGCCTCACATTACCGTGGCGCCGGTTGGGACCCCAGAGTCCCCGGAGCCCATTGTAGTACCAGAGTATCCAGAGGAGCTGCTGTCCCCGATTGAGATGTTCTACCAGGGGATTAGTTACGGTGACCCGGTGTGGATCAACAGCGATTCCGAGTAGGACCTATCAGACGGGTCGTGGCTATGTTGATGTATTAGATTAGCGCTATTGTCA
The DNA here is from genome assembly GCF_004379255.2 of Salvia splendens. Taxonomy (NCBI): domain Eukaryota; kingdom Viridiplantae; phylum Streptophyta; class Magnoliopsida; order Lamiales; family Lamiaceae; genus Salvia; species Salvia splendens. Next base: position 24,115,999 of record NC_056036.1, on the reverse strand, counting down.
CGACCGCCCATACAAGGGGTACCACAAACGCGGCGATCGTGACCGACATGCATGGATTACAATTTAAAAAGAACAACTTAATTGATTTGAAGAAAGGAAAACAACTTAGTTTAAAGATTTTAAGGTTATATTTTTTTTTGAAAAGACATAAGATAAAATACCTTTAAAAAGACAAAGGGAAAAATTAGACTTAAGAAATATAATAACTAAAAACTAAAGTAGAACAAGCACTTAACTTAAATTCGGAGAATACCATTTTCAAAAGACAACGTAGATGCACGTTTAAATCCTAACACCACCATACATGTCCCAACACCAAAACGAAAAGCTTACGGTCTTAAGACATAAATTAAAACATAGCAGCGGATAAATAAGGTTCAAGGAGAGTCAAGGATCACGCCTATGTATGACGACACAACGTATCCTAAGGTCTCTAGCCAGCTCAACATCCACCGCAACATCCCGCTCAACCTGCAAAATTTTTTAAAAGAAATTGCAGGGCTGAGTACTTGTTGTACTCAATGGGCTCATGCCGAAAACATTTATCAAGTTATGTCATCCATACCAGTGATCTCGAGTTTTATACGTAGTAAAGAAAATATCACGAGAACACAAAAATGTTTCATAAACTGGCCAGTCAAATAATCTCCCCACTTTTCACATCAATCCAACAGTCACAACCACAGTGCGACGATAGTGTGGCCACACTATTCGCCCACGAGACCGGCCGACTTGTAAGGACGGCTCACGATCCCACCAGTGTACACAGCCCGATAGGGTTTACGGCCCTACTCGGACCCGAATTCGTTTCACAATACAGCCATATAGCCTAACGGAGTAAACTCATACGAACTAGGCATCAGGCACACAATCTCATAACAAAAATATGGCATGACATAACAGTTAAACCACCCTTATATCTCCACATAATGTTTTTCGTATAAGTAAAGAGGTTTGAAAAGAAAGCCCACCTCGTTCTCTTAGCAAAATCACAACCCAACCTAGCAACTCTCGATCCTCGAGTTCACGAAAACACAACACCCTTGTCAACGAAAACACAAGTCAGTCTCACACAACAACATATCACTATGCATGTCCTATCGTTTCTCTCTCATCGTTCTCCTCAATCCCAAAACCCAACATGCATCACAAGGGTATAAAACACACGTAACACCTTTCAACTTATCGCAAGTGATTTCAACAATTAAACACGTTCCTTGCACATACATGCATCAAATAACACTTTTAAACTTGAAACTAAGTGTCATTTAATCAAGGCAGAAAACTGGCAGAATTGCGCGATCGTTTTGTAAAAATCACTTTAAATTCACCCGACCTCAAAACATGCTAAATTTTGGTCACGATACAGAGGACACATTCAAGTTCATCCATGAAAATTTTCATATCGAAATCACGTCATTTAGTCAGTCATATCACATATTTAACTCTCTGGTCGGAACATACAATTTCTGACAGTATTGCGCAGTTCATTTGAAAAATTCACCATAAATCATACGATGCCCAAAAAGGCTGAAAATTTAACAAAACACAGAAGACACTTCAAATTTTCATATAGTTCAAGAATTACATCAATCGGAGTTCATTTGGTCAGTCAAACAGAAAACGAAACATTCATGGCGAGAACTCACGTTTCTGGCAGATTTGCGCAGTCGACTTCAAATATTTATTAAAAATTCATTTTTCGATAAAACAGGCTGAAATTCACACGAGACACAGAAAACATCTTGAAGTTTACTCAGTAAAAATTTCGTAGCAAAATTCATTCGTTTGATGGGTCGAATACAGATCATAAGTCACTGGTCGAGCATCACAGAATTCTGGTTCAAATTCGAAAATAGGGTTTTTAAATTTCCACAACGAAAACACCGATTCTTCATGCTCGAAAACACATCATCATGCTTACACATTCCTCAAACACATATTTGCATACCAACTCATATTTTTCACTATTATTTCGATCCAATCACACGTGAATTCAACCAACAACGCAAAACCAAACAAGTTCATACGAACATACAATTCCCTCCCGTTAAAACTTTCAATCTATCAAACCTACACTCTCTACATGCATGTAGGACTCAAAACATGGTGCAAAAGAGAAGGAGGAGGAAAAGTGTGCGAATATACCTTCCTTTGACAAAACGAATCGGTAGAAACGTAGAATGAAGCGATTCGTCGGAGGTTCTCGAAGATAACTTCAATGGATGCAAGATCAAAGCTTGAATGGAGGTTTTTGGAGATGGGAGAGTGGGAAGAGATGACAAAACCGTGTGGGAGGGGGGAGAGGATGGAGTGGGCGATTTTTTTGAGTAATGGGGGCTAGGGTTAATGTTTTTTTAATATTTATAGTCTAGGTTAGAATCCATGAATGAATTAAATAAATTGTGGGAGATATACAAAAAAATAAAATTCCCCCAATTGGAATAAAAGTAGGCGTGTGGTTTTTGAAAGTGGGGAAGTCAAAATTTGTTGATTTAATTACAAGGAAATATAGCAATATTTACTTGGAGAGAATATTCATAAATTAGGAAATAAAGGTGAATATTTCATAAATAAGGGAACAACAAATAAATTAAATCTCCAAGTAGTATACATGGTGAGGGGCCGAAAATTTGAGGTCTTTGCACAAGGAATTATTTAAATCCCCAATTAAATAGAATAGGATTTAAATTTGGTAATTTCTTTTATGGAAAAAGGCTCCCATAAAATAGGTAACAATCAATTAAATTCCCACAAGGAAAATAATAGTATGGGGCGTGTGACATGGAAGTAAAGTAGGAGAAAAATATTCACATCCCCAATTAATTAGGCATAGGAATTTATTTGAATAAAAAGGGATCCCACAAATTAGGAAACAATTAAAATATTCTCCAATTTTATTGGAGGGGGCCGAAAATGCTAGGCTTAAAAGCCAAGGAAAAATATCCCAACTTTCTATTTATTTTGGGTGAAGAAAAACATTATCACATGATTTAATTGGATTAAATTCGGAGGATGGAAGTCAATAAAGCACCAATTAAATCAAAGGAAAATAATCCAATCTCCCATTGGAGATTTTCGAAACTCCCAAGGAAAAATAAAATGGAGTTCAAATTTCACGTAGTACGACTTAGGGGTCATTTGGTTTGGATTTAATTTGGATAAGTATCCCAAAATAATTAATTAAATCCACAAGAAGAAGTATTATTTCAATAATTAGGAAGGGCCGAATATTTCAATGAATCGACTCGAGAAAGGATAAATGCATGATCCTATTAATTATTTCCCCACATTGGAAAAGTATAAAACTCAAGCTCATCAATCACATTAAACACGATAATTCATTCGACGTAAGGTCACTTAAAACACATAGAAGCAAACGTTTCTAAAATTCCAAAATTCCAATTACATAAAAAGAAGTCACAAAAGTTTGGGATGTTACAGCTATGCTTTCCTTTCCTTGATGTATCGAACTATGTAGGAGTTTTCTTCTTTCGCCTTCACATGTAGCAAATATTAAGTCCTCTCTAGAGGCAATTTTCTTTACCCTTAGGAATACATGTGATGTTGCACGAACATGTGTCTCTCTGCTCGTTTTACGTACATATATATATAGAGAAGCAAAGGTGATGCATGAAATGAACCCCAAAGATGCACAGACGTGACGTAATAACAAGTACGAATAATTTTTCATTAACTTTATCTTGTAATCAGAATGCCACCCAGAAGACACGCAGGACGACCGAGGAGGTACGCAAACATACCAGAGGATGTACCCCTAGGGAACAAGGCAGGGGGAGAAAGACCACAACAACCACCTCCTCCACCACCGCTTCCTCCACCACAAAAACGACGTGTGGAAGAACTGTTCCTAAAGCAGAACCCTCCCGTATTCAATGGCCTAGGGGACCCAACCACTGCTGAAAACTGGGTGCGCGCCATGGAGCGTATCTTCAACTTCCTACAGTGCAAAGATAGGGAGCGTCTTACCTGTGTAACCTTCCAGTTGGTGGGATTTGCCGATTTCTGGTGGGAGATGAGAAGGAAGACCATGTCCCCCGAACAATTGGCTCTCCTGACTTAGGAGGAATTCAAGGCTGGACTGTATGACAGGTACATTCCCAAGAGCTACCGTAAGACGAAGGAAGTGGAATTTTACAATCTGAAACAAGGAAGGATGTCGGTAACTGAGTATAACAGGATGTTCTGTGACATGTCCCGCTATGCGCCTAGCCAAGTGGATACTGATGAAAAGATGGAGGAAAAGTTTTGTGCTGGTCGGAGGCACGATATAAGGATGGCCTTGGCCAGTCATGAAGGGTTATCATACACCGAATCACTGAGCCGAGGGCTTGACATTGAGGCAGCTATGCCTAAGGAGAGGTCGACTGTACCAGTTACCACTGCGCCATCGCAGCAGCAGCAGCAGAACTTCCGAGAGAAAAGGAGGTGGGATGGAGATCGCAGCCCGACTGAGACTAAGAAACCACAGTTTACTCCAAGGCCACCACAGAATAGTGGGCTCCGGACTGCCCCAAACCAGGCTATGGAGCGCCGACCCCAGGCCCCTCACTGTGCAAAATGCTCAAAGAACCATCACGGAGAGTGTAGGGCTGGAACTGATAAGTGCTTCAACTGTGGCCGAAGCGGACATTTCTCCAGGGAATGTGATAAGGCCTATTTCATGCATCGGTTTAGAGGGTAAAATGTAGGCTACTTGATCAGATCCATGCGGAAATTGAGTGTTAATTGTCCAGGAATGCCGCTTGACCAAGGACAGCAAGACAAAACTGATCAAGTTGGCACAGAAGGCAAAAAAGGCCCAAAACAGTGTTAGTTGATCAAGGTGATGTGCAAGCAGTTAGCCGAGGACCACTACATTGCAGAAGAGGGCATGTATAGCCAATGCGCTGGAAAACGATCCTCAATCAGTTAGCCAAGGACCACGGCGAAACAGAAAAGGGGACACGTATAAGCTGACTCGACGGATAAAGACGAGCAAATCCAGCCAGGTGGAAGATTCTCTGCCAAAGTTGTTAATACAACTGGAAGTTGTTATGAAGAGTATAAATAGAGGACGCATCGGCATAGAGAGGGCATCTTCTGGGTTGTTCCAAAAAGCTTCGTTCCTTTTATCTTTTTAGTCCCGTTTTAGAGAGTTAGCAATATTTAGCTAGAGAGTAAGAAGGAGTGCAACAGAAGGGAGGGCGACAGAGAAACCGAGGTCTGTTCAGTGCAATTTCAGTTTCTGACCGAGGACCTTTCAGATTTATCGCTTTCTTACATTTCAGATCTAGTTACTTAGTTAAATTCCATGTTTGTTACGTAGTTGAAAATTTGTTCTTGTTTTGTATTCTACACTTTCCAAGTTATGTTCTGAATACTGTTTTGAATCAAAGTTATTTGTTTTTAGAAATCTCGTCGACTTTCTAGCTCAGTTTTAGTGTTAAATTCCCAGATCCAGTGTTTGAACTTGCATAATGTTGAATGGAAAAGTGATTCGTAGATTCGTAGCATGCTTAAGTAGTTAAGTCATTTATTTCAGTTTGTCGCTTACCTGATCAGTTCACTATTTCCAGCATGATATGTCACCTGATCAGTTCACTATTTCCAGCATGATATGCCAGAACTTACATTCTGCCTAGCTTAATCCAGTAGTTTAAAAAACTCCCAATTTAAAGCGTGGCCGCAGCCAAAACCCTGTTCACTAAACACACTCAACGCACCAGCTTCTCTATGGGATCGACCCCATACTTGCCGCTTACTGTTTAAAGTAGGATTGCATGTTAGGGAGTTATAAATATTTTTGAAAGATAGAGGGGCGCCTTGATCAAGTCACAACGACAATTGCAAACTGATCCACCCGATCGGTGATAATTTCATATTATGTATGGTGTTATTACAAAGATGTGTTTAATGCATAGGTGTAAATAGTTTTATTTCTTTCTTTTAACCTATTTTTCTTTCCCTTTATGAGCAGGTACCACCGTGGAGGATACTGGAATCAGCCTCTCATTTACAGAAATACAAACGCTCAGAGCGCCTCCACCTTTAGCTCCTAAAGAAAATACGTACGTGCCACCACCTCCGGAGGAGCACCATTATTACTACTGCGAGTTTCCTCCTGAAGCAGAAGCTACAAATCAAGTAAACGTTGTCGGCCATTGGAACCCGGATGGCCACTGGGTTCAAGGAAAACAGAGGGATGCTTCATGGAGAGATCATCCAAATTTCAGGTGGAGTGATCAGAGCCAAAGACAACCACCTCAATCATCTACACAACCGACACAACTCTCCGAAGGGTAGCCTAATTGGCCTGGTCGAATTCAAGAAAGACCGAACATTGGAGGAAACAGAGGGCAGAGTAGTCAAGGGAACTGGTCAGGCGGACCCCAGGGTAACTGGTCCAGTGGAAGTCAGCCCAACTAGTCGGGAAGACAACAAGAAGGGAATTGGGGATATAGACATCAAGGCCCCCAGTCAAGCAACTCCGGGAGACAACCAAACAACCAGGTGGTGAGCTATATTTAGCCACACCAAAGAGGAAACCAACAACACCAAGGGAATCAACCATACCATCAGCCCCAGTATCAATCCGAACACTATGGGCAGTCGGACTATCCTCAGCCCAACCACGGTGGACGACCTTCAAATCTGAGATATAACAGGCACACCAATGAAGGTCCATGAGAAGTTATGGCTCCGCACCATCCAAATGATGCGATGCGCGAAATCCAGGAAGCACAGAAGGAATAGAGCGCAACGTTGGATATGCTTACAAAGCAACTTTTGTCAAGTTTCCATGTCACTAGGGGAACTGAGAGGGAATGAAGGAAAGATCCCTGCGACGGTGCAGCCTACTGGGCGAGAGAACATCAACGAGGTCTCCCTGAGGTCAGGGAAGGTATATCAAAGCCCCCCTCCACCTGCAAGTTCCCCAGTATCTACATCTGGACAGAGCCGCGAAGAAGGAGCAGAGTCCAGTTCCCTTGATCAAGCCGCCGGAGGAAGAGATAAGGGAAAAACGAAAGTATGCGGCGAGACCTCAGGAGAAGGTCAAGAGGCGAAGGAACTGAGAAGGCCAAGCCCTACCCCTACCGCAGCATGATTACAAGGAGAAGAGATGCCACGATTGATGTGGCCAGTTTATTGAAGGATGTGGAAGTCAAGGTGCCACTCCTGACGGCGTTGAAGATGCCCCCTATCAGTAAATTTGTCAAAGACTACCTGGCAGGAAACGTCACTGAAGAATGAAGGATGGCTATAAAAGAGAATGTCTCTGCAGTGATCCAGCGGAGTGACCTCCCATCAAAGAAGACCGACCCAGGGATGTTCATACTCCCAATATCAATTGGAGACATTCAAGTGGAGCACGCAATGTGCGATCTAGGGGCTTCGATCAATGTACTGCCATATTCTATCTACAAGAAGCTGGGAGAGGCTAAGCTTGTCAACACCGATATCATGATACAGCTAGCCGATAGGTCTTGCATTCACCCCGAGGGAATTCTTGAAGATGTGATAGTAAAGTTGAACAACTTCCTGTAACCAACCGACTTCTTCGTCATCAAAATGACAGAGCCAACAGCGAAGGAGTCCAGTGGAGTCCTATTGGGAAGACCGTTCCTGTCTACAGCCAGCACAATAATCGACGTCCGCAATAGGACGATCAGTCTGGACTTCAACGGAGAACAATTCACTTTCAACATTGACGAAGCGATGAAAAGGCCAAGGGACAGTGAGAACGTGCACTCAGTGGACATAACCTGTTAGGGTTTGTATACTAGAAATCACCTTTCGAGTGATTGAATACTGTAAAACTCTAATAATTATTTTCCAATGAATGCAACAGATTATTTTTGTCATAATGTTGTTATGTTTTACATTTAATGGATGTTTATTGCATATTGAAATGTATAAGCGAACATAACATAAGTCTAAGTCTTTGTTCTAGTAGACCGGTTGTGGGCTGCGCTCAATTTAAGGTACGCGGTCAGTTCTGAACAAAGAAAAATAAGAATTTCACAACCCAGATAGACCTAGACTACCTATCGTGAAAGGTTGCAATGCCAGTCCGATTATTTCTAAGCCTTATTGAAATATGATGACGTTGGTGTGGTATAGCACTGAATGGATCTAACAACAAGACGAGTCTTTATACTATCTACTGAAAGACGAAGTCTTGATAATTAATTTCTTAATCAATGTAGATTAGCATTGAGCATACGATATTGAGTATCTACTACTTTGACTTACCAAAGGTGCGGGTTTTTCGTCACCCAATGATCCAGGTATATTGGGTAGTGGTGATCATTGTCTAGCGGTGCTAGGATTGCTATTATGTTGAATAGTGCGCCAGGAGAGTCACGTTTGATAACATCCACAAGAGGAGCTCGAAACGAGGTTTTATTATCCTGAACCTAGCTAGTTGGAGTTTAATTACTCTATGAATAATAAATAAGAGTATCTTGCTAAGTCCACTCTTGGAGAATAAAATATGTTAATTAATTAAGTCCATAGCAGACATTAATTAATTAATGGATGTTTCTATCTTAAGCGCGAGAAATGAATTAAACAAATAAAAGGAAACCCGGAATACTTGAAATTTTGAATTTGGAAAGGCAGTGCAATATTACTTTTGTAGTTGCTGCTTGTAATATTCCAATATAAGCTTATATTAAATTGTGGGTTCAATTTAATTTTAGTAAAAAGCTAATTGGGTGAGGCCATGTCCAAATTCTTCCTTAGATCCCTGACTGAGCCCAATATGTGACTTTATAAATAGGAGAATAAAGGAGATAGAAAACATAATTATTGGAGCAAGAATTTTCGTCCCCGTCTAGAAAGAGAGAATTTGAAAATTGCTCCCTCCGTGAGCTGAGTTCTGTCTTCGTTATTCGAGTCATAGTATTCTGGTGAGATTTGCCCACACAAATATCAGTATACAGTCCGGGACACCAGTCAGAAGATCAGAGGTCGAGTACTGAAGATCTTCACGTGGAGACGGAGCAAGCCATCATCGATTCTTGAATGAATCAACGAGGTAAATTAGCTAATTCCGTAGTGAGCATGTTTTAGGGATTTTATATGCTAAAGCATGTTTTAATTCAAGTTATGAGCATGATACATGTGATAATTACGCGAATAGAATTTATCTAAATAATCTGCTAAATAGATCAAATTTATGTGATCGGATTTTGTGCATGCTTCCGCTGCCAACCCCTTCAATTGGTATCAGAGCCAGTCTTTGGCTCTGATTATTTGTATTTAAATTTCGTGAAATTCATGTATGCCTGTATTATTTGATTGCGAAGCATGTTCTTGGTGTTTTGTTTAATTTATTATGCATGATGAACTCAAGAACTATCGAATCAAAGAACTTGAATTCCATGATCGTACGAGACGTGCGATCCGTCGGTGCTCGCGCCGAGACGGATTGCACCACCCGCGATCGTGAAACAGGATTGTCGATTGAGTGGTAGCCGAGGGATCGCGATCACGGGGCAACGCGTAGTCGAGTTTGGGCACGAGCGCGATGCCGGCCGAGATCGCAAACCCCAGGCGGCCCCCGCACCAAGGCCGATGTGAAGGCTGGCACGGAGTGGTGATTCGTGCGAGAACCACCGAGACACCAGGTGCTGAGAGCTGGAACCCTAGGTGGAAGGAAGGGTGGTCGGAGCTGGCCGAGAGCGGGCGCGCCACCGTGCACGCCGCTGGCTGAGAGCTCACGCCACCCTGACGGATCGACGCGCGGAGATGGGCATCAAGACGCTGACCAAGAGGCGCGCGCCGCCGCGTGCGCGCCTGGCCGAGAAGCGTCAACACCCGACGGATCGACGCACCGAGACGGGCGGGGCGCACCTGGCCGAGAGGAGCGGCACCGACGTGCGTGCTCCTGGCTGAGAGGATGCAACACCCGACGAGCCAGGCGGCCGAGACACTGGCACGCCACCTGCGCGCCACGGCCGAGACGCTTCATGCGTCGTGATCCGACGACGAACTCGTCGGATTTTAATCGTTCATCGTTCGTGCGAATCTCGTGCGATGAGATAACGATGAAGGATTATTTTAATGAATATTTATTTTTTTTATTAAAAGATATCATTAAAATATTATTATTTAATGGAAATAAAATCTTTTTGGAAGATTTATCTAGATTTTAGGAATATTTTATTATTATCTATATCCATGGAAATAAATAATATTATTTTATTCCTAGATGATATGGATGAGAATAATTTAATAGTTTCCTAATACTTATATATCTAGAATCCTAATTAGGATAAATATGTATGAATACATTAAAAAATAAATCTTCTCTTCTTAATCTTAAACATGGAAATAATTTGAATTTAATTTTTCATGTCTTATTAAGAATTAAATAATTTAATTATTTTAGATATATCTTATAGTAGACATGAATAAGAATTAAATACTAGAACATTATTTTCTTAATGGAAGATGCCAATTAAAGGATTAAATTATCCAGCATATTAAATACCAACAGAATTTAATTAAGCCTTAATCTGCCTCAAGGCTAAGGATAATTGAATAAAAACCATAACCCAAAATATCTAAGCTATAATTCCGAACTCAACGTTTGTATCCACCAATTGGTCTGTAATTTATGAAGTTGTTTCCAATATTATCGCCACCTGCACTGTGGGGAAATCATAATCCTAGGAAATAGCGAGTTCATAAGGCGGACTTCTCAAATATAAATAGTATGAACTAGAATGTGGTTTCCAATATTATCGCCACCTGCTCTGTGGGGATAATAATCCTAAGAAACTGCGAGATTCAGAAGTTCACACAGGATTTATGGGATAGCTTGATCTCGTTAGCAGCACATAAGCATTGTTATGGGAGTGTGTTGTAGAAATGAGACTCTGTAATGCTAAAAAGGTGGTCTTGCTTAGGCAACATTAGGCGGCCATGCCACTCTGTGGTCTCTGGACTATTCGTCGGTGTTGTGACCAGTAAAAATTGTAAGATTTTAATGCGTATTAACTTCCTCTGGAGGATACAAAATTTTAATTTTACTGTTATAAGATTTTGAAAAGTTTTATGGTTAATCTAATCAAACTTCTTACATAAGTTTATGACAAATGGTAAATATTCCGTGTTGCAGTGCAAATCAAATCGTCAATATGTCGTTCAATCCTCTTTCTGCAATACTTGAAGAAAACAAACTCGAGGGCCAAAATTACATAGAATGGAAACAAAATTTGGACATCGTTCTCAAGCCTTTCGGAGTATCATGTCGAAGACTATGAAGGAAGGCTCGTCTCTGAGGGATCTTGTCCTCAAGATGATGGGCCACCTCAACCAAATTGAGATCTTGGGAGGGACGATCGATCCCGAGTCCCAGGTGACTATTATCCTTCAAAGTCTTCCCCCTAGCTTCCAGCAGTTCAAGCTCAACTTCGAGATGAACAAAAGGAACTACACCTTGGCAGAGCTGTTGACTGAACTTCAGTCGGCAGAGGACCTTATGGTCCAGGCTAAGGCGGCCATGATGACTTCGGCGCCTCGTTCCTCTGGCTTCAAGCCTAGCGCGGGAAAAAGGAAGGCACCGAACTTAGGACCGACCAATATAGCTAAGGGAAATAAGAGGAAGAGGGCAAACAAGAAGCCCACGGGGAAGTGTTTCAAGTGCGGAGAGAAGGGGCATTGGAAGCCAGATTGTCCTAAAAAGGGCAAGGCTTCAGGTATGCGCCAAGCTTTAGTAGTCGAGTCATGTTTGGCTTCGAATTCTACTTGCACTTGGGTTATTGACACAAGAGCCACTGATCATATTTATTTTGATCCTGACTTAATGCAGGTGACAAGAAGGCTACGTGATCGTGAGATCGAGGTCCAGTTGGGCGATGCTGCAAAAGTGGCGGCCGTAGCAGTGGGAGACATTTATTTGCGTTTTAGTAGTGATAGTTTTTTGATTTTGAAGAATATTTTGTTGATACCTTCTTTTAGAAGAAATTTAATTTCAGTTTCTAAATTAGTTTTTGATGGATATTCGATTTCTTTTAATGACAATTGCATTATTAAGAAAGATGGTTCTTATATCTGTCGTGGTATCATGGAAAACAATCTGTACACAATCACATCTACACAGTTTAATAATCGCAAATCAGAACTCAATACAACATCGAAAATTTCAAAGAAACGAAAGGAACCTTCAAGTTCAATGAACGAAACGTACTTATGGCACCTTAGACTTGGTCATGCCAATGAAAAGAGGATCCATTCTCTTGTCCAACAAGATCTTATTAAAGATCTAGAGGAGGAACCTTTTCATAAGTGTGAGTCATGCTTAGAAGGCAAGATGACCAAGAGGCCTTTTCAGGCTAAGGGCAATAGGGCCAAGGAAGTACTTGAGCTCGTTCATTCCGATGTATGTGGACCAATGTCTACTGAAACAAGAGGTGGTTTTTGATACTTCATCACATTCATTGATGACTTCTCGAAAATTGGATACGTCTATTTGATGACCCACAAATCAGAGTCTTTCGATAAGTTCAAGGACTTTAAGGCTCAAGTGGAGAAGTATCATGGTAAGACTATCAAATGCCTGCGATCTGATCGTGGAGGCAAATACCTCAGTGCCGAATTTTTGGACTACTTATCGGAGTCGGGTATCCAATCCCAATTAACTGCGCCGGGCACGCCCTAGTAGAACGGGGTGGCTGAAAGAAGGAACAGGACCTTATTAAACATGGTCCGATCGATGATGAGTTATGCACGGCTACCTACTTCGTTCTGGGGACATGCCTTGCTTTCTGCAAGCCATATTTTAGACAATTTACCCTCAAAATCCGTACCTACTACTCCTTATGAGTTGTGGACTGGGCGCAAGCCCAATCTAGCACATCTCAAGATTTGGGGTTGCCCGGCTCATGTATTGGAAAAGGATCCAACTAAGCTAGATCAAGGACAGAGGTATGTTTGTTAATAGGGTACCCCAGAGGAACGAAAGCTAATGAATTCTTTAGTCTCCGAGATAAGAAAGTTATTGTGAGAACTCACGCCACATTCTTAGAGGAAGACTATGTAATGAATCATAAACCCAGCAGTAAAGTGGCTCTTGATGAGCTAACTTCTGTCACAAATTCCATTAACCAAGAACGAGTACCAAGTGTACAAACAATTCCAGAAACTTCAACTTCTATTCCAAGAATTGTAGTGCCGCGCCGCAGTGGGGGTTCTCACATGAGCCCGAAAGATACAGTGGGAGGATCTTTCCTCAGACACCCATGCATTAGATCCCTGGAACTTTGCGGAAGCGCAGACAGATGTCGATCATTGCGAATGGGTGAAAGCAATGAATTCGGAACTACAATCTATGATAGACAAAGACGTCTACGATTTTTCCGTCCTACCCGAAAGCTGTACTGCCATTGGGAGCAAGTGGATATATAAACGTAAACGTGGACCCGATGGACGAGTTAAAGTCTTCAAGGCAAGACTAGTGGCTAAGGGGTATACCCAAAAGGAAGGTGTCGATTACGACGAGACTTTCTCCCCAGTTGTCATGCTCAAATCAATCCGGATATTATTGTCTATAGCAGCTTATATGGATTGGGATGTATGGCAGATGGACGTTAAGACTGCGTTTCTAAACGGCGGTCTTGAGGAGACAATCTACATGAAACAACCCGAAGGTTATGCCATAAAGGGCGAGGAACACATGGTTTGGAAGCTTAAGAAGGCCATTTATGGCCTTAAGCAAGCATCTAGATCATGGAACCAGTGTTTCGATCAAACTGTTCGCAAGTTTGGATTCGAAAAATGCCCAAGTGAAAGCTATGTGAATAAGAAGGTTGAAAAGGGGAATGTAGTGTTCTTTGTTTTATATGTAGATGACATTCTTCTAATTGGGAACAATAAGAAGATGTTGTCATCAGTACGAATGGTTGTCAAACCAGTTCGAGATGAAGGATATGGGAGACGCGGGACACATCCTCGGGATCAAGGTTCTTAGGAATCGAGAAAAGAAGATGTTGCTTATCTCAAGAACCTTACATCGAAACAGTACTTAGTCGCTTTAGCATGTAGGACGCCAAGAAAGGTTTCTTACCTTTTAGACATGACATCCATTTATCTCAAGAGATATTCCCCAAAACGCCATCTGAGATACAAGCAATGAGAAGGATTCCATATGCTTCGGCAGTTGGAAGTCTCTTGTATGCTATGCTTTGTACGAGGCCTGATATTTGCTTTGCTGTTGGCATGGTGGCAAGATATCAGTCGAATCCGGACCAAGGACATTGGACTGCCGTAAAGAACATACTCAAGTACCTTAAACGGACTAAGGACTATGCTCAAGTTTACAATGCAGTCGAGCTCTGTCCTTTGGGATATACTGACTCAAACTTTCAAGCTGATCAGGACTCGAGAAAATCTACTTCAGGATATGTGTTCACCTTAGGAGGTGGAGCCGTAATTTGGAAGAGTGTGAAGCAGAAATGCATCGCGGACTAGACCATGGAAGCCAAGTATGTGGCCGCTTCAGAGGCTGCAAAAGAGGCAGTATGGTTCAAGAACTTTCTTATGGATTTAGGTGTGGTTACGAATCTGCCCAAGAGCATCACAGTTTATTGTAACAATTCTGGTGCTGTGGCAAATTCGAAGGAACTGAGAGCTCACAAAGCGAGCAAACACATAGAGCGGAAGTATCATATCATAAGGGATATAGTGCACAGAGGAGACATACAAGTGGTCAAGATTGTGTCAGAGAACAACCTGGCAGATCCTTTTACAAAGGCATTGGCGGTAAAACCGTTCCAGGGCCACGTTGAAGGGGTGGGAGTTCGACTCATTCAAGACCTCAACTCGCTTTCAATATAAGTGGGAGAAATTTGACGTGTGCACATTGTTTTGTATACTCAAAAGTTGTTTTGAGTATAAGTAGGAGATTGTTAGGGTTTGTATACTAGAAATCATCTTTCGAGTGATTGAATACTGTAAAACTCTAATAATTATTTTCCAATGAATGCAACAGATTATTTTTGTCATAATGTTGTTATGTTTTACATTTAATGGATGTTTATTGCATATTTAAATGTATAAGCGAACATAACATAAGTCTAAGTCTTTGTTCTAGTAGACCGGTTGTGGGCTGCGCTCAATTTAAGGTACGCAGTCAGTTCTGAACAAAGAAAAATAAGAATTTCACAACCCAGATAGACCTAGACTACCTATCGTGAAAGGTTGCAATGTCAGTCCGATTATTTCTAAGCCTTATTGAAATATGATGACGTTGGTGTGGTATAGCACTGAATGGATCTAACAGCAAGACGAGTCTTTATGCTATCTACTGAAAGACGAGGTCTTGATAATTAATTTCTTAATCAATGCACGTTAGCATTGAACATACGATATTGAGTATCTACTACTTTGACTTACCAATGGTACGGGTTTTTCGTCACCCAACGATCCAGGTGTATTGGGTAGTGGTGATCATTATCTAGCAATGCTAGGATTGCTATTATGTAGAATCGTGCGCGAGGAGAGTCTCGTTTGATAACATCCACAAGAGGAGCTCGAAACAAGGTTTTATTATTCGGAACCTAGCTAGTTGGAGTTTAATTACTCTATGAATAATAAATAAGAGTTTCTTGCTAAGTCCACTCTTGGAGAATAAAATATGTTAATTAATTAAGTCCATAGCAGACTTTAATTAATTAATGGATGTTTCTATCTTAAGCGCGGGAAATGAATTAAACAAATAAAAGGAAACCCGGAATACTTGTAATTTCGGATTTGGAAAGGAAGTGCAATATTACTTCTGTAGTGGCTGCTTGTAATATTCCAATATAAGCTTATATTAAATTGTGGGTTCAATTTAATTTTAGTAAAAAGCTAATTGGGTGAGGCCATGCCCAAATTCTTCCTTAGATCCCTGACTGGGCACAATATGTGACTTAATATAAATAGGAGAATAAAGGAGATAGAAATAACAATTATTATTGCTCCCAATTTTGGTCCCCCTCCTCTAAAGAGAGAGAGAGTTCGAAAATTATTTCTTCCGTGAGCTGAGTTCTGCCTTCATTATTCGAGTCCTAGTACTTTGTTGAGATTTGCCCACACAAATATCAGTATATAGTCCTGGACACCAGTCAGAAGATCCGAGGTCGAGTACTGAAGATCTTCATGAGGAGACGGAGCAAGCCATCATCAATTCTTGATTGAATCAACGAGGTAAATTTGTTAATTCCGTAGTAAGCATGTTTTAGGGATTTTGTATGCTAAAGCATGTTTTAATTCAAGTTATGAGCATGATACATGTGATTATTACGCGAATAGTTTTTGTCTAGATAATCTGCTAAATAGATCAAATTATGTGATCCGTTAGAACATGCACGTTTCCGCTGCCAACCCCTTCAGCCACATCATAGGATACGTTTCTTATTCACACATGTATCATGTATTCATTCAAAACTTGACAACCAAGATTATTTCAACAAGACATAAATCTGGCAGAACAGCGCAGTCGTTTTGCAAAAATCATTAAACATCCATACGATATCATTTGAAGCTGAAATTTGGTAACCACACAGTAGACATATCAAGGTTCATCCAGTTAAAAATTTCATACAAAAATCACATCTTTAGGTCGGTCAAATCAAAAACGAATCTCACTGGACGAGAATACAGATTCTGGCAGAACTGCACAGTTCAATTGGAAAATTTGTTAAAACTCCATCTTTCGTCAAACGAGACTGAAATTTTGACACAACACAGAACAAACCTAATATTTTACTCATTTAAAATTTTGTGCCAAAATAATATCGTTTGGTCGGTCAAACATGCATCGGAACCTACTGTCCGAACACCATAGAAATCATGCTCAACATTCACAAACTAGGGTTTGTCTATCCTTCATCCATACACACATATTCATGCTTTCAACACATATTCATGCTTCAAAAATGACATCACAACCTTGATTTCATATTTACACATAACATTCACTAATGAATCATCCACAAATTCACATACACACCTATATACACGCACATACACATACTTTCTCATGCAAACACCCTTCCCGGCCGATTAATTTTTAGATCTACGATTCCTACACTTACTATATGCATGAGGGAATCAAGAAACATGGACTCAATGGTAAAGGTGAGAAAGATGATTTAAGTATACCTTTCTCTTGCAAAAAAAAAACGATCGGTAGGAATAACTAATGGTGCGATTCTTCGATGAATCTTGAGTATCCAACTCCAAAAAGATGCAAGAACAAGGGATTGGTGAAGAATTGGTGGAGAAGGAGAGGGGGAGGGAAAAATCGTGTGGGAGAGAGGGAGAAAGGAGGGAGGCGTGTGATAGTGTGCTAGGGTTAGGCTTTCTCTTGTATTTATTAAGTAATTATTCGCACACTTAATTAAAATAATCGTGGAAGAATAAAATAGATATCAATAAATAAATCCCACATTTAAAATGAAAATAGGCGTGTATATGGGAAGGAGGATTTTTGAAAATTAGGCATTACTTGGAGAGAAATATCTTCACAAATTTGGTAAAAAGATATTGAGTATTTCATAAATAAGGCAACAAGAAAATTTAAAAGAAATCTCCAAGAAGGAAATAAAAGGAGGGGGGAGGGGGTGTGTACTTTAAGGGAGTAGCAAGAAAATATTTAAATCCTCCAATAAAATAGGAATAGGATTTAAATTTGGTAATTTTTTTGTAGGAAAAAGACTCTCACAAAATAGGTAACAAATAAATTAATTTCACAAGGAAAATCATAGGTATATGGGCAAAAATTATTGGCCTTAAAGAAAGAAGGAATTAAATCCTAATTAAAATAGGATATGGAGGGATTTGACAACATATGGTTAGATTTAATTGGATTTTAAATTCAAGAAAGGAATTTAAACAAGACACCAATTAAATCTACAAAAATGATTCATCCTCCTAATTAATAGGGGATTTTCGAAAATCTCCAAGGAATAAGCTAAGGGTCGAAAATCATGTAGAATAAATTAGGGATAATTTGGTTTGGATTTAATTCGGATAAATATCCTAAAACAATTAATTAAATTGAAGAAAGAAAATATTAATTCTATCAATTTGAAGGGACTGAAAATTCCAAATAAAATGGCTAGAACAACGTGCATGATCTCATTTAATTAATTTCCCATGTTGGAAAATATAGTACCTTATTCCACATAACTCACAACAATTAAAACGCGCATTAATGAGAACAAAAGTCGCAAAATTCCATGATCTTGTTACAGGTGTCGCAAAATTTCAACAACCACATTAATGAGAATAAAAGTCGCAAAATTTTCGGGGTGCTACAGGTGTCGAGCTTCACATGGTCTTCTTTTCCCACGTGTCGAACTTGGTCAAGTATGGGATTGGAACGGGAAAGTGATTCCGCTCCACTTGGAGGAAGAAAGCTTGTCCACTCGAATCGGTCTTCAATAGCCCAACCCAAAAGAGCACTTCATAGGTGATAAACATTTCACCCATGTCTGCGGCGAAGTCCATGGTCGGGATACCAATGTGTTAGGCAATCGCCATGATCAATCCCCCGCAACAAATGGTGCTCCCGTCCTTCTTGGAGATGCGGTCGACATAAGTAGCAAAGAGGATCCCGAAGTTGATCCCCTTCTTGTTAGGAAGAGTCCACATCACGTCTAGCTCGGTTTGGGAAACTCTTGCACAATCAATCCGAGCAAACATTAATTGGGTCATGGCTCGGTGGAGGTACCTCAAGATGGGGTTACGGATTGAAGAGGACTTAGCGTAGGCCGGGCCGAAGTCTTCCCCTTCCACAGTCATTGCACCCCAAATGTCGGAGTAGTCATACTCCACTTCTTCGCCGGGGTTGAGGTTGAAACAATGGAACACCTTGCAAAGATCCTCCATGGAGAAGGTGTGGTTGCGGTTGCCGAGGCAGAAGTCTATCATCTCGGGAATGCAGGAACGGTGGTTCTTGTGCACCTTGAGCAAGCTTAGGAACTCAAGAGTGAGTCTCCTATACGAGGGTCATCTCACTTGGAACTAGGGGTGGGTCGGTACGGTAAACCATACCGACCGTGCCATACCGCATACCGTACCGAAAAGTACGGTATGACAAAATTCAATACCGATACCGTACCGAATTTTCGGTATACCGGAAATTCGGTATGATATTTTTTTATACCGTTACCATACCATTATTACGGTATACCGTACCGTGTTTCGGTATACCGTTTTTAACGGTATACCGAAACACGGTACGGTACACCGTAATAACGGTATGGTAACGGTAACGGTATACCGAAAAAAAACCTATTGTGTCCAAAATATTTAAAATAACAATTCAAGTGTTCAACTATTTAAAAAAGCCCAAAATAATAAAACTTCATCACAATCAAATCTTGTTCATAGCATTCAAATTAATAAAACTTCAACATTCAAATCTAAAACAATTTATGAAGTCATGATCAACAACATTATCTTCATTTCTTGCAACCACGTTGTCTTCATTTCTCAAAATTCCACAAAAAATCGTTGAAGATGACCCTGCATTTGATAACCTTTATTAATAGTCGAGCATAATCACAATACACAAACAACCAAACCAAAAGAAATGTATGGAGTGTAACATCCATATATCAAAACACCTAATTATTGCAACGTAAACTTGCTCCTGCAGTTATAACTCAACGGTTAATTCATATTTTCACAGATTTAAAATGCTTTTTAATTTTAAGTCTGATATTTAAATGTCAAGACAATTTATTAAAATGTCAACCCAAATATGTGTTAAAATTTTAATGTGATCGTATTGACATTTTTAAGAAAAGGTGGCATTTAAACGCACTCTTGTGGCTATGTGGGGTTAATGTGATTGAAAAAGTATAATCCAAAGTAAGAGGATGTCGAATATTCTTTTGTTTATCATTTCACAACTTTTATTTCGCATAATGAAATAAATATGAAGAAATTAAAATGACTCGTGCATCACACGGGAGTAACACTAGTTAGTAATTTAAATTGGACATTTATTTCTCTTTAAGAATTAAGAATGACTGATTAGTATCCTATTTATTCATCCTTCAATTTAAGTAGTATATAAAATAAGATAGCATACAATGAATTAAACACTAATTAAACGATTTGATTCATTTTCAGCCGCACATATTTTTAATTGACATTTTATGAAGTGAGACGAAGAATAAAACAAAAATTTTAATTACTTTGTATATTTGGAATATGACATTACACAAAGAATCATATACTAAATGGTGTGAGTTAATACAAATTCTTTCAAATGTGCTCTGTTGAAATATATTCTCGATATCGTATTTCCAATCTTCTTTCGGTGTTATGTGCTATTGTGTTTATTATATTTAATAGGATGAGTTGATAAAAAAATAATTCAGGTTAATTTTGAATTTGTTTGAATAAATTATCATTTGAATGTTTAAGTTTATTCTATTAATTGATGTATTAAATTTTTTTTAATATAATATATATAAATGTAATATATATATTACAACACATTTAATATTAATATATATATAATAATCTATCGGTATACCGGTATACCACGGTATACCGCGGTATAGAATAATTGATACCGTTACCCTACCGAAACACTGCGGTACGGTATCATACCGTGCCGGAAACTGCGGTATACCGAAAAATCGGTATTTTCGGTATTTTTTCGGTACGGTAAGTCTGGTATTACGGTATTTCGGTATAATTTCCCACCCCTACTTGGAACATATGGATTAAGCCGTTTCCCTCCCCGACGTTGCACAACGCCCAAAAGTCTTCGAGAATCCCCAAGGTGGTGAGGGGAAGCTCATGAGGGCACCATGTCTCTAGCCGAGACTCTCTTCCACATTGCCATGTGATCATCGGTCGGAAGGCTAACTCCGTAGCTCTTCGCATTCTCGGGTTTGCGTCTTGTTGTCATTTTCCTACAAAAGAAAATCACACTCTTAAAAGAGCACCATACAATAGACAAACAAGAGTTTCCCCCAAACTTGCACTCAACTACACATATATCAACAATCAACAAGGATGTCCAAGCTTGTATTAAACATGTGTTCTAAAGTGTAGCATGTGAACATGTAAAACAAAACCAACACATTAGAACAACAACAATCCATCCCATAACATGAATTAATCCCCCATGCAGGGACGTATCAATATAAATATCATAAAACAACAATATCTATAATATACACATGTATCGCAATTAACAGAAGTAATAATAGCTTCTCAATGCTATGAACATGATTGCAATGTATAAACATCAAAGAACAAGAGGGAATTCACCAACCAAAACCAACAATTCACCACCCTAAGCAAAAATCTAACCATGAAACTCATGTAAAAACATCACCACAATCATCCCCCATGCTAAAACATGCTTTTCAACAGAACAATTCAACAATTAAGAACAAAATTCATGAAAGAATTCAAGCTAAACTGAGAAATTAAAGTTAGGATTCATACCTTGTGTTGGAGTGAATTTGAACAATGAAAGCTTGAGAAGTGAATTGCAATGGATGAATGAGAGTGTGGGTGTGTGAATTTGATGATAAATTTGAGTTGGGGTCGTGTGCAAGGGAGAATTGGAGAAGAAGGTGGAGAAAAGAATGAGAATACATATCTTTATAGGCAGTTTTCGCGTCACTACCTCTCGCTCACCGACTGCTGCACGCGTTTAGAAACGACGCTTCTCCTCCGGGCCGCTGCCGCCCACACAACGACCACTACAGCCCGCCCTAGGCCAGACCTGTACCTGCACATGTGTAAAATGAAAATTCACGAGAATTAGGGAAAAATGAAAATAACGAAAATAAAGAAAAAAATAAGTTGGGTTGCCCCCCAATAAGTTCCTTTGTTTTAAGTCGTTGGCTTGACATGAAGTGACCTAACTAGGTGGGCGGATGAACGACCCTAGTGCTGAACACCGCGAACGGGACCAATTTAGTGCTCATCTTTTTCCATCACTTGTATTTCCCTTTCGAGGTTTTGATCACGTAGATTTCGGGGTCGACTTGAGGTTCAGTCTTCTTCTTCTTTTTCTTTGGTTTTTCCTGTGAATGAGCCTTAGTAAGCTTAGGCTTTCCCTTTTTAGGAGCTTGAGGTAAAGTGTTAACAATCAAAATAGAAGGGTTAGAAAGATCTTCCCCTTCTAGTGGCCTATAGGGCTTCGACGTGTCAGTCATCATGACCACCCAGCATTCATGCTCCATCTTAGCTCGTTGCGCCTCTTTATACTTAAGCATCACGCTCTCAATCTTGTGAGTGGATCCGCTATAGTGGTCACGAATCGTGATCTCGCCCCTGCCTACATCAATGAGAGCTTTACATGTGGCTAGAAAATCTCTGCCTAAGATTAGAGGTAGATTTTTGTCTACTTTCATATCAAGAATAATGAAATCGGCAGGGAAAATGAAATCGTCTACCTTAACCAATACATCCTCGATCATGCCCATTGTTTTGATTGTAGTGTTATCGGCCAACCTTATGATCTCATTCGATGTTTTGAATGGTCCGATGTTGATCTTTTCATAGTGCTTCAATGGCATGATGTTTATGCTTGCTCCTAAATCGCAGAGGGCCTTGTCCACCTTTCCTTGCCCAATTGAGCACCTAATGATGAACTGGCCGGGATCCCTTTGCTTCACGGCCTTCTACCTTTGAATGATCGCGCTGCAGTGATAAGGCAACTTGAGATCGGCTTTGGTAAGCTTTTTCTTCTTCATCACGGTCTCCCTTAGTAGCATAACATACCTAGGTATTTCCAGAAACGAATCAGGGAGAGGGATATTAGTATGAACTTTACAAAACATATTTAGAAAGTGCTTAAACTGCTCTTCAAGCTTAAACTTCCTCTTTGGCTGGAAAGGGAGTACAATCCCATTGTGCTGCACAAATCCATCTTTAGCGAGTGCAATCCTCTCTTCTTGATGTGTCCATTTGGTCAACACGCACTCTAAGCTCGGCCAATTCCTTAGCAAAAGAACTCTCTTTGGCCTTGTTGATGGCTGCTACCCTTCGTGAGTTGTGCCTTTCCTTCGACCACCCCCCTACTATTGGGGGCGAACTACTCTATCACCGCCATGGCATCCGCTCCACTTTTCTGCAAGAATCCTCTATTGGCCTCTGAATCCAACATAACACAAATCTTTTCATTAAAACCATTATACAGTATGCATACCTGATGGTCCACGGTGAAACCGTGGTTGGGGCACTTGCGGACTCGGCCTTTGAAGCAACCAACAGCCTCGTAGAGGGGCTCGTCGTGGCCTTGCATGAATTGGAAGATTTCACTCTTCAACTTTAAGATGGTGCCTAGCGGGTAGTATTTGTCGAGGAAGGCTGCCACTATATCTTTCCATGTGGAGACTTGCTCTATGGGTAGACACTCAGACCACTCTTTAGCAGAATCAATTAATGAAAAGGGAAAGAGTCTTACCCTGATGGCGTCGTCGTCGACACCATTCAACTTCAAGGTGTTCGCAATCTAAACAAACTTCGAAAGGTGGCGGTTTGCATCTACTGTGGCCCTACCGGCAAAAGGATGTTGCTCAACCCTTTATATAAGGGGTATTCGCAGTTCAAAATCATTAGCAACGACACGAGGGCCTTCGAGAAATGTAATCATATTCCCGTGATTGAACATATGCATTACAGGTAAGATATCCCTATTTTTCTTTTCTTACTCCTTGCGGGCAGTCTTTTCATCAATCAACTGCTTCACTAAGATCGACAGCTTCTCTAACTCAACTCTTGTCTCTTCCTCCATTGTGTTTCGGTCATTTCTTATTTTCCTACGTGTCATTTCATGTTCGAGCTTGAGCGTCTCTAAGATGTTCTTCCCTGAACACGTTCGCATACACAACCTGAAAGAGACAGAAACAAAAACAAACTAAAAATTAAAAACAGAAAGCAATTAAAATCCAAAGTAGCAAATTCGTCCGTTTGAAGATATCAATCACGTAGTGAATGTATTCCCCTGCAACGGCGCCAAAAACTTGATGAACTTTTTAATAGCACTAAGAATACCAACAAGTATACATAGTAGATCTAGTATAGCTAAAGGTCAGTACCGGATATTGAACACATGGAAAACAATCACAAATTGGCTACTAAGCTTCTTTCATTATTTGGAAAACCAAGAGAATTTTGGAATTTTGAAATTAAAAACTTAAAAAGCGCAATAAACAACTAATTGCAATTAAAATACATAGATAAAATATGAGAGATAAGGGAATTCCAAGGATGTGCATTCACAGTTATAGTTATACAAATTCCTACTACAATTCTCTTGCACAGTTATTACTTCGATAGAACGAGTCTGTAACTCCCAAAAGCTCCTAAAACCCTTAAAAAGTCCTCACTCTCAATTAACATTGTCGTTTTAAGGGAACCTATTGTAGTGTCAACTAATTGGACCTAACTCGCCAACCTCCTCTCACGATTATTGTCACGACCGCCCATACAGGGGGTACCACAGACGCGGCGATCGTGACCGACATGCATGGATAACAATTTAAAGGAACAACTTAATTAACTTAAAGAAAGAAAAATAACTTAGTTTAAGGAGTTTAAGGTTATGAATTTTTTTTTGAAGAGACATAAGGTAAAATACTTGTAAAAAAAAAACAACGGAAAGAATTTGACTTAAGTAAAAAAACAATTAATTACTAAAGCAAAACAACATTTAACTTAAATCTCGGAGAATACCATTTTCAAAAGGCAACGTAAATATTTGTTTAAAACCTATCACCACCATGCATGTTCAAACACAAAACACAAAGAAAGATTAAGGTCTTGAGACATAGTTCAAATTATAGCAGCTGAAAAATAAGGTTTAAGGAGAGTCAAGGATAACGCCTATGTATGGAGACACAACGCATCCTAAATACTTAAGCCAGCTCAACATCCCGCTCAACCTGCACATAAGGAAAAATAATATGCAGGGCTGAGTACTTGTTTTACTCAATGGGCTCATGCCGAAAACATTTTAATAAGTTATGTCATCCATACCAGTGATCTCGAGTTTTATATGTAAGAAATATCACGAGAAACACAAAAATTCAAGTCTGGCCATACAATTTACCTCCCCACTTTTCACATCAATCCATCAATCAAATCACACAGCGACGAAAGTGTGGGAACACTATTCGCCCACGAGACCGGCCGACTTGCAAGGACGGCTCACGATCTCACCAGTGTACACAGCCTGATAGGGTTTACGGCCCTACTCAGACCCGAATTCGTTTCACAACGCGGCCATATAGCCTAACAGAGTGAACTCATACGAACTAGGCATCAGACACACAATCTCATTATAAAAACAACATGGCATGACATAACAGTTAAACCACCCTTATATCGCCACATAATAATTTTCGGAAAAGTAAAGAGGTTTGAAAAGAAAGCCCACCTCGATCGCTTAGCAAATTCACAACCCAACTTATAGCAACTCTCGATCCTCGAGTTCACGAGTACACAACACCCTTGTCAACGACAACACAAGTCAACCTTCCACAACAACATTTTACTATGCATGTCCTATTGTTTTCTCTCTCATCATTTTTCTCAAATTCCCCAACCCACATACGTCACAAAGGTGTAAAGACACAAGTAATACATTCCAACTTATCACAAGTGATTTCAACATTTAAACACTTCCTTGGACATACATGCATCATATAATACTTTTAAACTTGAAACTAGGTGTCACTTTAACAAGGCAGAAAACTGGCAGAACTGCGCGACCATTTTGTAAAAATCACTATAAATTCACCCGACCTCAAAAGAAGCTAAATTTTGGTCACAATACAGAGGACACATTCAAGTTCATCCATGAAAATTTTCACACCGAAATCACGTCATTTAGTCAGTCCTATCACATATTAAACTCTCTAGTCGGAACATAAAATTTCTGACAGCACTGCGTAGTTTATTTGAAAAATTCACCATAAATTCATCCAATGCCCAAAAAGGCTAACAATTTAATACAACTCAGAATACACTTCAAATGTTTATATAGTTCAAGAATCACATCAATCGGAGGTCATTTTGTCAGTCAAACAGAAAACGAAACATTCTTGGCGAGAACACGAGTTTCTGGCAGATTTGCGCAGTTAATTTTAAATATTTATTAAAAATTTATTTTTCGATAAAAAGGGCTGAAATTTACACGAGACACAAGAAACACCTTAAAGTTTACTCAGTAAAAATTCATAGCAAATATCGTTCGTTTGATGGGTCAATTACAGATCATAAGCTACTGGTCGTGCACCACAGATTTCAGGATCAAGGTTCGTAAATAGGGTTTTCATCCTCCATCACACAACCACCGATTTTTCATGCTCGAAATCACATAATCATGCTTACACGTTTCTCAAACACATATTTGCACATAAACTCACATCATTCACCAATACTCCAATCCAATATCACATGGTTTCAATCAAACACACAATACCATCCAAGTTCTTACGAACACACACTTTTCCCCGGTTAAATCTTGTGATCTATCAATCCTACAACCACTACATGCATGTAGGACTCAAGAACATGGTTCAAACGGAAAAGGATGAGGAAAAGTG
This sequence comes from Salvia splendens, assembly GCF_004379255.2. Classification (NCBI taxonomy): domain Eukaryota; kingdom Viridiplantae; phylum Streptophyta; class Magnoliopsida; order Lamiales; family Lamiaceae; genus Salvia; species Salvia splendens. The sequence goes on along the minus strand of NC_056036.1, from coordinate 24,089,408 downwards.
AGCAAATATACCTTCTTTTACAAAAATAAATCGGTAGAAGCGAAGAACGAAGCGATCCGTCGGAAACTCTTGAAGGTACTTTCAATGGTTGCAAGAATAAGCTTGAATGGAAGATTTTTTTTAGATGGGAGAGTGGGAGAGGAGAGAAAAACCGTGTGGGAGAGTGAGAAGGGAGGGGGGCCGAAAATTGTAGGAGAAGTGGGGGCTAGGGTTTGTTTAAGTGTTATTTATTTGCTAGGTTTAAGTCCATGGGTAAATTAAATAAATAAATTGTGGGGAATTAAAATATAGGCTAATGAATAAAAATCCCACAATTACAAAGAGCCTAATTTTCGAAAATTATGGCTGCAAATTAACAAGGGATTATTTGATATTTCTTGGAGAGAAATAAATCCATAACTTAGGAAATAAAAAAAAATATAATGAATACAAGGAAACAAATAAATTCAATCTCCAAGTAGGAAAAATGGGTGGGGGCCGAAAATTTAAAGGAGAATTGCACAAGGGGATTATTTAAATCCTCAATCAAATAGAATAGGATTTAAATTTGGAAATTTCTTTATGGGAAAAGACTCCCATAAAATAGGTAACAAATAAATTAATTTCCACAAGGAAAATAAAAGCATAATGGGCGAGTGATATGGAGGCAAAATAGAAGGAAAATATTCACATACCCAATTCATTAGACATAGGTATGTAATTGAATAAAAAAAAGGGTTCCACAAAATAGGAAACAATAATTTATCCTCCCAAATTTATTGAAGGGGCCGAAAATTACTAGGCTCAAATAGCCATGGAATTATCCCCACTCTCTATTTATTTTGGGTGAAGAAATAAATTATAACATGATTTAATTGGGTTAAATTCAAAAGAAGGGGGTCAATAATGCACCAATTAAATCAAAGGAAAAAGAATAATTCATTCTCCTATTTTTAAATAGGAAAATTTTGAAACTCCCAAGGATAAAAGAATGGAGTTCGAATTTCATGTAGTGCAATTTAGGGATCTTTTGGTTTGGATTTAATTTGGATCAATGTCCCAAAACAATTAATTAAATCCACGAAATGAAATACTATCTCAATAATTAGGGAGGGCCGAAACTTTCAATGAATTGACTCGAAAAAGGATAAATGCATGATCCTATTAATTATTTCCCCGCATTGGAAACAAATATAAAATCTCAAGCTCATCATTCCACATTAACCACGACAATTTATTTCACGCAAAACACTTAATCACATAGAAAACAAAAGTTTTAAAATTCCAAGAATTCAAAATTCAAATAACATTTAAGAAGAGTCACAAAAGTTTGGGATGTTACAATTATGTAGCAAGTTATATTAATTCATCACAGAATGTATCACTCAAACGTGAAGCATTATCCAACAACTTAGCGAAGAAACGGAGTAAAGACAAAACGGATATTAAATAGAAAAATGAAATTGTATAACCAAAGTCATTACTAACACATCCCTAGAATCCTATGAGTTTAGTTACACATGATTAAATAAGCTAAAAACATAGATTGTAGGGACAACAAAATGAACATAAGAACTAAAGCAAATAAAACCCAAAGGTTGAATCCTTGTAGCTCTTGATCTTCTCTTGATTTCTTTTTCAACCCCTTGCACTATGAAGAACTCTCAGATTTATGCTCTGGAATTAATTGGCAAAAAGAGGATCCTTAATGAAGAGGTTTGAGGGCATAGTAAATAAGGCAAAAAGTGGCTAAGTTTGGTAAATCTTGGGGAGAAACTAGGTCAATTCTGTGCGCCGCGTTTTCACAGCGAGCCACTATACCTGGGCCAGCGGTCGTTGTGGGTTGATCTGTGCCTCTGTCTCTCAAACAGCGGTCGCTACACTCCATCCCAACGGTTGCTGGAAATCGTCCCCTAACTTTTGGATCTCTTGGAGTGGTCGTTCCGCACACCCCAGCGATCACTGGGCGTGTTCTTCATTTCAGCACATCTTTCTCTACAGCAGACCGCTACAGGCTCAGCGTTCGTTGGACCCCAACGGTCGTTGTATGGGTAGCAGCGGACCGCTGGGCTTCTAGAAAACTCCAGATTTCCATCTTTGGATTTTAGCTGTCTTTTTAGGCTCAAATATGCACATTTCTCACAAAACACGTCAAAATACAAAAATAGATAAAATATGCAAAATATGGACATGAATTGTGATTTTGACATTAAAAACGGACAAAATAGGGGCCTTAAAAGAGTGCAAAATTCGAGCGTATTAACTCCCACAAACTTACATTTTTGTTTATCCACAAACAAAACAATAAAGACACAAAATAGACGCACGGAATGCACAAGGACTAGACTTCTTCGTTGCCTCAAATTACGGAAAAGATAGACTAAGCATAAATTAATACAATCAAATCAAGCAAGGTGGTGGTGGTGGTAACTTCCTTTCTCTTCTTGGTCGGTTTAACAGGGGTAGTCTCCGGGGTGGCTTTCTGAGGTTGGCTTTCCTTGGATGCGGAAGCCGCAATTTGCAGAGCTAGTCGGGAGTTCTTCTCTGCTATTGTAACCATCTTTTCCATGTGGGAGAGAGCTTTTGTCATTCTGTCGGTTTGGATATCCATCAGCCCCCTTTGTACCGCAGTGGACTTGCCCAGCTTACGGAGCATATCTTCCGTCATCCTTTGCCATCTCTCATCAGTTGCAGTAGGCCTAACCTCAACCGGAGCTGGTCTCACTTCAGTCTCAATTTGTCTCTCCTCAGCTTCCCTTTCAACTTCCACCGGTCTCAGCCACAGTTCCCATTGGAGTTAGTGAATTTAAGTTTCTCGCCCTACTGATCAATTTGGGAGATTCTTTAATAAATTATGATCGTTCTCCAGGGGAAGGATCCGACATAACTTCTTCTTTTCCAGTTTCTTCTTTCCACGGATTCTCTTGTATGAATGGTGCCATTCTCCTCTTCTTATGATTCTTGAAAATCCCTTTTATCTTTCTTTTTTCCATGGGACGCAGACATTGGTTCGAAGAGTCATTGTTTTTGGTCAATCTGGGCCATCGGTTGAGTCTCTTTATGGTGGCAGCCTTCAGGACCTCCTCAATAAGCACTTCTACCCTATGGCTAGCACGTGTCCTACTACTCATCCAACCATACCATCTTGATCTCCTTTCCTAATATGGCAGTCCTTCCTGAATCTCGATGTTTGTGTTTGCCAGCATCAAAACCTTTACTTCCTCCTCTGCCCCTCCAGCTTAGTATTCTCGTATATCTTCACTGAGTGGAAGTACTGCCGCAGTTGGGAGACAGGGCGAATTCACCTTTAGTTTCTTAAGAAGAGTAATGCAGGCCACAGATTCTTCCTTCTTCCTCTTTCTCTAGTTCCTTACCAAAACCTTCAGTTTTAACCTTCAATCTTTCCCTTTGGGCCTTGCAATATTGGAGTTCCGTATCCGATTTAGTCTTATCAGAATGACTCCCCTTGGCTGGTATATCCTCTGTATTCGTTACCTCAATGAATTTTTCCGGTAATTCTTCAAACATAGGTTCTTCACATAAGGTTTCTACCTCCCAGCTAATATCACTCACCCACACCTTGTCAGGTACATGTTCCGCCAATCGGCGTTTTCTCAAATCCCCCTTCATCTCATTTATGGCGTCAGCTAGCTGGGATGTCTGCTTGATCATCTCATCTATATTCGGCTTATGCTCGTGATGTGTATCCGATACAACCCGTGCTACTTCGTTTTTCGACTGCAGACAACTCCTCATGCTCTTCTGTGAAGCAAGTAATTCTCCAATCTTTTCCTCCATAGATTGTCTAGGTTAGTTAGGACTCTGCACTTGATTCGGATTTTTCAGATGGTGAGAGTTGTACAGAGTGTTAGGGTTTGGGAAACAGTTAGGCTGAATTTTATGTGGATGTAAGTGATGATCAAACTGGTCGAGGTGGTAGTGATGGATATGGTCAAGGCTTGGGTAAGTTTGGTAGTGATGTGGTGGATGGTATTGATAGTTCTGATAATCCTTCAGACATGGTGGTAACTGGGTATGGATTTAGTGGGAGTGGGTCAGGACAATTTCTTGTTGAAAAACTCAACTGCGACTGGTCACTTGACCAATTGGATTGATTCACAAGATCCTTATCGCTCCAGTTGATCCATCCGTTCAGATTCCCATTCGGCCACGTGGTCTTCATATCTAGCGCATGTTGATACCCTGGGTGTTCCCCCATACGTGCATCACTTTGACTTCCTAGATTCCATCTCCTGTTTGTCCAGAGTCTTTGTCCTAGCGGCAATGAGCTTAGACATTATTGTATGAGGTCCCAAGTTCGAGCCCTCTTGACATCAGTTGTAATTTCTTCCTTTCAGTAGGAGTTTATTTGTAATTTCCTCCTTCATATAGAAGTTAATTTTTAGATTCCATCTCATGTTTGGACTCCATGAAGGGGTAGGCAGCAGAAGCGTGCACGAAATCCGATCACATATATTTGATCTATTGTGTGGGTAAATCTCACAAGAATACTATGACTCGAATAACGAAGACAGAACTCAGCTCACGGATGGAGCAATTTTCGAATTCTCTCTCTTTCTAGAGGGGGACAAAAATTCTTGCTCCAATAATTATGTTTTCTGTCTCCTTTATTCTCCTATTTATATTAAGTCACATATTGGGCCCAGTCAGGGATCTAAGGAAGAATTTGGACATGGCCTCACCCAATTAGCTTTTTACTAATTAAATTGAACCCATAATTTAATATAAGCTTATATTGGAATATTACAAGCAGCCACTACAGAAGTAATATTGCACTGCCTTTCCAAATTCGAAATTATAAGTATTCCGGGTTTCCTTTTATTTGTTTAATTCATTTCCCGCGCTTAAGATAGAAACATCCATTAATTAATTAATGTCTGCTATGGACATAATTAATTAACATATTTTATTCTCCAAGAGTGGACTTATCAAGAAACTCTTATTTATTATTCATAGAGTAATTAAACTCCAACTAGCTAGGTTCCGAATAATAAAACCTCGTATCGAGCTCCTCTTGAGGATGTTATCAAAAGAGACTCTCCTCGCGCACGATTCAACATAATAGCAATCCTAGCACCGCTAGACAATGATCACCACTACCCAATATACCTGAATCGTTGGTGACTAAAAACCAGCACCTTTGGTAAGTCAAAGTAGTAGATACTCAATATCGTATGCTCAATGCTAATGTACATTGATTAAGAAATTAATTATTAAGACCTCGTCTTTCAATAGATAGCATAAAGACTCGTCTTGCTGTTAGATCCATTCAGTGCTATACCACACCAACGTCATCATATTTCAATAAGGCTTAGAAATAATCGGACTGACATTGCAACCTTTCACGATAGGTAGTCTAGGTCTATCTGGGTTGTGAAATTCTTATTTTTCTTTGTTCAGAACTGACCGCGTTCCTTAAATTGAGCGCAGCCTACAACCGGTCTACTAGAACAAAGACTTAGACTTATGTTATGTTCGCTTATACATTTAAATATGCAATAAACACCCATTAAATGTAAAACATAACAACATTATGATAAAAATAATCTGTTGCATTCATTGGAAAATAATTATTAGAGTTTTACAGTATTCAATCACTCGAAAGGTGATTTCTAGTATACAAACCCTAACAATCACCCACTTATACTCAAAATAGCTTTCGAGTATACAAAATAGTGTGCACACGTCAAATTTCTCCCACTTATACTGAAAGCGAGTTGAGGTCTTGGATAAGTCGAACTCCCATCCCTTTAACATAGCCTTCGAACGGTTTTACCGTCAATGCCTTTGTAAAAGGATCTGCCAGGTTGTTCTCTGACGCAATCTTGACCACTTGTATGTCTCCTCTCTGCACTATATCCCTTATGATATGATACTTCCGCTCTATGTGTATGCTCGCTTTGTGAGCTCTTGGTTCCTTCGATTTTGCCACAGCACCAGATTTGTCACAATAAACCGTGATGCTCTTGGGCAGATTCGCAACCACACCTAAATCCATAAGGAAGTTCTTGAACCATACTGCCTCTTTTGCAGCCTCCGAAGCGGCCACATACTCAGCTTCCATGGTCGAGTCCGCGATGCATTTCTGCTTCACACTATTCCAAATTACGGCTCCACCTCCTAAGGTGAACACATATCCTGAAGTAGATTTTCTCGAGCCCTGATCAGCTTGAAAGTCTGAGTCAGAATATCCCAAAGGACAGAGCTCGGCTACATTGTAAACTAGAGCATAATCCTTAGTCCGTTTAAGGTACTTGAGTATGTTCTTTACGGCAGTGCAATGTCCTTGGCCCGGATTCGACTGATATCTTGCCACCATGCCAACAGCAAAGCAAATATCAGCCCTCGTACAAAGTATAGCATACATGAGACTTCCATATGCCGAAGCATATGGAATCCTTCTCATTGCTTGTATCTCAAACGGCGTTTTGGGGCACATCTCTTGAGATAGATGGATGCCATGTCTAAAAGGTAAGAAACCTTTCTTGGCGTCCTGCATGCTTAAGCGACTAAGTACTGTTTCGATGTAAGGTTCTTGAAATAAGCACAACATCTTCTTTTCTCGATTCCTAAGAACCTTGATCCCGAGGATGTGTCCCGCGTCTCCCATATCCTTCATCTCGAACTGGTTTGACAACCATGTTCGTACTGATGACAACATCTTTTTATTGTTTCCAATTAGAAGAATGTCATCTACATATAAAACTAAGAACACTACATTCCCCTTTTCAACCTTCTTGTACACACAGCTTTCACTTGGGCATTTTTTGAATCCAAACTTGCGAACAGTTTGATCGAAACACTGGTTCCATGATCTAGATGCTTGCTTAAGGCCATAAATGGCCTTCTTAAGCTTCCAAACCATGTGTTCTTTGCCCTTTATGGCATAACCTTCGGGTTGTTCCATGTAGATGGTCTCCTCAAGACCGCCGTTAAGAAACGCAGTCTTAACGTCCTTCTGTCATACATCCCAATCCATATAAGCTGCTATAGACAATAGTATCCGGATCGATTTGAGCATGGCCACTGGAGAGAAAGTCTCGTCGTAATCGACACCTTCCTCTTGGGTATACCCCTTAGCCACTAGTCTTGCCTTGAAAACTTTAACGCGTCCATCGGGTCCACGTTTACGTTTATATATCCACTTGCTCCCAATGGCAGTACAACCTTCGGGTAGGACGGACAAATCGTAGACGTCTTTGTTTATCATAGATTGTAGTTCTGAATCCATTGCTTTCACCCATTCGCAATGATCGACATTTGCCTGCGCTTCCGCAGAGTTCCAGGGATCTAATACATTGCTGTCTGAGGACTGATCCACAGATTCCTCCAAACCAATGTATCTTTCGGGCTCATATGAGACCCTCCCACTGCGGCGCGGCACTACAATTCTTGGAACAGAAGTTGAAGTTTCTGGAATTGTTTGTACACTTGGTACTCGTTCTTGGTTAATGGAATTTGTGACAGAAGTTAGCTCATCAAGAGCCACTTCACTGCTGGGTTTATGATTCATTACATAGTCTTCCTCTAAGAATGTGGCGTGAGTGCTCACAATAATTTTCTTATCTCGGAGACTGATAAGTCGTATTCTAGGCCTAGGTTACTGGTCAGTATGATGTGCGTAATTGAATTATATCTGCAAAAACTAGTTGCTTAAGCGTGCAAGGTAAGCATTCTAGCCAGTAGGCAGAGTTTCAGACACTTCAAGTGAAAAAGGGCGTCAGGACGATTACGTACTAACCAGTATACATGCAAATATGGCTCGAGATGGAGAAGGAGGATAGCTGGGACTGCTCAATCACAATTAAGGGCAAAGAAGTCATCTCACCGCAAGGTCTTACCCTAAAAATCAAGGGTAAGCCTCCCTATAAAAGGAAGCCACTTGGAGAGAGAAAGAGAGGAATCGAATCATCATCATCACTCTTAGGTAGAATTCTCTCGGAGTTCAGTCCTTCAGCCCAGTCCAGAATCTCATTTCTCGCCACTGCCATGGTCACTTGAAGATTTAGATGTTCCCGGAATTCCAGATCGTTCGTTCCAGCCAGCAGAACCGTAGTTAGAGATACCATCGCCCGGAGTGGCAAAACACTTTTATTCGCTTTCGTAGTTTAATTTACTTGCTTTCTTTACGTTGGATCTTTGTTGCTTTTGGATATTTTCTGCTTTTGAAGTACTTGTTGAAGATCTGAACGTGTTTATGCTATGAAGTTGATTTCCGTTTCGGTTATTGTGTTGATTTATTTTCCTTCCTATTTCGCCTAGTTAGCTTAGATCTAAGGTTCCTTGGTGTTTTAAGTGCTGAAACTTTCCTTTCTTTGTTTCCATCAAAATTCCTTTAGTTAAGTGTGGAACTGTTGATCGTGAGTGAATCGCTGCATGTGAAGTCTTGTTTGAGTTCGTTTTCGTTTTCCTGCTGATCAGTATGCGGAGTTGCATTTTCTGTGCTTGATTTAAGATTTGGTGTTCGTATTTGTGGATCTGTGTTCGCGAACTGATAAACTGTGTTTCCGTGTTGAATCTGGAATTGTTTTCTGATTTCAGTTTGTGTTGCTGAAGAAGATGATGTCCTGTCAAATGTTGGGGACCACTTGCTTTTTAGATGCTTTTTGCTTTTTTTTACTTTTTGTCCTTTGCTTTTCGTTATAACCTGCAGATCTGTCAGCCCAGTCACCTTGACTACCACTACCCTCTGAATATTCTGTCTAGCCCAAAATAGAATCCCGTACCTTCCAAATATTTCCTGTTACAAAAATGTCTCCCTATTTCCACGTACACAGCTGCACCCCTACACTCCTTTCTCCATTCTAGTCAGTAGGAAATTACCTTTAAGTTCTTGCCTAGGTAGAGACTCAACCCCAGCGTGGTAGCTAACCAAACCATCCAGAATATCACCACAATAGTTTTAACGCACCATCTCTGTGGGATTCGACCCTTACCACCACTATACTGATCAGTAGAAGTGAGTTGAGGAATTTTTGAAACCAGGGTCTAGGCTTAGTTAGGATCTCTATCCTGACCAGTAGGATATATCCTTGCTTGAACGACACCTAAGCACCCTGAGGAGAAATCCATCGTTTCAAATGGCGCCGTTGCCGGGGATGGATGGCGTTACTAGTTACTTTTGTGTGTGATACTTTGGCGTATATATTGTGCATAATCTTCTTTTCCTTTTCTTTCCATTTCAGTTTATGAGAAGCAGTTCGGCTCCTGACCAGAGGAGACCGAAGATACTTCAGCGAGGGTCTATACTCGTAACCACTCGTTCTGGCTTGTCGACCACCTTGTCTGACCTAGGGACGAGTAGTGAGAGGAGAAGGGCACCATAGAGGGACCGATACCAGAAGAGATACCACTGTTGGAAGGCAACCCAAGGGAAATGGCCAACCAGGGACCCGGAGATCGGGACGCTGAACGCGCATACTGAAGGAGAGCCCCCGCAAGCCATAGTCGTTACTCCAGGCCAAACCGCCTGTGATGTGAAGCCTCATGTGATCGCAATCCTGCCTACATACTGTGGGAAGAGCTATGAAGGGCCGTATGAGTTTCTTCATGAGTTTTGCAAAATTTGTAGGGCGCAGAGGAGACCGGCAGGAGCGACGGAGGATGATTATAGGCTGAAGGCTTTGCCATTTGTGCTAAAAGGGGAAGCTAACACCTAGTTCATGCGCCTGCCCCCCAACTCCATCGAGACTTGGGCCGATTTCAAGTCAGCATTTCTGGGCGAGTTTTTTCCGTCATCCAAGACAAGCGCGCTGAAGAGGGAAATAACTAATGTGAAGCAAGGGTATGATGAGCCCTTGAGTGATTATTGGGCAAGATACATGGGTCTTTTGGAATCGTGTCCCAACCATCGCATGGCGGACATTGAAGTACATCATACTTTCTACGAAGGCATGAACGCGGTAACCAAGGACCTGGCAAATTCATCGTCGGGAGGAAGCTTCACGCAATTGCGGGTTAGCGAAGCAAAGAGAGTCCTAAGGAAGCTACTGAATGCAAAGAAAGAGTATGACCATTCAAGGGAAGGATATAACCGAGAGCGGGCTGTTGTTGCCTCGGTTACTGATCAGGAAAATACACTGGAGTAGAAAATGGATTTGAAAATGGATGAGCTGAAGAAGTCACTTCTGAGTGCGATCGAGAAGAGCACTCCACCACCTCCCCCAGCTGGGAATTACAAGGGTGCAGAGCAGGGAAATCAAGGACCGAACTATGATCAGCCTAATGACTTCGGGAATATGGAGCAAGTTAATGCTGCGGGGTACTTCAACTCTAGTGGGCATTGGATTCAAGGTAGGCAACGGGATGCACCATGGAGGGATCATCCAAACTTCCGATGGGGTGACGGGAGCCAAAATCAGAACCAAGGTCAGAGCCAGTATAACCCCCATCCGAACCAAAACCCTAACCGTGGACCAGCGAACCCAGACTACCAGCCCAACTGGTCAGGAAGAAACCAACATTCCCAAAACCAAAACCCACAGAACCCGAACCCTGTCTATGTGCCACCCCACCAGAGAAACTTCCAAAACTTCCAAAATCAGCCAAACCCAGGACCCCAAAACCATCAGAACCAAAATCAATTCCAAGGCCAGCACCAGAATCAATATCCTCAAGATCAGTACACCCCTCCTGCCCAGTATAACCAATACCCGCCTAATCAAGGCCAGCAAACCTCCCAGAACTATCAACACCAAGGGCCAAGTCACTTCCAAAACTCGAGCAGGTCAAGGAGATCCGTTGAAGACATGATGGGTGAAATGCTAGCATCACAACAGAGCATCAAAGGAGAATTGCAATCCCATAATGAGGTCGTGCAGGGGATGCAAAACGCCCAGAAGGAACATAAGGCGAACATGGATATGATGAATAGGCAGTTAGCTCAACTGGCCAGTTCGGTGGGTGATTTGAAGGGAAATGCAGGGAAACTCCCATCTACAGTCCAAATGCCCGAAAAGGCAAATGTGAGTAAGGTTACGTTGAGGTCGGGAACCACTTATGACGCGCCTCAACCGAAACAACCTGGTGGAGGATCTAATGGAACGAAGATAGGAGGTGATACCATTTCAGTGGATGAATTAGGGAGAACTATGCCTCGGATGAAGGATCCATTATTCTTGGATGATACACCAAGTTTACAAGGTGAACCCGACACCCTACTGACCAGGAAGAAACCCCCTCAAGAGGTAGAACCTAGAATGGAGGCCCAGACCCAGGAACTACCCAAGAAAAACTCCAAGAAGGTTGCTGAAGAACCAGTAGAGGAAAAAAAAGGGGAGAAACCGTTCCCATTCCGATTTGTTACAAAGAGGAAGAAAAAGAACCCGGTTGACTACTTGTCGATTTTTGGGAAGTTGGATGTCACCATACCATTCCTCCAAGCCGTGAAGCTACCCCCTCTCGGGAAATTCATTAAGGACTTCATAGCCGGGAGAGCCCAGAAGGATGGCAAGATTATGGTGGAAGGAATAACGTCAGCAATAGTGCAAGAGAAGTTACCACCCAAGAGAGCCGATCCAGGTATGTTCACTTTGCCTATAACTATAGGAGATGTGAAGGTCAAACATGCAATGTGTGATTTGGGGGCGTCCATAAATGTTATGCCATTGTCTATCTATAACCGATTGAAGGGAGTTAGATTGTCTAATACTAGGGTGTTGATCCAACTGGCTGATAGGTCGTGCATAAGTCCTGAGGGAGTTTTAGAAAACGTGTTAGTAAGAGTGCATGATTTTACCTATCCTGCTGATTTTTATGTGATCAAAATGAGTGAGCATGAAGCTAGGGAATCTAGTTGAGTGTTGTTAGGAAGGCCATTTTTGAGAACGGCTAAGACAATAGTAGACATGGCCGAGGGGACAATTTGCATTGATTTCCATGGAGAGAAATTTACTTTTGATATCAATGAAGCCATGAAGAAACCGATTGATTCTGAAAATTTGTGTTATGTTGACGTGATTGACCCCCTTGTCCAAGATTTTCTTGAGACCGAACTGTTGCAGGAGAAACTCCAAGCATTAGATGCTTATGAGCAGGCTGACGTCGAAGCCGCTGCATGGTGTGAAATGATCAGTAGCCAAGGGTTGACTGATGAAGAAATAGAAGTAGCAATCAAGGGATTCTGTCAGAAATCGGAGTTCACTGGAGCCGCAGGGGTTCAGCTACCAGCCAGTATAGAAGAACCATCGAAGGGAGGTTTAGAAAAAGAAGGAGAGATTGAGAAAAACCCTCTACCCGAAGACACACTTCCACCTCAAGTTGAGCTGAAGAAGTTGCCACCATATTTGAAGTATGCCTTCCTTGGAGAGGAGAACTCTTATCCAGTGATCATCAGTAGCAGCCTCACGAAAGAACAAGAGGCTAGGCTACTGACCGTGCTGAGCAAGAACAAGAAGGCAATTGGATGGAGTCTTACAGATTTAGTGGGGATTAGCCCCGACGTCTGCATGCACCACATTAGGTTGGAGGAAGGAGCGAAGGCACATCGAGATGCTCAAAGGAAGGTAAACCCTAACATGCGAGAAGAGATATTGAAGGAGATCTTGAAGTTGTTGTCGCTAGGGATTATCTATTCAGTACCGGATAGTGAGTGGGTCAGCCCGATCCACATGGTCCCAAAGAAGTCGGGCATCCAAGTAGTTCAAAATGATAGGAATGAACTGATCCCAATGAGGCTAGTCACGGGTTGGCGAATGTGCATCGATTACCGTAAGCTGAACAATGCGACCAGGAAGGACCATTTTCCCCTGCCGTTCATCGACCAAATGTTGGAGAGATTAGCTGGGAAGAAGTTTTTCTGCTTTCTAGATGGGTACAGCGGGTATTTCCAAATTTACGTAGATCCTGAGGACCAGGACAAGACTACTTTCACTTGCCCGTTTGGAACCTATGCATACCGTCGCATGCCCTTCGGCCTGTGCAACGCTCCAGGTACGTTTCAACGATGTATGATGAGCCTATTTTCTGATTTGATTGAGGATTGCATAGAGATATTCATGGACGATTTTACGGTTTACGGAGACTCATTCGACTCTTGCCTTCACCATTTAGATATAGTTTTGGAGAGATGTCAAGCAAAGAGTTTGGTTTTGAACTTCGAAAAGTGCCATTTTATGGTCGCCGAAGGGATAGTTTTAGGACACGTGGTCTCAGAGAGAGGTATCCAAGTGGATCGAGCCAAGGTAGATGTTAAATCCAAATTACCATTCCCTACTGATCAAAAGGGAATAAGGGGTTTTCTGGGGCACGCCGGATTTTATCGAAGATTTATCAAGGATTTCTCCAAGATCGCCCAGCCCCTTACTAGATTACTTCAGAATGACGTGGAATTCATCTTTGATGAGCAATGCAAGGCTGCTTTCAACCTTCTCAAGGAAAAGTTGATATCCGCACCTATCATAAGGGCTCCTGACTGGAACCATCCGTTCGAAGTAATGTGCGACGCCAGCGATTTTGCGGTAGGAGCCGTGCTGGGTCAGAAGATTGACGGGAAGAGGTACGTAATTTTTTATGCGTCCAAGACTTTAAATCATGCCCAGCGGAATTACGATACCACTGAAAAGGAGATGCTGGCAGTGGTGTATTCTTTCGAGAAGTTCAGGCCATATTTGTTGGGATCTAAGGTCATAGTGATTAAGTATCTGATTGCCAAGAAGGAATCCAAACCACGCTTGATCCGATGGGTACTCTTGCTACAAGAATTTGACTGGGAGGTAGAAGATAAGCGAGGAGTCGAGAACAAAGTGGCGGACCATTTGAGCAGAATAGTGCACGATGGAAACGGTGACGAAGTGCATGATAAATTTCCAGAGGAACATTTGTGTGAGGTGATTTTTGTGCCCAGAAAAATTGATTGGGAAGAAGTGTTCAAGCTTACTGGTCAGAATGATACAGCAAAAGGAAAAGAGAAGGTAGGGCAAGAGCCTTGGTACGCGGACCTGGCCAACTACCTGGTAACTGGAGAGCTTCCAGAAGTGCCAAGTGTTACCAAAGCCCAAAGAATGAAGATCAAGAGTGAAGCGAAATACTACTTTTGGGACGACCCCTATTTGTGGAGGATAGGGTCCGATCAAGTGATAAGGAGGTGCATTCCTGACTGGGATCAGCGGGTTGTTTTGACCCACTGCCATTCGTTAGCATGCGGAGGACATTTCGGGTCCAAGAAGACGGCTAGGAAGATTTTGGATAGCGGCTTTTATTGGCCAACCCTCAACAAAGATGCGTACGAGTTTTGCAGAAGTTGTGAGCGTTGCCAACTGACCGGTGGAATATCTGCCCGGGATGAAATGCCACAGGTACCCGTAATAGTTTGCGAGTTATTCGACATATGGGGAATGGATTTCATGGGGCCTTTCCCTTCATCCTATGGGAATCTGTATATCCTAGTTGTTGTAGACTACGTCTCCAAATGGGTGGAAGCCAAGGCCACAGGCACGTGTGAAGCCAAGGAAGTGGCCAAATTCTTAAAGAGTCATATCTTCAGCCGATTCGGTGTGCCCAGGGCGATCATATCCGATCAAGGTACACACTTCTGTAATCGCACAATTGAAGCTTTAATGAAGAAATACGGTGTGCACCATAGACTATCCAGCCCTTACCATCCGCAAGCAAATGGTCAAGCAGAAATCTCTAACCGCGAAATAAAGAAAATTTTGGAGAAGACGGTGAACACTTCTAGGAAGGATTGGAGTGTAAGGTTAGAGGATGCTCTCTGGGCGTATCGAACAGCCTACAAGACTCCCATAGGCATGTCCCCTTACCGGATTGTCTTTGGAAAGATGTGCCATTTACCAGTTGGAATCGAGCATCGAGCATACTGGGCCGTACAGAAAGTGAATATGGATGCTACAGCCTGTGAAGAGGAAAGGAAGCTGCAACTGCAGGAGCTTGAGGAACTTAGATTGGAGTCATTCGATTCCTCCATGTGGTACAAAGAACGAACTAAATTATGGCATGATCGAAATCTGAGGACTAAGGAGCTCCATGTTGGCCAGAAAGTACTACTCTTCCAGTCAAGATTGAAGCTTATGCCAGGGAAACTCAAGTCCAAATGGACAGGACCTTACATCATAACTGCACTCCGGTCCAACGGGGCAGTAGAAATTTCAGGGAGTTTTTCTAACTCTGAACCTTTCATAGTAAATGGGCATAGGTTGAAAATATTCAGGGATAATAGCGAGGTGGGTGTAGTGGATGAAATTCCACTACAGCCACTTACATCGGTTTCATACTGATCAGTAAGATAGGAATTTGGAATTCCGCGCGGCCAGTTTCTCTTTGAGAATAGTATGCATATACTGGCCAAGTTGAATTCCAAATTACCTAAGAAAGTTGTAAATATTGTAAATACGTAATTAATTTTTGCACGCTAGATAATTCCTAAAAATCCAAAAAAAAAATATTTTTGGGCCTTAATTTTAATTTGAAGTGCGCATTGACCAAAGGATTGCTTATCTGGTGCTATTTCAAAATGTTATTTAAGTGCCCATTTAAATTAGTCTCCTTTTTTAGGCAAATAGAGGAGGAATTATGGAAAGGACGAAAATTTGAATTAAAGCTTGTGCAGTTTTTGCAGGGTGACAGCAAGAGAAATGGCGCGTGAGCAGAGGGAAAAGACGCGCGGACCAATCAGAGGCCACCAACCTCAACCGCCCTTCCCGTCTGAAACGTCGCGACCGGCTACCCCTGATAACCGGTTACAACCACCTGCAACTACTCTCTCTCACCCGAATTAAACTTACCGTCCCAACACTTTTCCCTCACAAACCCTCATTTTCAATTCGCTTTCAAGAAATCCTTGTCCATCTCTCTCGCGGAAACATCATTCTCAACCCTCAACCCCACCTTTTCACCACTAAATCGCAGATTTCCACTCATGGGGAAGAAAGCTTTCGCCCGGAAAATCAAACCGCGCCGCCAAGAAACCCAGGAGGCGCAACCACAGCAAAATCCACCGCCACCAGCACCGACCGCTCAGACACCACCTATGATTTCCATGGATGCCATGATGGCATTTCTTCGTCAACAGGACCCTACTCGGGACTGGACGGCGGCATTGACTGGTTTTGATCAAATGGAGGGCATAGGAACCACACCCAGTGAACTCCCGCCTGCGCCGGACAGTCATGCAGCAGATTCAGTGCCGAATTCGGCAGAGCTCGACGCTATCACCGCACATTACGACTCCGACTCTGAGGAGCGTACGAAAAAGTCGAGTCAAGGCAAGACAACTCCGGATGGGAGCGAAGGAACAGAGAAAACGCCCGCAGCGGAGCCGGTAGTTCAAGAAGTGAGAAGGCCGAAAATAGATTTGAATGAATCGGCCAGAAAACAAGGCCTAATGACAGACGAAGAATTTGACTCGATTCTGAACATGGTCAACCAAAGAGAAGAGGACACTGCACCAATGGCTGAGGGTCTAGACCTCGCATTGGGGGCAGTAGGAAACAGGGAGAAAGCCACATCAGGAGACATACCGGAAGGCCGCCCTTCCCAGTTGGTAGGAGGGGAAGGAGAAGCACCGAGTAAAGAAAAAGAGCCAGTAGATCCCCGAGTAGAAGTAGGGGATGGTAGAATGCAGGTAGGAGAGGAGGAAACAGCTGCAGAAACCAATGAACCAGAACCGGTGGCACCTCCGGTAGTGAAGCCCAAGCCCATAAAGTTGGAACTGGTGGTGAAAGCAGACCCCAAGGCAGACTCACCCAAACCGCGGAGAATTTCGCAGAGATGCTTGGGAAAGTGGGCAGCTAGTAGGACAAAGCCGAACACGGAGGCAGATCCCGTGGAAATCTTTAGTGAAGAGGAGAGGACCACTCCCGAAGTAGAGAACGACAAAGCTGAGGAGGAAGCCAGGTACCAGATAGAAAGAAAAAGGAAAGGAAAAGCCGTTGTGAAGAACAAGCCGAGTACCAAAAAACCGCGTACCGTGAACACATGCATCGTGATCACTGAGGCTGACCAGAGGACCCCATCAAACCGGCAAACACAGAGTGACAGTGAATATGAGATCAGTGAAGAATCTGAATCCGATAGCGATACGACCATGGAAGATGAGGAGTACAAGGAGCAGCAACTCCCTAACGATCATCGGGAACTATTGCATCCACCTGCAGAACCACTCCGATATAAGCGTTGGACGGTGGAGCTCACAGATGACGTGGTGGAGGGGATGCAATTTTTTGACTCCAAGGAGCAACAATCCATCTATCGCACCAAGAACGCAAAAGGCAAGAAGGTTAAGTGTGGAAAGGTAATTCATCTCCCCTCGTTAGATGAATTGAAGGTTCGGGAATCGTTTCTCGCCCTTTTCCACAAATTGGGTTTTGAATGGCTGTTAAGGAATGAGAATTTGAATGTTCCGGTCGATTTGGCCAAAGAATTTTTCGCGACCTTTCGATTCAAGGTCACAACGGATTTGGATGTAGAGTGCATCAGTTTCAGAGTATTTGGAGGAGAGATTAGGATGAATTTGATTGAATGGACTGTTCGGCTAGGGATATGTAGTTTGGAGGAGGCCATAGGGCCAGAGTGGCGAGATAGGGAGCGGGGGATTCCCCGCAGGCATGTGGACTTTGAGCCCCAGGTAGCTTGGGAAGAGCTTACTCACCCCGGGGCAGGACAGTTTCAGTCCACTATCTCCCGATCTATCCATCTCAACGATCCTAATCTACGCCTGGTTCAACTCTTCTTGGGTTACAACCTTTTAGGACAGTCGAATTCGGCAGTCCGGACATCGATGACGGAATTGTATCTTATGTGGTGTGCCAAGAGAGGCAAGAAGTTGCACTTAGGGTTCTGGACTGCATACACATGTCACCTCATCGCTACCCACCCAGCACGGAATATTTCCCTCTGCCATATATTGGGAATCTTTGTGAGAAACAACGTCACCGTTTCAGAGGACAAAGACTTAACCCCCTTGACGATGGTGGACGCCCGAGGATTGTTTGATACCCCCCTATTCGTCCGGACGAATGCGGTATACATGAGGCAAGGCGTGCCACACTTCTACGCGATGGGAGAGGAAGCTACACCCACTGCTCGGTTGGCAGCAGCTCATGAAGCACCGGCACACGACCAGAGACAAGAGGGGATGGAAAAAATTGTAGAGAAGATAGCGGAGGGAAGCAGACAGATAAGGGCAGAAATGATCGGATTGGCATCGGACCAGGAACAACGTCAAGCCAGAATGGAGAAGGAAATGGATGAAGTTAGAGAGGAGAATAAGCAATTGAAAGCAGAGATGGTCAAGCTAGCGGCAGTGATGGACAGGATGTTGGAGAGATCTGCTGAGCAGAAGACATTGGCTCAAAAGCAAGACGCTATGGAGACGTTAGTGACTACTTTGGGAGAGGAAAACCATCGATTGATCACGGAGATGGGCCGGATGGCATCCGTGATAGATGTGTTGTTGGAAGAAGTGACCAGCCGGAAGAAAGAACATGCTACAGGAACAAGCGGCCATGGATGCCAGGACGATGAGACCCACCCACCAGAGACAATGATAGACGAGCCCGAGGAAGAGAACGCCGAGGTGCCGGCAGCAGCCGAGGAACCGGCGAAGGAGAGTGAGGATCACACTGGAACGGAAGAGGAACCCCTGGAAAAGCAGCCTACACCACCTGCCCCACGGAGGAGCAGGAGACTTCGCTAAGACCACCCCCATCTGACCAGTTAGTTTTTTTTCTTTTTATTTTCTCGTCTTTAGCTCTTCGTTTGTTTTAATTGTGTTTTGTGTGTCTAGGTAGTATAATTTCTGTTTGTGCGCAAACCCCGTTCATAACACTTAGCCTATTCTATAGTCTAAGTGTGAGAAGTTAAGGGTTTGTCTTTTGACGCATGTGTTGTGTTTTCTGTTTTTCGTAAGCATGATTGACGCACACTTAGTCCGTTGCACGGCCTAAGTGTGAGGAGTTTTGTATATATATGTGTTTTGTTGGTTGCTGTTTAGGTTTTCAAAATCTCACATTTAGCCTATTCCATAGTCTAAGTGTGAGAAGTTTTAGTTTTAATTTGTTGTTTTTGTCTGTTTGTCTATGTGTCCATCATACTGGCCATTACCTTTTCCACTTCACAGCCCTATCTGAGGGCAGACACTTGTGAAGTGGGAGGGGGGACGCAATGACCAGTATGATGAGTATGTGTATATGTGTAGTTTTTGTGTTCGTGCTTGTGTTAGTGTCCTGTTAGGTTTAGTTTTTTTTGATTATGTGTGTTGATTGGGCTTAAAACTCAACCGTCTTGAGCTGACGGTGAAGGGAACTGAGGGAGATAAGACGTGCTGGAAAACCGAAACCACCCTCCCTAGTACCTCCTAGTCAGGATAGATGATGTGAGTATGAGAGAAAAGCCCATACTTAGAGCCAAGCGCGAAAGCCCTCTTAAAATGTGAGTTATAAGCTTTAAGTGGAACCACTTTCCACATATATGGAAAAGAAAGAGAGGCTGCCACAAATTGCCTAGGATGAAGTGACCATGGGTAGCAAAGACTGAAGGCAGTAGGAAACCCCCCATCTGAAAAAAAAAAAAAAAAACCACCCTTAGAACATTTTTTCCTAACTCTTTTACCCAGATAAATACCCCTAGCCACTGGGACTGTGTGTGTACAAAGCGTGAGGCGAATGAAGCCTACTGGCCAGAAAGATGTACAAGAAAGCAGACTCCAGCTGGGCAAGAAGGTTCGGAAGAAAATCGACCAGGGAGTTATCCCGGGTCCACATAAAGAAAAAAAAAGGGAGAAGAAGAAGGAATAAGGGTGGCGAAGCCACAAAAAAAAAAAGAAAAAAAAAAGAAGATTGTGGAGAAAAATGGTCAGAAACTTGACCACAAAAAAAAGAGAAGGAATAAGGGTGGCAAAGCCACAAGATGATACTGAACAGTTGGAGACCCAAGCCAGAAGCGCCAGCTAAAAAGCAACTGATCAAAAGCCTACAGCACACAGTTCTCCCGCATTAATAAAATAGAAATTTTGAAAACTTAGAGCCTTAGGAACATCTACCCCAAAACGCTGCAACCCAATAGCCCCATTACAAGCCTTTAAGTCCTTCAGTAGCTGCACGTGAGATATAAGTCCGAAGCAAGTGTGGTTGAGCATATTGAGAGAATGCTGTCCTAACATTCCTGGTGAGGTATGAGAGACCGAGTGAATCTAGTGTTTGGCCGAGAGTTTGGGCGATCTTGACAAACGGATGTACTGACCAGGAAGGAATGGGGGGTGGCAGGAGTTCAAGGCTGTCTAAGGCCGGATTGGACCAGATCCCGAGGTAAGGGATGGTTGAAAATATAGCCCAAATCTTTGTGTTTTTGTGTTTGTGTGTTTGTGTGTTTTTTTCTGTGTTTGACCAAGTGTTTTTCTTTGCGTCGAGTCTAGTTTAGGTAGAGTCGGTCAGGGGAGTAACCAGGCTAGAATTTGACTTATTCGTTTTTGTTTGTTCTTCACGCTTGAGGACAAGCATGTGGTAAGTGTGAGCAGTTTGATAAGTCGTATTCTAGGCCTAGGTTACTGGTCAGTATGATGTGCGTAATTGAATTATATCTGCAAAAACTAGTTGCTTAAGCGTGCAGGGTAAGCATTCTAGCCAGTAGGCAGAGTTTCAGACACTTCAAGTGAAAAGGGCGTCAGGACGATTACGTACTGACCAGTATACATGCAAATATGGCTCGAGATGGAGAAGGAGGATAGCTGGGACTGCTCAATCACAATTAAGGGCAAAGAAGTCATCTCACCGCAAGGTCTTACCCTAAAAATCAAGGGTAAGCCTCCCTATAAAAGGAAGCCACTTGGAGAGAGAAAGAGAGGAATCGAATCATCATCATCACTCTTAGGTAGAATTCTCTCGGAGTTCAGTCCTTCAGCCCAGTCCAGAATCTCATTTCTCGCCACTGCCATGGTCATTTGAAGATTTAGATGTTCCCGGAATTCCAGATCGTTCGTTCCAGCCAGCAGAACCGTAGTTAGAGATATCATCGCCCGGAGTGGCAAAACACTTTTATTCGCTTTCGTAGTTTAATTTACTTGCTTTCTTTACGTTGGATCTTTGTTGCTTTTGGATATTTTCTACTTTTGAAGTACTTGTTGAAGATCTGAACGTGTTTATGCTATGAAGTTGATTTCCGTTTCGGTTATTGTGTTGATTTATTTTCCTTCCTATTTCGCCTAGTTAGCTTAGATCTAAGGTTCCTTGGTGTTTTAAGTGCTGAAACTTTCCTTTCTTTGTTTCCATCAAAATTCCTTTAGTTAAGTGTGGAACTGTTGATCGTGAGTGAATCGCTGCATGTGAAGTCTTGTTTGAGTTCGTTTTCGTTTTCCTGCTGATCAGTATGCGGAGTTGCATTTTCTGTGCTTGATTTAAGATTAGGTGTTCATATTTGTGGATCTGTGTTCGCGAATTGATAAACTGTGTTTCCGTGTTGAATCTGGAATTATTTTCTGATTTCAGTTTGTGTTGCTGAAGAAGATGATGTCCTGTCAAATGTTGGGGACCACTTGCTTTTTAGATGCTTTTTGCTTTTTTTTACTTTTTGTCCTTTGCTTTTCGTTATAACCTGCAGATCTGTCAGCCCAGTCACCTTGACTACCACTACCCTCTGAATATTCTGTCTAGCCCAAAATAGAATCCCGTACCTTCCAAATATTTCATGTTACAAAAATGTCTCCCTATTTCCACGTACACAGCTGCACCCCTACACTCCTTTCCCCATTCTAGTCAGTAGGAAATTACCTTTAAGTTCTTGCCTAGGTAGAGACTCAACCCGAGCGTGGTAGCTAACCAAACCATCCAGAATATCACCACAATAGTTTTAACGCACCATCTCTGTGGGATTCGACCCTTACCACCACTATACTGATCAGTAGAAGTGGGTTGAGGAATTTTTGAAACCAGGGTCTAGGCTTAGTTAGGATCTCTATCCTGACCAGTAGGATATATCCTTGGTTGAACGACACCTAAGCACCCCGAGGAGAAATCCATCGTTTCAGAGACTAAAGAATTCATAAGCTTTCATTCCTCTAGGGTGCCCTATAAACAAACATACCTCCGTCCTTGATCCTAGCTTAGTTAGATCCTTTTCCAATACATGAGCCGGGCAACCCCAAATCTTGAGATGTGCTAGATCGGGCTTGCGCTCAGTCCACAACTCATAAGGAGTACTAGGTACGGACTTTGATGGTAAATTGTCTAAAATATCGCTTGCAGAAAGCAAGGCATGTCCCCAAAACGAAGTAGGTAGCCGTGCACAACTCATCATCGATCAGACCATGTTTAATAAGGTCCTGTTCCTTCTTTCAGCCACGCCGTTCTGCTGGGGCGTGCCCGGCGCAGTCAGTTGGGATTCAATTCCCGACTCTGACAAGTAGTCCAAAAACTCAGCACTGAGGTACTCACCTCCACGATCAGATCGTAGGCTTTTGATACTCTTACCATGATACTTCTCCACAAGAGACTTAAAGTCCTTGAACTTATCAAAAGAATCTGACTTGTGGCGCATCAAATAGACGTATCCAATTTTTGAGAAGTCATCAATAAATGTTATGAAGTATCGAAAACCACCTCTTGCCTCAGTAGACATTGGACCACATACATCGGAATGAACAAGCTCAAGTACTTCCTTGGCCCTATTACCCTTAGCCTGAAAAGGCCTCTTGGTCATGTTGCCTTCTAAGCATGACTCACACTTATGAAAAGGTTCCTCCTCTAGATCTTTAATAAGATCTTGTTGGACAAGAGAATGGATCCTCCTTTCATTGGCATGACCAAGTCTAAGGTGCCATAAGTACGTTTCGTTCATTGAACTTGAAGGTTCCTTTCGTTTCTTTGAAATTTTTGATGTTGTATTGAGTTCTGATTTGCGATTATTAAACTGTGTAGATGTGATTGTGTACAGATTGTTTTCCATGATACCCCGACAGATATAAGAACCATCTTTCTTAATAACGCAATTGTCATTAAAAGAAATCGAATATCCATCAAAAACTAATTTAGAAACTGAAATTAAATTTCTTCTAAAAGAAGGTATCAACAAAACATTCTTCAAAATAAAAAATCTATCACTACTAAAACGCAAATAAATGTCTCCCACTGCTACGGCCGCCACTTTTGTAGCGTCGCCCAGCTGGACCTCGATCTCATGATCACGTAGCCGTCTTGTCACCTGCATTAAGTCATGATCAAAACAAATATGATCAGTGGCTCCTGTGTCAATAACCCAAGTGCAAGTAGACTTCGAAGCCAATCATGACTCGACTACTAAAGCTTGGTGCATACCTGTAGCCTTGCCCTTTTTAGGACAATCTGGCTTCCAATGCCCCTTCTCTCCGCACTTGAAACACTTCCCCGTGGGCTTCTTGTTTGCCCTCTTCTTCTTCTTTCCTCTAGCTATCTTGGCCAGTCTTGACTTCGGTGCCTGCCTTTTTCCCGCGCTAGGCTTGAAGCCAGAGGAACGAGGTGCCGAAGTCATCATGGCCACCTTAGCCTGGACCATAAGGTCCTCTGCCTACTAAAGTTCAGTCAACAACTCTGCCAAGGTGTAGTTCCTTTTGTTCATCTCGAAGTTGAGCTTGAACTGCTGCAAGCTAGGGGGAAGACTTTGAAGGATAATAGTCACCTGGTACTCGGGATCGATCGTCCCTCCCAAGACCTCAATTTGGTTGAGGTGGCCCATCATCTCGAGGACATGGTCCCTCACAGACGAGTCTTCCTTCATAGTCTTCGACATGATACTCCGAAAGGCTTGAGAGTTAGCCGTTCGATTCTGAGTACCAAAAAGATTCTTAAGATTCTTCATGATCTCGGCGGCAGTTTCCATGGCTGAATGCTGATGCTTGAGTACTGATGACATAGATGCCAACATATAGCACTTAGCCATCTCATTCGCCTTATGCCACCGTCTGTGTGCATCTCTAACTCCTGCCGCAGCATTAGCTGGTGGCACTGGAGGTCGCGGGTTGTGAGTACAAAGTTGTACTCATCTGCTGTGAGAACGATGTCAAATTTGGTTTCCATTCTATGTAATTTTGGCCCTCGAGTTTGTTTTCTTTAAGTATTGCAGAACGAGGATTGAACGACATATTGAGGATTTGATTTGCACTGCAACACCGAATATTTACCATTTGTCATAAACTTATGTAAGAAGTTTGATTAGATTAGCCATAAAACTTTTCAAAATCTTACAACAGTAAAATTAAAATTTGTATCCTCCAGAGGAAGTTAATACGCATTAAAATCTTACAATTTTTACTGGTCACAACACAGACGAATAGTCCAGAGACCACAGAGTGGCATGGCCGCCGAATGTTGCCTAAGCAAGACCACCGAATTTAGCATTACAGAGTCACATTTCTACAACACACTCCCATAACAATGCTTATGTGCTGATAACAAGATCAAGCTATCCCATAAATCGTGTGTGAACTTCTGAATCTCGCAGTTTCTTAGGATTATTGTCCCCACAGAGCAGGTGGTAATAATATTGGATACCACATTCTAGTTCATACTATTTATATATGAGAAGTCCGCCTTATGAACTCGCTATTTCTTAGGATTATTGTCCCCACTGTGCAGGTGGCGATAATATTGGAAACAACTTCATAAATTATAGACCAATTGGTGGAGACCATATACAAACGTTGAGTTCGTAATTACAACTTAGATATTTTGGGTTATGGTTTTTATTCAATTATCCTTAGCCTTGAGGCAGATTAAGGCTTAATTAAATTCTGTTGGTATTTAATGTGCTGGATAATTGAATCCTTTAATTGGCATCTTCCATTAAGAAAACAATGTTCCAGTATTCATTTCTTATTCATGTCTACTATAAGATATATCTAAAATAATTAAATTATTTAATTCTTAATAAGACATGAAAAATTAAATTCAAATTATTTCCGTGTTTAAGATTAGGAAGAGAAGATTTATTATTTAATGTATTCATACATATCCATCCTAATTAGGATTCTAGATATATAACTATTAGGAAACTTTTAAATTATTCTCATCCATATCATCTAGGAATAAAATAATATTATTTATTTCCATAGATATAGATAATAATAAAAATATTCCTAAAATCTAGATAAATATTAGGAAACTATTAAATTATTCTCATCCATATCATCTAGGAATAAAATAAAATTATTTATTTCCATAGATATAGATAATAATAAAAATATTCCTAAAATCTAGGTAAATCTTCCAAAAAGATTTTATTTCCATTAAATAATAATATTTTAATGATATCTTTTAATTAAAAAAATTAAATAATCATTAAAATAAGCTTTCATCGTTATCTCATCGTACGAGATTCGCACGAACGATGAACGACGAAAATCCACCACAACGCATGAAGCGTCTCGGCCACCAGCGCGCAGGTGGCGCGCCAGCGTCTCGGCCAGCGGCTAGTTGGGTGTTGCATCCTCTCGGCCAGGAGCCTGCACGTGGATGCCGCTCCTCTCGGCCAGGTGCGCCCCGCCCGTCTCGGCGCGTTGATCAGTCGGGTGTCGACGCTTCTCGGCCAGGCGTGCAAACGGCGGCGCGCGCCTCTCGGCCAGCGTCTCGACGCCCGTCTAGGCCATCCAAGCCATCGGGGTGGCGCGAGCTCTCGGCCAGCGGGGCGCACGGTGGCGCGCCCGCTCTCGGCCTGCTCCGACCACCCTTCCTTCCGCCTAGGGTTCCAGCTCTCGGCGCCTGGTGTCTCGGTGGTTCTCAGACGAACCACCACTCCGTGCCAGCCTTCACGTCGGCCTTGGTGCGGGGGCCGCCTGGGGTTTGCGGTCTCGGCCGGCGTCTCGCTCGATCCTACGCTCGACTGCGCATCACCCCGTGATCGCGATCCCTCGTCTCCCACTCAATCGACAACCCTATTTCACGATGCGCGTGGTGCAATCCGTCTCGGCGCGAGTGCCGACGGATCACACATCTCGTACGATCGAGTAATTTAAGTTCTTTGATTCGATAGTTCTTGAGTTCATCATGCATAATAAATTAAACAAAACAACAAGAACATGCTTCGCAATCAAATAATACATGCATACATGAATTTTATGAAATTTAAATCCAAATAATCAGAGCCAAACCTGGCTCTGATACCAACTGAAGGGGTTGGCAGCGGAAGCGTGCACGAAATCCGATCACATAAATTTGATCTATTTAGCAGATTATTTAGACAAATTCTATTCACGTAATTATCTCATGTATCATGCTTATAACTTGAATTAAAACATGCTTTAGCATATAAAATCCCTAAAACATGCTCACTACGGAATTAGCCAATTTACCTCGTTGATTCAATCAAGAATCGATGATGGCTTGCTCCGTCTCCACGTGAAGATCTTCAGTACTCGACCTCTGATCTTCTGACTGGTGTCCCGGACTGTATACTGATATTTGTGTGGGCAAATCTCACCAGAATACTAAGACTCGAATAACGAAGATAGAACTCAGCTCACGGAGGGAGCAATTTTCGAATTCTCTCTCTTCCTAGAGGGGGATGAAAATTCTTGCTCCAATAATTATGTTTTCTGTCTCCTTTATTCTCCTATTTATATTATGTCACATATTGGGCCCAGTCAGGGATCTAAGGAAGAATTTGGACATGGCCT
Source organism: Salvia splendens (assembly GCF_004379255.2). NCBI lineage: Eukaryota > Viridiplantae > Streptophyta > Magnoliopsida > Lamiales > Lamiaceae > Salvia > Salvia splendens. The sequence continues at coordinate 24,062,815 of NC_056036.1, read as the reverse complement.
CACCCAATTAGCTTTTTACTAATTAAATTGAACCAACTATTTAATATAAGCTTATATTGGAATATTACAAGCAGCCACTACAGAAGTAATATTGCACTGCCTTTCCAAATCCGAAATTACAAGTATTCCGGGTTTCCTTTTATTTGTTTAATTCATTTCTCGCGCTTAAGATAGAAACATCCATTAATTAATTAATGTGTGCTATGGACTTAATTAATTAACATATTTTATTCTCCAAGAGTGGACTTAGCAAGAAACTCTTATTTATTATTCAAAGAGTAATTAAACTCCAACTAGCTAGGTTCCGAATAATAAAACCTCGCTTCGAGATCCTCTTGTGGATGTTATCAAACGAGACTCTCCTCGCGCACGATTCAACATAATAGCAATCCTAGCACCGCTAGACAATGATCACCATTACCCAATATACCTGGATCGTTGGGTGACAAAAAACTCGCACCTTTGGTAAGTCAAAGTAGTAGATACTCAATATTGTATGCTCAAAGCTAATGTACATTGATTAAGAAATTAATTATCAAGACCCGTCTTTCAGTAGATAGCATAAAGACTCGTCTTGCTGTTAGATCCATTCAGTGCTATACCATACCAACGTCATTATATTTCAATAAGGCTTAGAAATAATCGGACTGACATTGCAACCTTTCACGATAGGTAGTCTAGGTCTATCTGGGTTGTGAAATTCTTATTTTTCTTTGTTCAGAACTGACCGCGTTCCTTAAATTGATCACAGCCCACAACCGGTCTACTAGAACAAAGAATTAGACTTATGTTATGTTCGCTTATACATTTAAATATGCAATAAACACCCATTAAATGTAAAACATAACAACATTATGACAAAAATAATCAGTCGAGTGTCGCATCCTCTCGGCCAGGAGCCTGCACGTGGATGCCGCTCCTCTCGGCCAGGTGCGCCCCGCCCGTCTCGGCGCGTTGATCAGTCGGGTGTCGACGCTTCTCGGCCAGGCGTGCAAACGGCGGCGCGCGCCTCTCGGCCAGCGTCTCGATGCCCGTCTAGGCCATCCAAGCCTTCGGGGTGGCGCGAGCTCTCGGCCAGCGGGGCGCACGGTGGCGCGCCCGCTCTCGGCCTGCTCCGACCACCCTTCCTTCCGCCTAGGGTTCCAGCTCTCGACGCCTGGTGTCTCGGTGGTTCTCAGACGAACCACCACTCCGTGCCAGCCTTCACGTCGGCCTTGGTGCGGGGGCCGCCTGGGGTTTGCGGTCTCGGCCGGCGTCTCACTCGATCCTACGCTCGACTGCGCATCCCCCCGTGATCGCGATCCCTCGTCTCCCACTCAATCGACAACCCTATTTCACGATGCGCGTGGTGCAATCCGTCTCGGCGCGAGTGCCGACGGATCACACATCTCGTACGATCGAGTAATTTAAGTTCTTTGATTCGATAGTTCTTGAGTTCATCATGCATAATAAATTAAACAAAACAACAAGAACATGCTTCGCAATCAAATAATAAATGCATACATGAATTTTATGAAATTTAAATCCAAATAATCAGAGCCAAACCTGGCTCTGATACCAACTGAAGGGGTTGGCAGCGGAAGCGTGCACGAAATCCGATCACATAAATTTGATCTATTTAGCAGATTATTTAGACAAATTCTATTCACGTAATTATCTCATGTATCATGCTTATAACTTGAATTAAAACATGCTTTAGCATATAAAATCCCTAAAACATGCTCACTACGGAATTAGCCAATTTACCTCGTTGATTCAATCAAGAATCGATGATGGCTTGCTCCGTCTCCACGTGAAGATCTTCAGTACTCGACCTCTGATCTTCTGACTGGTGTCCCGGACTGTATACTGATATTTGTGTGGGCAAATCTCACTAGAATACTAAGACTCGAATAACGAAGATAGAACTCAGCTCACGGAGGGAGCAATTTTCGAATTCTCTCTCTTTCTAGAGGGGGATGAAAATTCTTGCTCCAATAATTATGTTTTCTGTCTCCTTTATTCTCCTATTTATATTATGTCACATATTGGGCCCAGTCAGGGATCTAAGGAAGAATTTGGACATGGCCTCACCCAATTAGCTTTTTACTAATTAAATTGAACCAACTATTTAATATAAGCTTATATTGGAATATTACAAGCAGCCACTACAGAAGTAATATTGCACTGCCTTTCCAAATCCGAAATTACAAGTATTCCGGGTTTCCTTTTATTTGTTTAATTCATTTCTCGCGCTTAAGATAGAAACATCCATTAATTAATTAATGTGTGCTATGGACTTAATTAATTAACATATTTTATTCTCCAAGAGTGGACTTAGCAAGAAACTCTTATTTATTATTCAAAGAGTAATTAAACTCCAACTAGCTAGGTTCCGAATAATAAAACCTCGCTTCGAGATCCTCTTGTGGATGTTATCAAACGAGACTCTCCTCGCGCACGATTCAACATAATAGCAATCCTAGCACCGCTAGACAATGATCACCATTACCCAATATACCTGGATCGTTGGGTGACAAAAAACTCGCACCTTTGGTAAGTCAAAGTAGTAGATACTCAATATTGTATGCTCAATGCTAATGTACATTGATTAAGAAATTAATTATCAAGACCCGTCTTTCAGTAGATAGCATAAAGACTCGTCTTGCTGTTAGATCCATTCAGTGCTATACCATACCAACGTCATCATATTTCAATAAGGCTTAGAAATAATCGGACTGACATTGCAACCTTTCACGATAGGTAGTCTAGGTCTATCTGGGTTGTGAAATTCTTATTTTTCTTTGTTCAGAACTGACCGCGTTCCTTAAATTGAGCACAGCCCACAACCGGTCTACTAGAACAAAGAATTAGACTTATGTTATGTTCGCTTATACATTTAAATATGCAATAAACACCCATTAAATGTAAAACATAACAACATTATGACAAAAATAATCAGTCGGGTGTCGCATCCTCTCGGACAGGAGCCTGCACGTGGATGCCGCTCCTCTCGGCCAGGTGCGACCCGCCCGTCTCGGCGCGTTGATCAGTCGGGTGTCGACGCTTCTCGGCCAGGCGTGCAAACGGCGGCGCGCGCCTCTCGGCCAGCGTCTCGACGCCCGTCTAGGCCATCCAAGCCATCGGGGTGGCGCGAGCTCTCGGCCAGCGGGGCGCACGGTGGCGCGCCCGCTCTCGGCCTGCTCCGACCACCCTTCCTTCCGCCTAGGGTTCCAGCTCTCGGCGCCTGGTGTCTCGGTGGTTCTCAGACGAACCACCACTCCGTGCCAGCCTTCACGTCGGCCTTGGTGCGGGGGCCGCCTGGGGTTTGCGGTGTCGGCCGGCGTCTCGCTCGATCCTACGCTCGACTGCGCATCACCCCGTGATCGCGATCCCTCGTCTCCCACTCAATCGACAACCCTATTTCACGATGCGCGTGGTGCAATCCGTCTCGGCGCGAGTGCCGACGGATCACACATCTCGTACGATCGAGTAATTTAAGTTCTTTGATTCGATAGTTCTTGAGTTCATCATGCATAATAAATTAAACAAAACAACAAGAACATGCTTCGCAATCAAATAATACATGCATACATGAATTTTATGAAATTTAAATCCAAATAATCAGAGCCAAACCTGGCTCTGATACCAACTGAAGGGGTTGGCAGCGGAAGCGTGCACGAAATCCGATCACATAAATTTGATCTATTTAGCAGATTATTTAGACAAATTCTATTCACGTAATTATCTCATGTATCATGCTTATAACTTGAATTAAAACATGCTTTAGCATATAAAATCCCTAAAACATGCTCACTACGGAATTAGCCAATTTACCTCGTTGATTCAATCAAGAATCGATGATGGCTTGCTCCGTCTCCACGTGAAGATCTTCAGTACTCGACCTCTGATCTTCTGACTGGTGTCCCGGACTGTATACTGATATTTGTGTGGGCAAATCTCACCAGAATACTAAGACTCGAATAACGAAGATAGAACTCAGCTCACGGAGGGAGCAATTTTCGAATTCTCTCTCTTTCTAGAGGGGGATGAAAATTCTTGCTCCAATAATTATGTTTTCTGTCTCCTTTATTCTCCTATTTATATTATGTCACATATTGGGCCCAGTCAGGGATCTAAGGAAGAATTTGGACATGGCCTCACCCAATTAGCTTTTTACTAATTAAATTGAACCAACTATTTAATATAAGCTTATATTGGAATATTACAAGCAGCCACTACAGAAGTAATATTGCACTGCCTTTCCAAATCCGAAATTACAAGTATTCCGGGTTTCCTTTTATTTGTTTAATTCATTTCTCGCGCTTAAGATAGAAACATCCATTAATTAATTAATGTGTGCTATGGACTTAATTAATTAACATATTTTATTCTCCAAGAGTGGACTTAGCAAGAAACTCTTATTTATTATTCAAAGAGTAATTAAACTCCAACTAGCTAGGTTCCGAATAATAAAACCTCGCTTCGAGATCCTCTTGTGGATGTTATCAAACGAGACTCTCCTCGCGCACGATTCAACATAATAGCAATCCTAGCACCGCTAGACAATGATCACCATTACCCAATATACCTGGATCGTTGGGTGACAAAAAACTCGCACCTTTGGTAAGTCAAAGTAGTAGATACTCAATATTGTATGCTCAATGCTAATGTACATTGATTAAGAAATTAATTATCAAGACCCGTCTTTCAGTAGATAGCATAAAGACTCGTCTTGCTGTTAGATCCATTCAGTGCTATACCATACCAACGTCATCATATTTCAATAAGGCTTAGAAATAATCGGACTGACATTGCAACCTTTCACGATAGGTAGTCTAGGTCTATCTGGGTTGTGAAATTCTTATTTTTCTTTGTTCAGAACTGACCGCGTTCCTTAAATTGAGCACAGCCCACAACCGGTCTACTAGAACAAAGACTTAGACTTATGTTATGTTCGCTTATACATTTAAATATGCAATAACCACCCATTAAATGTAAAACATAACAACATTATGACAAAAATAATCTGTTGCATTCATTGGAAAATAATTATTAGAGTTTTACAGTATTCAGTCACTCGAAAGGTGATTTCTAGTATACAAACCCTAACATTCCAAAGCCCAGTTGTATTCGGGTAATGATCTACTAGATCAGTTGTTGTACTGGCCTTGACTGGAGAGCTTTCGGTTTACTTTCTTCAATCGCCGACAAAACTAACTTCTCGAGCTTGTCAAGCCTACTCTCCCATCGATCATCACTTTTCAATAGTGAAGATTCCTCTATACCTTCCTTGGGTGGGAGAGTTCGTGGATCGTCATATTCCCTCTTCGCATGGAGGAGTTTTTCCATCAATCTCTTGGCTTCACTAACTCACAGTTTAGAAAAACTTCCTCCACTTGATGAGTTCACCAAGTCCTTGCTCTTGTCAGTCATCCTCTCATCGAAAATTGAGTAAATCTCGACTTCCAACATATGGTGATGTGGGCACGAATCCAACAAATCCCTATATCTGGACCAAGTCCAGTACTGCAGCAGAGTCTAATCAAATCCTTGTGCAAGTTCTTGGATTTCCCTCATGAGTGCTCTCGTCATTGCTTCTGGAAATAATTCTTCCAAAAACATTCTTCTGAATTCTGACCATATTTTGATAGAATTCGGCATTAGTCTCATGAACCAAGTGTTAGCCTCCCCTTTAAGAGAGAAAGGAATGGCCTTAAGCCTATAGTCGTCCTCACTTCATCCATCAGGCCTTTTCTGACTCTTACAGCGTATGGGTTGTCGCAACTTCTTCCCCAGAACTCAGGTAAGACGGCTAACAGGTGGGGCTTCACGTAAACAGCTTCTTGGCCTGGAGTTGTAATTATGGCTTGTGTTGGGTCACCCTCCAAGTGAATATATAGTGAGCACAACTCAGGATCCTCTTCCTGGTCGTCAACTTTGTTGGCTTTCTCCCCTTTAATTGAGAATTTTGATCTCGACTGGTCCTCTATGGTCAACCTTGTTGGCTTTCTCCCCTTCAACTAAGAATTTTGATCCCAACTGTCGTCGGGTGCGCTAATCAAAACGAGAACTGCTTTCAAGACCGTAACCAACTGATGCACTTTTATTAGCACTAATAGCTGCAAGTATACAGGGTAGATCTAGTACAACTAAAGGTCAGTACCGGATATCGAACACAGGGAATAAATTTACAGATTGACTACCACATACTCAGTCTCATATACAATTTGGACACACAGTTGAGATTCGATTAAACTAAGAAAAACAGTAAACAAAAGCAAGTAAAGAAAGTAATTAAATGAAAACATTGAAATAGTTCTGCAGTTTGCAGTTAACTTGGTTTGAGAAAGCAGATGAGACAATGGATCCTAGGGTAGTGATTTCATCAACATATTAGTAATTCTAATTATTTAGTTCTATGTTCATCCGACTCAAGCTCTACTAGGAGTTAATCCTATCCTGTATCAACACTCATGTCACAAATATTGCATTCACATAAAATATAAATCAATCAAAGTCATCACCGAAAAGAGATTAAGAAAAATCAAAGTAAAAACCAAGCAGTTAAATATAAATCAAGGAATAAATAAAGTAAAACGAGTTCTGAACATTAAACAAACAAAAAGAACTACATATAGTCAATTACTTTCATCCCCTAGGATTCTATAAATTTAGCTATCCATAGACAGATAATCTAAATAAATATAAGCAAAATAAGACATGTTCAATCCAAAAAAAACTAGATAAAACACGGAAGAATTAATTTTGTTCTTGCTTGATCTCCCTTGAATTCTATGCTCCTTATAGAAGATAGAGGAATTTATGTGTAAGGTAGGGGATAGAATTAAAGCTCTAAGATTGGTGAATAATATGAATTAGGTTATGGGGTATTTATAGGCTTGAAAAAGGGTTGGAGAAGGTAAATTTCGTGCCCCAAAGGTTAAGGAAAAGATTTGGCTTCACAAGGTAATATCTTCTTTGCACTTGACAGCTTTGCACGACTTTGGTAGAATGGCCATATATTTCTCCACAGAACTCCGATTGAGATGATCAAGGTACCAACGTGAAGCTCTTTCAAAGACAAAGAAAATGGTATATAGTAAGCCCTCATCAGACTTCGGAATCACCGGAAAAATAAGTATGAACAGAGGTTGTCGTGCACGAACAGGCCCAGCGGGCGCTGGAGAGAGTTAGAACATTCTAGGGTGGTTTTCAGCGACCACTGGTGTGCGCCAGCGACCCACTGGGTCGCCTTCTGCTCCAGCTTTCGAACTTTGATATTTTTATGCCCTTTTTCAGATCTATTTTTCACATTTCTCATAAAACACGTCAAAATATCAAAATGGATAAAAATGCAAATAATGGACATGTAATGCAACTTTGACACTCAAAACGGACCAAAACATGGCCTTAAAACAGTGCAAAATCCGAGCGTATCACGCATAATACTATTAATTTGTAAAGGGAAGTAAGAGTCGAATCCCACAAGGATAAAGTGTTTTCACATTTATTGTTGAATTTGGGAGATGGTTGCTGCCACGTTTCAAAAGTGGGTTAAGTTTAATCTACTGAACTGAACGACTTGAATTGACTTCTATCTAACGAATCAACTAAAACTAGACTACTCTTAAACCGACTAACCTACTGCTAACTCCTAACTGATCAATCTAGAAATCATCTGGATTAAACTGAGGGATTCATACTAAACTTTCCCGAAATGATTGTTTCTTCGTCCTTATAGGACAATGTTGCACAACTCAAACTTAAATTTAAACCACCACCATCGCCAGACAATAAACCCCTCTTGCCAAGTGTGTAGAACGGAATTCAGAGGAATGGAGAGTAAGTGAGCTCCTGAGACTCAACTCCAGGAGAGAGCTGATGATAAGAGTTGCTTCACTCTGACTTCCCTTCCCTTCCCTATTTTTAGGGAGGCTTGATGTCACGACCGCCCATACTAGGGGTACTACAAACGCGACGAACGTGACCAAGGGACAACAAAAACGACAACTTACTAGGATACCATTTTATATGAAAACTTAATTAGCTTAAATGAATAATATTTTAGTTCATTAAAAGTTTAGACAATAAATTTTTAGTTTAAAGAAACTTAATATTATAAATTTATTATTAATTAGCAACGACTTATAGCAAAGGATTTTTCAAAAGAAGCAGCGGAGAAAATAAATATTAAAATCCAGTTAACTTCCAAAAGAAAACATTTGGTTTAGTTCACGAAAAACCATTTCAGAGTAATAGGGTAAACATCAGATTAACGCCTAACACAATCAAACATGCTCAAACACAGTACGAAACAGAATAAAGTCTTGAGGCATAGTTCAAAAATATAGCAGCGGAAATAAGGTTTAAAGAGAGTCAAGGATGACGTCTATGTATGAAGACACAACGCATCCAAAGTTCCTAGGCCAACTCAACATCCACCGCAACATCCCGCTCAACCTGCACATAGGGAAAAACATATGCAGGGCTGAGTACTTGTTGTACTCAATGGGCTCATGCCGAAAATAGTTGATAAAAGTTATGTCATCCATACCAGTGATCTCGAGTTTTATACGTAGTAAAGAAATATCATCGAGAACACAAAAACGTTTCATAGACTGGTCAGTCAAATAATCTCCCCATTTTCTCAACAATCCATCAATCACAATCATCAATCCACAGTGCGACGAAAGTGTGGCCACACTATTCGCCCACGAGACCGGCCGACTAGCAAGGACGGCTCCCGATCTCACCAGTGTACACAGCCTGATAGGGTTTGCGGCCCTACTCAGACCCGAATTCGTTTCACAACACAGCCATATAGCCTAACGGAGTAAACTTAGACGAACTAGGCATCAGGCATACAATCTCAATCAAAACAATCCATGGCATGACATAACAAGTTAAACCACCCTTATAACACCACATCATATTTTCGGAAAATAAAAAGATTTGTAAAGAAAGCCCACCTCGTTGGTTTAATCAATTCAATATCCACTTAAGGCAACCCTCGTTCCATGTGCTCACGTACACACAATAACCCTTGCCAATCATCACAACACAAATCAGCTTTCCATAAATTCACATTACCATGCATGTCCTATCGTTCCTTTTATCATTCCCTTAATTTACCCATCCCAACATTCATCAACCTAAGGAAAAACATGCCATAATATTTCTCAACGTGTCACACATAATCACATCACAGGATACCTTCCCAAATCATACATGCATCATATAATTCAATAAAACTTGGCAACAAGTGATATTTCCACATAACAACAAATTTGGCAGAACTGCGCGGTTTGTTTGTAAAAATCACCAAAAATCCATCTGACCTCATATGAAGCTAAAATTTAGTCATAACACAGTAGACACATTCAAGTTCATCCAGTTAAAATTTCTCACTCAAATCATGTCGATTGGTCAGTCAAACCATTAATGAAACTCTCTGGTAGGAACATAAAAATTCTTGCAGCACTGCGCAGTTCATTTGAAAAATTCACCAAAAGTTCATCCGATGACCAATGAGGCTGAAATTTTCACAAAAGACAGAAGACACTTCGAGTATAATCCAGTTAAAAATTCACATCAAAATGAGGCCATTTGGTTGGTCAAATATAAAACGAAACCTTCTGGGCGAGAATACAAGTTTCTAGCAGAATTGCGCAGTCGAATTCACATATTTATTAAAAATTCATCTTTCGTTAAAAGGGGATGAAATTTACACACCACACAGAAAACACCTTGAAGTTTACTCAGTTAAAAATTCAAACCAAAATATGATTCTTTGGTCAGTCAAATACACGTCGGAATCCACTATCCAAACACCACAGTTTTCAGGTCTCAAAATTTCAAATTAGGGTTTCTTCCTCATTCAACCAAACACAATTTTTCATGCTTCCCACACACAAACATGCTTCAAAAGGTTCTCACAATCATGTTCTCATATAACCACACATCATTCACCAATGAATCATTCAAACTTTACACATATTCATTCACAATCGCATATTCACAGTTTTCTCATACAAACAAAAATTCCCACCAATTAATTTTGCGATCTGTAATTCCTACACTCACTATATGCATAAATGAATCAAGAACAAGGTTTCAATGGAGAAGATGAGGAAAGATTTAGTTATACCTTCTTGAATCGAAAACCAAACGGTAGAAGCAAAGATTGATGCGATTCGTCGGGAACTCTTGAAAATAAAACTTTAATGGATGCAAGAACAAGGATGAAAGAAATTTTGGAGAGGTTGAAGAGAGGGAGGAGAGGTGAGGCACGAAAATTATGAGGGAGAATGGGGGTTAGGGTTTAGTTTAGGAGATTATATAGTCCTAGGTTTAATCCCATAAATTAATTAATTAATTAATTGTGGAGGAATAAAATAGAGGCCAATAAATATAATCCTACAATTAAAAAGAAGGCAAAATTTCAAAAATTAGGTTAATAAATTCAATAAGGCATTTATTTGGTATTTACTTGGAAAGAAATAGATTCACAATTTAGGAAACAAGTCAATGAATATTCCATAAACAAGGGAACAAAATAAATTAAATTTCCAAGTAGGAAATAATGAGGGAAGGGGCGAAAATCTTGATGTTGTGCACAAGGAAATTATTTAAATCCTCAATTAAATAGAATAGGATTTAAAATTGGTAATTTCTTTATAGGAAAACACTCCCATAAAATAGGCAGCAATAAAATAGATTTCCCCCAAAGAAATTAAGCTAAAAAAAGTGTGGGATGGAGACACAATAGAAGGAAAATATTCACATCCCCAAATAATTTGGCTTAGGTATTAATTTGGTATTGAATAAAGGGAATTCCACAAAATAGGAAACAAATATATTCTCCTCTACAAATAGGGGGCGAAAATTGGCTTAATTAGCCACAAGGAAATAATGCAACTCTTAATTTAATTGGATTTAAAAATAAATGAAGGAATCAACAAGGTACCAATTTTATCAAAGAAACTAATTCATCCTCTTAATTCAAGTAGAGGATATCCGAAACTCAGAAAAATAATAGGTTAGAGTTAGAGTTTCATGTAGCACAATTTAGGGATAATTTGATTTGGATTTAATTTGGATGTATATCCCAAAATAATTAATTAAATCCAAGAAAATTTCCGATAATTGGAGGGGCCGACAATAGCCTCTTTATTTGGCTAGAACAAGATGCATGATCTTTATTTAAATTGATTCCCCAAATTAAATACAACTAGCACTTCATTCCAATTTCCCCATGACGATTTATTCCACATAATCAAACTCAATCACGTAGCAACAATTTAAATTTCATAAATGAAATTTCCAATCGACATATCTTAAATAAATGTCACAAAATTTGGGATGTTACATCCATCCCCTCTAAACAGAAATTTTGTCCCGAAATTTGATCGTCTCACATAAACAACTCGGAAAACTTTTCTTTCATTTTATCTTCTAATTCCCACGTGGCCTCCTCGGGACCATGGTGCTTCCACAACACCTTCACGGACGCTATCGACTTGTTTCGCAACTCTTGCACCTTCTGATCTAGGATTGCCTCGGGTCTTTCCTCGTAGCTCATGTCGGGGGTTGAGATCACTTCTTCTTGATGAATCACGTGCTTGGGGTCAAACACGTACTTGCGCAACTGCGACACATGGAACACGTTGTGCACGTTCCCAAAACTAGGAGGTAACGCCAAGCGGTACGCTACAGGGCCTACTTCATCAATAATCTCGTACGGTCCTACAACACGCTGTTTCAGCTTGCCCTTCACTCCAAACCTCACAACTCCTTTCGTCAGGGATACTTTCAAGAATACTTTGTCACCAACATCGAATTTGATTTCCGTTCGACGCACGTCAGCGTACGACTTCTGCCTAGCTTGAGCTTCTTTGATCCTTACGCAGATTTGATGTACAATTTCGGTCATTTCCCTTATAGCGTCGGGTCCTAACATCTTCCTCTCGCCAACTTCATCCCAATAGAGTGGGGATTGACACTTCCTGCCATACAAAGCTTCATACGGAGCCATATCGATCGTCGCTTGATAGCTATTGTTGTAGGCGAATTCAACCAACGGTAGAACAGTTTCCCAACTTTCCCTTCGATCTAAGACAACGGCTCGCAGCATATCCTCAAGTGTTTGAATCGTCCTCTCTGACTGCCCATCCGATTGCGAGTGGTAAGCAGTGCTGGAGTTCAATTGTGTGACCAATTCCCGTTGCAAACTCATCCAAAATTTCGATGTGAACTTTGTATCGCGGTCGGATACAATGGTCTTTGGCACTCCATGCAAACGTACAATCTCACTCACGTAGAGTTTAGCTAACTTGTCCGCCCCATAAGTAATCTTAATCGGTAAGAAGTGCGCGCTTTTAGTAAGTCGATCGATAATTACTCATATCGCAGTGTTGCCCTTTTGTGACTTCGGCAAACCCGTCACGAAATCCATAGCTAGATGCTCCCACTTCCACTCGGGAATTTCAAGTGGTTGCAATTTCCCATATGGCTGTTGGTGTAAGTCCTTCACTTGTTGACATGATAGGCATTGCTCCACATACGACGCTACGTCCCCTTTCATTCCATTCCACCAAAAACGTTGCTTTAAATCTCGATACATCTTCGTGCTTCCAGGGTAAGCAGTGTAAGGCGTGTCGTGCGCTTCACTCAAAATCTCATCTTTTAGCGCCTCATCGCTCGGCACACACAATCGTCTATCGTACGTCAAGCTTCTCGGCTCTCACCTTCACACGTAATTCTTCCAACTTCTCATCACGTCGTTGGGCTTCTATGAGCTTGGTTCTCAAATCTGGCTCAATCACTAGCGTCGCTATTCTTCTTCCTACTGTCTTGGGCGCTTTCACTATCTCCAATCTCATTCTGTCGAGTTCGCGAATCAACGCTTCCTCTTGCGTTAGGAAATAAGCCAATTGCGGTTGGTTCTTCCTACTCAAAGCATCGGCTACTACGTTTGCCTTGCCCGTATGATAGTGAATACCACAGTCGTAATCTTTCACGATCTCTAACCAACGTCGCTGCCGCATGTTTAGCTCCTTTTGCTCGAAGAAATACTTGAGACTCTTGTGATCCGTATATATTTCGCATCTCACTCCATAGAGATGATGTCTCTAAATTTTCAGTGCATGCACTACTGCTGCTAGTTCCAAGTCGTGAGTCGGAAAATTCAATTCATTCGGTCTCAACTGTCGGGAAGCGTATGCTATCACTTTCACATATAGCATCAACACGCATCCAAGTCCTACTTTCGATGCATCAGTATAGACGGCGAAGTCCTTGTCGGCTGCCGATACAGCTAGAATAGGTGCTGTATTCAACTTCTCTTTCAACAGTTGGGAACTCGCCTCGCACTCCGGCATCCAAACCACTTTGATTCCTTTCTTCAACAGTTGTGTCATTGGTCTCGCGATTTTAGAGAATCCCTCGATGAAATGTCGGTAGTATCCCGCCAATCCCAAGAAACTACGGATTTCACTCGGCGTTTTCGGCGACTTCTGATTTTGCACAGCCTCGACCTTCACTGGGTCCTCTTGAATTCCATTAGCCGTCAAGATAGGACCAAGAAAGTTCACTCGAGTCAACCAAACTCACTCTTACTGAACTTGGCATAAAGCTTCTCTTTTCGTAATGTTCCCAACACAGTTTGCAGGTGCCATCCATGTTCCTCCTCGTTCTCCGAGTGTACTAAAACGTCGTCGATGAAGACTAACACAAACTTGTCAAGGTACTCGTGGAAAACTCGGTTCATCAAGTCCATGAAGACGGCCGGGGCGTTGGTCAGCCCAAATGGCATCACGACGAATTCATAATGGCCATAACGAGTGCGAAAAGCAGTCTTAGGCACATCCTCTCGTCGGACCTTTAGTTGATGATATCCTGATCTCAAGTCCATTTTCAAAAATACGCCCGCTCCTCGAAGTTGGTCAAACAAATCATCAATCCTTGGCAGTGGGTACTTGTTCTTCAAAGTCATCTTGTTAAGCTCACGATAGTCGATGCACATCCTCATTGTTCCATCCTTCTTCTTAACGAACAACACTGGCGCTCCACACTGTAACACACTAGGTCGAATGAAACCCAAGTCTAACAGTTCTTGCAACTGGATCTTCAACTCTGCCAACTCTTTAGGGGCCATTCGGTATGGCGCCTTTGATACTGGCGCAGATCCTGGTTCCAAATCAATAGTGAGCTCTGCCTGTCTGTCGGGTGGCGGTCCAGGCAAAGCTTCGGAAAACACATCGGGAAAATCTCGTACTATTGCCACGTCTCCCACATTCAAATCCTTCTTTACCTCTCTATTCAAGTACACAAGATACGCCGGACGCCCTTTTCTTATCATCGTGGTTGCTTGCAATGCGGAGATTATGGAGGTTCGTCGGTTCATGGAGATCCCATATAAGATAGTCATGTCACGCCCGCATTTCCTAAGGATAGAAAACACGGTTGATCGCGACTAGGGGAGGGTTAAAGAAGCGGGGAAGAAAGGGGGAAAACAACACAACTCAACCATAGCCCGAAATAAATGGGAATAGCTCGAATAAAACCAGAGTATCATTTCAACAATCAACAACTCCAAATGAAAAATATCCCAACAATACACGAACTCAAAAGAAACCATATTTAGCGGAAGCATTTATAGAGTAGAATAATGCTATGTATGAAGACACACCATATTCTAGACATTTGATAGACATTCTTCACTTTTATGCTCAACACCCACCGCGCTCGTCACCGCTCAACCTGCACATAGGGAAAACATATGCAGGGGCTGAGTACTTTAATGCACTCAGTGAACTCATGCCCAAAATACATTCATCATTTAAGTTATGTCAAGCCATCATTGAGTGAAACTCGGGTTTTACTTTAAAAGGCCGAGAATCACTAAAACCATTCCATAAAAAGTTGTCTGCAGACAAATATCATTATCATCCCCATTCATGTACCATATCTGAACCATCATGTGAAACGAGAATGTGGCCACAAACTCGATCACTGGACCGGTCGACCACAAAGGACGGCTCACGATCCCCATCAGTGCACTAGTCGGAGTAGGGACTCACTCCCTAGTCAGACCCGAATTCGTTAACCATCAAAGTCTAGTAGAACATTATTCTAGTAGACAATCAGATAGGCAATTCAAAACATAAGTTACGGCATGACATACTATTTAAAACCACCCTTATTTCACCATAAACATATCATCTCAAATAAAAGAGTTTATGTAATGAAGCCCACCTCAAAAGCTTAGAATTTCCGTAAATAGTTCCTCGTTCCGACTTCTAGCGTGCGTGCGAACCACCTTTTCGGAAAATACATAAAGTACACATCAATCTAGGTAACGAAAACATTTTAGAATGCATGCACTCTAATTAAATTCTTTTATTTCGTTTTCTCGGTTTTCGTGCATTTTCGGTTATTCGGCGGCCGCCCAAGGCGTCGCGTGCGGCGCCGGTCGGCCGTTTACGCTTATATCTCCTTCGTTGACTCCTCATATTTTCCTCCATGGTATAGGATTTAATCCCAAGATTTTGATTAAGCGCTTAACTCACTTTGACCAATTATTTTCCTACGAATTAATTATTTCGGACTTGAGATTATTCATCCTTAACATTAATCAAGAATTACTTAAGTAATTTCCCACAATTAATTATTGGCTCAAAGATTTAATTAAAAGGCCCAATTCCTTACCTTATATCTCCAATTAAAAGAAATGAACCCATCCAGCAATAAAAAAAATGAGGCCCAAAATCATTTTTTTACACAAGGCCAAAGGGCCCAAATTCATTTCACCGTACCCGTCGTCTCTCTCTAATTCTCTTCTCAAGATCTCATTTCTTCACAAAAGAGAAATCCCCCAATTTGGAGAAATCCCTAACCCATCGCCTACTCCTTCTCACGCCGGCTCCGTCCTCGATTTGCCGCTGGTTGTCCGCCCTCTGTCACGACGCAGCAGCTGTACCGAGCAGCCATCACCGTCGCTGTCATCGCTGTAAATCCGCAGGAAGAGCTGCTGATCCGGGAGGCGCCGCTGCTGTCACTGCACAGAACCGCGGCTGTCGTTGCCGGGAGACGCAACGCCGCTGCTGTCTGCAGCGTCCGTCACACATCGCCGCTGCACAAACGCTGCGATCAGCAGCAGTTCGTCCCGATGGCTGCTGTTCGGCAGCCATCGTTCATCACCGATCCAACCCCGAAACTCCCCGAAACCAACTCGAACAGCCCCGCACAACCCCGAAAGATAAGTTTCATTTACTAAGTTCTTTCGTATTTCGCGGTGGAAGTGTTTAATTGTGGTGTTCCATTGAGTTGGTTGTTGATTTAATATTCGACTGGTGTTTATTGTTGAATTTGTTCATGTGGGAGTCGAGTTTGGCAGATTGTGTATTCTACAAAAATGATATGAATGTTTGTGAAACAAGGATGGAAGTGAGGAGTATCAAAGTATACCTCTGCCGCACGAGTTGGCAAGAAAGGATGAGATTGTTGATTCTTGATTGAGTTATCTGCCAAGAAACAATGGCTGGGAAAAGAACTTGAATTGCAATAGCTATGACTCCTCCTTTCTGTCTTCTCTCTCTCAATTTACTTTGCTAAGAAATGCAATTGTGAAAGTGTAGATTGAAGTGAAGAAACTGATGTTTTTAAACTTGGGTGATCTCTGATTTGTAGGATTTATGGTGGAAGATGGAGAGTGGGGAAGTCTCCACTTGAATGAAACCGCCGATCATGAAGAGGAGAAGAAGGAGAAGGGTTCTTGGGCTTGTTCCCTCTTTTTTTTTTTTTGGAAAACAATGGACTCCCACACTTTATTTATTTGTTGACATTCATAGGCCCAAAATGATTTATTTTGTTGTAAATAAATCAAGCCCAAAGCCAAAATGTAAAATAAAACATTGGACTTTCTTTATTTTTATTTGGATCGGCCCAAATTCTTATTTTTGTTCGTTTCCTTTCGTTTAGACAAATTATTATTTGTCTCGTAGTAACTTGGTGTTGTTCCAAGTACCATAAAATTCATCTCAACCGTCTCATTCAATCATGCCAAGCATAGCAACATCAACGTCATTACTTCACGACATCTTTTAATTAGTACTTAAAAAGTACGGGCGTTACAAGTCAGCTCTTTGCCCGGGGCTTAAAAAGAAATCTGTCTCTCTTTACAGTAAATCGTTGCATGGTTCTCGGTAAGCCAATCCATTCCAAAAATTATGTCTACGTTCTCCAAAGGTATAATGTGCATCAGTTGGGCCATTACTCGTAATCCTCCTAACACAAACTCTATGTTCGAGCAAGTTCGCACAAAATCAATCAAACCTCCAGCCGGTGAAGACAACCTCAAACCCAATTCAACCTGTCTACAAACACGTCCGCATAAAGTGCATTCGAAAAGCTCAACCTCACCCATTCCTCCAAGTGTAGCATTAAGAACTTGAAAAAATGATCAAGCAGTCTTACTTGGATATGAACTGATTTCAAAATTGTAGCTACACTGCTGAAAGTGTCTTAAGCAGAAAGGCTGCAAAATTAATCAAGAAAAAAAACATCTCTAGCTCGACTCTTCCGGGTCTCACTAACTTGCAACAATTGGTTATGATCATCTCCACGGAGCTTGAAAGAACATAAGATAGATCATGAATATAGGGTGGAATCGAATTAAATCTCAAGTCTCGTAGTAGGCTACGAAGGTCAAAGAAACTTTTGAAAGAAAATCTAGTGGATTGAATTCGTTAAGGCAAAGTACAAAATGTAGGCCTTAACTTTGTTTTGTAAAAAGAAAAGTTATAATATGGAAATGATACGTATAGTGGAACAGAACCAAAAGAATTTCACTCTGTATGAAAGATCTTGAACAGACATGGTTACATAATGAAAGGCTGAAAAAAATAGTTCGAAGAAGAATATCCCATAGAAAACATGTCTGTGAAACGTGAACATATTGAAGGACATAACTGCAAGCAGCCTTAGAAATGAAGTTTAATAGCAAAGGCTCACAAGGTCAAAATATTATTCGTAAATAATAGATCAAGGAAGACTACAATCAATCAAAGTGTCCAAAGCTATGAAGGCAACACCACTTTCCAAGAACTGAAAGTGAGTTATGACTCAATGGATGAAAAGAAATAATAAGCGTTACTTGCAAAGAGTGAGTGAAACAAGATGTTAAATAGACAGGGGCTCACGATTATTTGAAAGGTCCTGAAAGACAACTTCTTAGAATCCAAGTAAGAACTGTTGATTAAAAAGTTCGTTCTAGCTTTTAAAATCGCACCTCCTCATTCATCTTTCGCGAGCCGAAACTGGTAACATCGCTCTAGGAGTTGTGGGTTCCACGCTGAGATTCTTCGTATCGTTGCCACTGATAATTAGTCGGAATCCATATCTTCATAATATTCTTTGCACCTCATAAAAACCATTCTCTTAAAACATCGCAATTATACTCACGCTCCCAACGTGCTATAACAGTCATCTTCGTCGCACAACCACTTTTGACGCAAGAATGAGTTTACATCTTAGATCACAAGTATGATCTCTCCCCGTTGTAGGATTAAATCATTTAGCATCTCCTCTTGAAGTTCTTTTTGTACGTAATGTCTCTTCGTATTCTCTTTATTCTTTTCGTTCAGGAAAAACGATAGTGAATTTGTAATCATCTAATGGAGTTCGAATTCGCACTACATATTTCCATTTATCTTATCCCTCAGAAAAGTGATATTGTAGTTGTAACAACTAAGTTCGATATCGTTCAATCAAACAGACATCTTGGGCATTCTAGGTTTGCAACAAAGTTCATAGTATCATACTTTCTTCTACCAACACTTTCATAAAGTACCTCACACTTTTACGTTCATAATTCATCACTTAAAACATGATTCACATACCAAAAGATTCAACATGCATAAACGTATATCGCCATGCATAACTACGTCATATTCCTCATTCACTTCCAGATCTAAATTTTCCCAAAAGAAACAAACTAACATGCTTTCGTTCAAGGTTCAAAGATTTTCCGAAATTTTCAACAATTTCCCATAACATGTTATAGTTTTGTCAATCAAATTCCACTATGAACAACTAGTCCTTACCATTGTAAAACATCAACCTCAAAGTTTTTTTTTTCCACATAATCAGACACCATGCACTTCACCTATATGTTTGAAACAAACATTTTTTTAAAAAAAGTTACAACATTCTCAAAACAACTCATCAATCTTCATCTTTCGTATAAAACACTCCATCTTCCTATGTTCACATGCTTACGTCATCACTTTCACACATATAACACATACTTAGGCCATCATACCAATCTTGCTCATGTCCCACATAATCATACCATAACAATATCATATTCTCACATACAACACGTGCTTAGATCATATTGCCAATCATGATCATATTCCACATAATCACACTATCACAATATCGTTTTCACACATATAACACGTGTTTAGATCATCACGCAAATCATGCTCACATTTACGTCCTTTTCACATCATTTATTCACGAATTTAGAATCACATCACATCATCACGTAATTACATGCTCATGCATTCTTTTGCCCAAACCATCCTCATCATATCATCAATCTTATACATCGTTCTAATATTTCATCAACAACTTAAAACATTCCTCACTTTCCTTGGTTGAGCGTGATGCTTGGATGTTGAGCCTTCGTGACACTTCTAGTCAATAAGGGTTCACTAAGCTAGACTTAAAGTGAAAGGAGACTCTCGCACCAGAGCGAAAGAACAAAGCTCTGATACCACTCTGTCACGACCGCCCATACTAGGGGTACTACAAACGCAGCGATCGTGACCAAGGGACGACAAAAACGACAACTTACAAGGATAACATTTTATATGAAAACTTAATTAGCTTAAATTAATAATATTTTAGTTCATTAAAAGTTTAGACAACAAATTTTTAGTTTAAAGAAACTTAATGTTATAAATTTATTATTAATTAGCAACGACTTATGGCAAAGGATTTTTCAAAAGAAGCTACGGAGAAAATAAATATTAAAATCCAATTAACTTCCAAAAGAAAACATTTGGTTTAGTTCACGAAAAAACATTTCAGAGTAACAGGGTAAACATCAGATTAACGCCTAACACAATCAAACATGCTCAAACACAGTACGAAACAGAATAAAGTCTTGAGGCATAGTTCAAAAATATAGCAGCAGAAATAAGGTTTAAAGAGAGTCAAGGATGACCTCTATGTATGAAGACACAACGCATCAAAAGTTCCTAGGCCAACTCAACATCCACCACAACATCCCGCTCAACCTGCACATAGGGAAAAACATATGCAGGGCTAAGTACTTGTACTCAATGGGCTCATGCCGAAAACAGTTGATAAAAGTTATGTCATCCATACCAGTGATCTCGAGTTTTATACGTAGTAAAGAAATATCATCGAGAACACAAAAATGTTTCATAGTGCGACAATCCATCAATCACAATCATCAATCCATAGTGCGACGAAAGTGTGGCCACACTATTTGCCCACGAGACCAGCCGACTAGCAAGGACGGCTCCCAATCTCGCCAGTGTACACTGCCTGATAGGGTTTGCGGCCCTACTCAGACCCGAATTCGTTTCACAACACAGCCATATAGCCTAACGGAGTAAACTCAGACGAACTAGGCATCAGGCACACAATCTCAATCAAAACAATCCATGGCATGACATAACTACCCTTATAACACCACATCATATTTTTGGAAAATAAAAAGATTTGTAAAGAAAGCCCGCCTCGTTGGTTTAATCAATTCAATATCCACTTAAGGCAACCCTCGTTCCTTGTGCTCACGTACACACAATAACCCTTGCCAATCATCACAACACAAATCAGCTTTCCATAAATTCACATTACCATGTGTGTCCTATCGTTTCTTTTATCATTCCCTTAATTTATCCATCCCAACATTCATCAACCTAAGGAACAACATGCCATAATATTTCTCAACGTGTCACACATAATCACGCCACATGATACCTTCCCAAATCATACATGCATCATATAATTCATTAAAACTTGGCAACAAGTGATATTTCCACATAACAACAAATCTGGCAGAACTGCGCGGTTTGTTTGTAAAAATCACCAAATATCCATCCGACCACATATGAAGCTAAAATTTGGTCACAACACAGTATACACATTCAAGTTCATTCAGTTAAAATTTCTCACTCAAATCATGTCGATTGGTCAGTCAAACCATTAATGCAACTCTCTGGTCGGAACATAAAAATTCTGGTAGCACTGCGCAGTTCATTTGAAAAATTCACCAAAAATTCATCCGATGCCCAATGAGGCTGAAATTTTCACAAAAACCAGAAGACACTTCGAATTTAATCCAGTTCCAAAATTCACATCAAAATGAGGCCATTTCGTCGGTCAAATAGAAAATGAAACTTTCTGGGCGAAAATATAAGTTTCTGGTAGAATTGCGCAGTCGATTTCAAAAATTTATTAAAACTTCATCTTTCATCTTTAGCCACAAGGAAATAATGCAACTCTTAATTTAATTGGGGTGAGAGAATAAAATGTGGAAAAATTTAATTGGATTTAAAAATAAATGAAGAAATCAACAAGGTACCAATTTTATCAAAGAAACTAATTCATCCACTTAATTCAAGTAGAGGATATCCGAAACTCAGAAAAATAATAGGTTAGAGTTCGAGTTTCATGTAGCACAATTTAGGGATAATTTGATTTGGATTTAATTTGGATGAATATCCCAAAACAATTAATTAAATCCAACAAAATTTCCAATAATTGGAGGGGCCGACAATAGCCACTCTATTTGGCTAGAACAAGATGCATGATCTTTATTTAAATTGATTCCCCACATTAAATATAACTAGCACTTCATTCCAATTTCCCCATGACGATTTATTCCACATAATCAAACTCAATCACGTAGCAACAATTTAAATTTCATAAATGAAATTTCCAATTGACATATCTTAAATAAATGTCACAAAATTTGGGATGTTACACTTGAGGCTCAGATCCCTAGGGAAATCTCCTTCCAAAAGGTCGGTTCTGCCCTTCGCATGAGGATATTTAAAATGTGCTCTGTCTCCTTTAGTTGCTCTCGGTGCTTCAGCTTTTGTTTTACTTGATCAGCTTGCACCGCATTGTAATATACTCCATTTTCCTCCTTGATCCGTTGTCCGCCTGATTTCTTCATGCACTTTCTGTTCCGGAGAATTTTCTATACACCTGGCTCAAAATCACGCGTCAGTCTCCAAAAATTACAGAATTTCACCCTAGAACTGATGCATGAAACGAGTCTTATAAAAAACGTACCTATATTAAGGACAAATTGAATTAATCTATTGTTTTTTTAAAGATGATTCTATTTGCGTCTTCCAGTATAAGTTGGAACACCAATAATAAGGATGTTAAGCGTTGGTGGTATATTTAAAAACACAAATTAGTGTTCTTAATTGCATTAAAAAATATCCAAACATTTTTTTTGTTATAGTGATATTATTCCTATTGAACAACTTCTACCATGATGAAACCTTGATTGGTATGATTGGGGGCGGGGGAGAGTTTACCTCATTGTATTTGATGGATTTCCTTTGTAATTAAAAGTGTTTTAATTGGTGAATTTCTTCTGAACTGGATTAACGTGATTAATTGTGTATAATTTGAGGATTCTATCTTGCAGAGGAGTGGGAGTATGTTACAAAGTAACGGTAGAAGTTGAGCAGGCAGATTTCTATGGAACAAATTCGTTGAAGAAAATTGAGGAAGGATTGGGGCTCATAAGTATCTCGTTTATTTGAGCTCAAATATAATGTAGCTAGATTAAGTAATTTAGCCTAATATTGTATTTCACTTTTTAAAATTTGTTAGGCCTGCAGCCATGTAATTTAAATTAATTGGACTTTGATTATTATTGTTTTGGGCATAAGTTCTTTTGTAAACTAAGCCTAAAAGAACGTTATTCAATTGGACACTTATCATTTATTATTTTGATAGGCCCAAAAAGAATACACAATAAAATCATTTTATTTCTTTTGTGTTTTCTTTCGCGAATTTAACTTTCGTGCAAACAATATTTAGAGACTTGGTGTTGTGCCAAACACTAATCCTACACTAAAATCTTTTGATCAATCTAACAAAACATACTATGCTACACCTAGCATACCTTTGAACTCAATATTATTATGATCCAATCAACGTTGACGTACATTCATCAAGAACTGACATATAATTCCACGTAAAATATTGTTTCACATTACTTAACGTTTAGAAGCCATGAGGAAAAAAAACGGGGGCTATAATTATGATTATTAGAAGCGAAATTGTCCGCTAGTAAATAGAGATTTTTCTGAAGTTGGTGTTGTTCAGGTCGATGAGCATGTCGAGCAACGGGTACAGGCAATGCATGAGCAAATGATGATTAAGAAACATCCGGAAATTGCAAAAGTACGTGCAGAGTCGGAGAACCAAACAACGAAGTTACTAGAGCGGTTGAAGAGAAAGTGAAGAATAGAGTATAAAACAATACTACTATTATGAAGTTTTATGTTATTTTTGAGTATGTTATTCTCTAAATTCTTTTCGTTATAATTTTAAAAAATATACCCTAATTTTAATTTGAAAAATAAATAACAAAAATATTGATATTCCGAGCTCCGATGTGCTCGCCAAATAGTCTAAAATTTTCGAGTGAAGTGGAATGCTCTGTAATTTACGAGAACAAATTTTATGCTTGTAATTGGTTGCGGAGAGATTTTCCGAGCTTAATGTGTATGATTCTTTAGTATCAAGTGCACTATTATGGTGCTCGCAAGTTAATTTTTCAGTGTAGTGCCGACAGAGGTTATCGAAAACATACAAATTCAACTTGCACATCCATAGACCATTTAGTGCTCGGAATATTATCAGAGATTGCAACGTATGATTCAAGTTCTGATTTTTATCATGTGTACGATTCTTTAGTGTGGTAGAAAATATGCCACGTAACAATATGTATGGATGTTTTGGAAGATTTAGGGAAGAAATTGAGGCCCCTCCAAGGTGAAATTGAATAAAGCAAAATGCATGGCAGTATAAACATCACAGAAGTAAGCCCTCTTTTCGAAAAAATTGGGAAAATTTGGATGCAGGCTCCATACTGATGTGCCTTGTTTAACCATTTCTGGGCTACAAAACTAACACAATCATTGTACTGAACTTGGCTAACACAGCTGTGGATTTCATGGAGCTTTGTTAACACGATGTAGACACGAAAGAGAAAGCAAAGTAAATAAAAGAATTGTATAAGTGCTTCAATATTTCATATATATGTATATATATA
The DNA here is from genome assembly GCF_004379255.2 of Salvia splendens. NCBI lineage: Eukaryota > Viridiplantae > Streptophyta > Magnoliopsida > Lamiales > Lamiaceae > Salvia > Salvia splendens. The sequence goes on along the minus strand of NC_056036.1, from coordinate 24,038,490 downwards.
TATGGTAAATATAACGCCCCACTTTCGGAACCCTAATTTGCGAAGCATAAAATTTTTTGCATTTAATGCTTTTAATGCCGTGAAGTATGTGAATTAAATGATGAGTCAATTAATTCACATGTTTTCTGTGTGACATAATTGCGTTTTGGAATTTAGATTTGATTTGATTAGTCAAATACGTTGAGCATATGACGTGGCTGTTGAATAGTCAAAGATGTGCAACATATGACGTGGCCATTGAAAGGTCAAAGTGTTGAGAATATGTGGTGGAAGTGAAAATGGTTGAAATTGTGACGTGGTTGTGTGAATAATCTATGCGGGGTGAAATTTATTGTGGCGAATTATTTCTTAAGGGATGAGTGAGATTAAATAGGAGCATTAGTATTCATTTGGCATTTTCGACCCCTGTTATTATTGGAGAAGAAATCCTATTTTTCCTTGCATTTAATTAATTGCTTGGGATATTTATCCAAATTAAATCCAAAGTCCGATTATTCCTTATTCTCTCTATGAGAAAAACGACACCTATGCCTTACACCATGGAGATTTCGAAATTCTCCTATTTATGGGAGGAGGAAATTATTCATTATATATTTTGATCCCTTATTTATTCCCTTCCATGAATAAATATAAACATCCTAGCAAATATTACCATATTTAAGGAGATCTTGCCATATCCTATTTAAATTAGGATTTGAATTTAATTCCTTGTGGGAGAATATATATAAAAATCGCCTACTCACTATTTATTGGGAGGATTTATTATTTTTATTCTGCTCCGTATTATTTTATTCTACTCCGTAAAATACCAAATTAAATCATAGGCTAATTAAATAGCATAGAATTCGAAAATCCTCTTATTTCTCCCCAGATTTCACGCCAATTCCTTTCCCCCATATCTTCTCAAATCTCTAATTATTTAATTGTGGGATTATATTCTTGATCTCTATACATGAGAAAACCCGAACCCCACTAACTACACTTGTAACGCCCCACTTTTTGAACCCTAAGAGGATTGCTTTAATTTCTTTTAATGTCGCGAATTAAATGACGTATTGTTATGTGATTTCTTTGGTGACCTAATTTTGATTTGACTGAGTCAACTTCGTTGATTTTTATGACTTGGCTTTTAAATAATTGATGCGGGATGAAATATATTGCGGTGAATTATTTTCCTAAGGGTGAGTGAGATTAAATAGGATCATCAATTTTTCATCTTGCCCTTTTCGACCACTATTAATTATTGGAGAGGAATTATACTTTTTTGGATTTAATTATTTGTTTGGGATAATCATCCAAATTAAATCCAAAGCCCAATTACTTTATTTCTTCATGAGAAAAAAATCGATCTCTATGCTACTCCAAGGGAGGTTTCGAAATTTCCCTAACTATGGGAGGAGGAAATTATTCCACTATATTAATTGATCTCCTAATTATTCCTTTCCATGAATGAATTGGAATATCCTAGCAAATCTTGCCTTACCTTATTCTATTAAAGATTTGGAAATTTTTCCTTGTTGGAGGAACCCAATTACACGCCTACTTCCCTATGTTTTGGAAGGATTATTATTAATTTTCTGCTCCGTATTATTTTATTTTACTCCGTGAAATACAAAATTTAATCATAGGCTAATTAAATAGCCTATGATTTTCGAAAATTTCCCCTTATATCTCCCCATAGTTCACGCCAATTTCCCCCTCAAATCTCCTTCAAACCTTCATTTAATTAATTCTCCAAATCTCCTTTAATTAATTGGGATTCCATTGCGCTCTATAAATAAAGGGGAGAGAAAAAAACCCTAAACCAAAACTACACGCCTCCATCCCTCCTCATTCCACACGCCCCATCTCCTCCCCACACCTCTCCCACTTGTTCTTCTACTCCACTCAAGATCTTTTCATCCTTGCCAAGAGTTGTTGAAGAATCAAGATTTATATTTGTTCTACCGATCGTTTCAATCAAGAAAGGTACAATCGAACTTTTTCTTCATCTTCTCCATTCAAACATTGTTTTGACTCCCTCATGCATATAGTGAGTGTAGGGATTTCAAATCTAGGAATTTAATCGGTGGGAATTCGTGTCTGAATGAGAACAAATTGTGAATATACGTTTTGAATGAATTTGTGTGAAGTCTAAATGAATCATGGGTTAATGATGTGTGACTATATGAGAACATGATTGTGAGAACCTTTTTAAGCATGGTTGTGTGCTTTGGATGAATGAGGATAAAACCTTAATTCAAATTTTGAAGCATGAAATCTGTAGTGTTCGGACAGTAGGTTCTGACGCATGTTTGACCGACCAAACGACCTCCTTTTTGTACGATTATTTTTTCTGAGTAACCCTAAAGGTGTCTTCTGTGTCGTGTGTGAATTTCAACCTATTTGGACGAAAGATGAATTTTGGTGAATTTTTGAAGTTGACTGCGCAGTTCTGCCAGAAATTGTTTTTCTCGACCAGTGAGTTACGTTTTCGATTTGACCGACCTAAAAAGATTATTTTGATGTGAAATTTTAACTGAATGATATTCGATGTGTGTACTGTATTGTGGGAAAGTTTCAGCCCCAATGAAGGCCGGATGAATGTTAAATAAGTTTTACAAAATGACCGCGCTTTTCTGCCAGATTTCTATCCTTGCGAAAATAACGATGTTGTTGTGTTTTAAATGATATACATGATATGTATGTGTTAAGGAACCCACTATATAATGAAGTGATGTGTTATTCGATGATGCATGCTACGGTGTGCTTCCTTTTGTTGTTGGGGAAAAGGGAAACGTTGGGGACATGCATAATTATGAGTCAATGTTTGTGACTGATTGGTAATACATATTATCTAAAGGTGATAACTCGTGCACGAAGCGTGATAACAAAGGGAAAGAAGTACTTAAGGTCTAAACGGTCGAGGTGGGCTTTCTTTTAACTAAGGACAATGTCCTAAATACTTTATCGGTGGAAATTACTATGTTTATCATGCCGTGTTTTGTTTTAACGTGCCTATCTGATGTGGCTTTTGCCACTATTATTTAAATTGAATTCGGGTCCTCATAGGGCCGCAAACCCTACTTGGATTAGTGTACACCTATGGTAGATCGTGTGCTAGCGTACGGGCTGGCCGGTCAAGTGACCTGGTTTGCGGCTGCATTCCTTGTCATGTATTGGCAGATATGGCTAACGTCTATGGGAAAATGACTAATCAATCGACTTTTACTGTGGGAAATGATTTTGAGTGCCTCGGGCCTTTCTAAAGCTAAACCCCGATGGTTACTTACGTATGGCATGATAAATTATATTTTTACTAAAAAAAATGTTTTCGGCATGAGCCAGTGCGTATTATTTTTATAGTACTCAGCCCTGCATGTGTTTTCCCTATATGCAGGTTGAGCGGCGACGAGCGGTTGGTGGTGTTGAGCAAATATCAATAAAAACTATGGTTGTCTTGAAACACCGAGTGTCGTTGTGTCTTCACACATGACTTCACTCTTCTCTTGGATGCTTCCGCTGTGACATTTCCTTTACTTGTCTTTTATTAAACTCTGAAGCTGTCTATTTGAATGTTTGAAAACTTGGTATCTTTTGAATAATGTCAAACCCTTGGTCGTTTTATTAATTCTGGGTCAAACCATTATTGAAACCCTAGTTTTCTATGTTTGTTCTTTAAGTTCATTAATCACAATCGCCCGCATTTATTAACCCTAAAGGGAGGTCGTGACACGACCGCCCTTCTAGGGTAATTAAATGCGGAGATCGTGAAATGCAATCAAAGAAAAGGGCTAGGGTTTTATAAAAAGGGGTTTGACCAAGGAAATAAATGAACAATAAATCAAGAGAAAAGGATGACGCTTTGACAGATAGACCAAAAGGAGAAAACAATTATTATCATTGGTATTCAAAATAATACGGGTTTAACGTACTCCAAAACGTATCATTTCTTTAGATTCTAAAACGGAACTCAAAATAGTGTCAAGATTAAACAATAAGTAAAATAGGTTTCAGCGGGAGCATCCAAGAGAAGAGTGAAGTTATGTATGAAGACACAACGACACTCACAGATCAAAGATAAACAATTCATTCTTCAATTAACTTTCTCAACACCACCATACTCTCGTCGCCGCTCAACCTGTACATAGGGAAAACACATGCAAAGCTGAGTACTATAAAATACTCAGTGAGCTCATGCCGAAAACATTTTCAATAAAAGTATTATTTATCATGCTACACATAAGTAACCATCGGGGTTTAGCTTTAGAAAGGCCCAAGACACTAAAATCATTTCCCATTGTAAAAGTCGACTAATCAGTCATTTTCCCATAGACGTTAACCATATCTACCAATACATGACTTGGAATGTGGCCACAAACCAAGTCACTAGACCGGCCAGCCCGTACGCTAGCACACAGTCTACCATAGGTGTACACTAATCCAAGTAGGGTTTGCGGCCCTGCGAGGACCCGAATTCGATTTAAATAATAGTGGCAAAAACCACATCAGACAGGCACGTTAAAATCAAAATACCGCATGATAAATATAGTTGCATTCCCATCGATAAGATATTTAGGACATGGTCCTTATTTAAAAGAAAGCCCACCTCGACGGCTTAGATCTCAAGTGCTTTCTTCTCCTTGCTATCACGCTGAGAGCGCGAGTTATCACCTTTAAAATTTATGTGTATCATAAATCAGTCTCAATTATCGATTCAAAATCATGCATGTCCCCAACATTTCCCTTTTCCCATCAATTCATTTTATCAACATAAGGAAACACACCATAGCATACATCAACGTACAACACATCACTACATCATAGAATGGGTTCCTTAACACATATGCATCATGTATATCATTCAAAGCTTAACAACATAGATTATCTTTGCATGACTTAAATCTGGCATAAAAGCGCAGTCGTTTTGTAAAAATCATTAAAATTACATCCGACCTCCGTTGGGGCTGAGATTTTGCCACAACCCAGTATACACATCAAAGTTCATCCAGTTAAAATTTCACATCAAAATCACATGTTTAGGTCGGTCAAATAAAAAACGAAACTCACTGGTCGAGAATACAAATTCTGACAGAACTGCGCAGTCGACTCCAAAAATTCATTAACAATTCATCTTTCAACCAAAAAGGCTGATTTCCCACAAAACACAGAAGACACCTTGAAGTTTACTGAGTTAAAATTTCGCATCAAAATAAGATCGTTTGGTCAGTCAAACACACGTCGGAATCTACTGTCCGAACACCACAGTTGTCATGCTTCCAAATTTTGAATTAGGGTTTATCAAATATTCATCCCAACATATATATTCATACTTCCAACACAATATCATGCTTCAAAAAGATCTCACCATCATGTTCTCATATATTCACATAGCATTCACCACAAATCATCCACAAGTTCATTCATAAACAACTTAAATGCATATACATGTCCTTTTTTTCATGTAACCATCAATCCCACCCGATTAAATATTAGATCTACGATCTCTACACTTATTATATGCATGATGGAATCAAAACCAATGTTTCAATGGAGAGGATGAGGAAAAGAAATTCAATTATACCTTTCTTGATCAAAAGCAATAGGTAGAAACAAAGTATATTCTTGATTCTTCATCAATTCTTGAGGCTTCAACTTAAATTCTTCTCAAAAGATGAAGAATTTATGGAGAAAAATAGAAGAAAAATTGGGAGAGAGTGGAGAGAGGAGAGTGGCGTGAGGGGGAGGGAGTAGGTGTGTTGTCACGACCGCCCTTTAGGGTTAATAAATGCGGGCGATCGTGATTAAAGAACTTAAAGAACAGACATAGAAAACTAGGGTTTCAATAAAGGTTTGACCCAGAATTAATAAAACGACCAAGGGTTTGACATTATTCAAAAGATACCAAGTTTTCAAACTTTCAAATAGACAGCTTCAAAGTTTAATAAAAGACAAGTAAAGGAAATGTCACAGCGGAAGCATCCAAGAGAAGAGTGAAGTCATGTGTGAAGACACAACGACACTCGGTGTTTCAAGACAACCATAGTTTTTATTGATATTTGCTCAACACCACCAACCGCTTATCTCCGCTCAACCTGCACATAGGGAAAACACATGCAGGGCTGAGTACTATAAAAATAATACACAGTGGCTCATGCCGAAAACATTTTTTTAGTAAAAATATAATTTATCATGCCATACGTAAGTAACCATCGGGGTTTAGCTTTAGAAAGGCCCGAGGCACTCAAAATCATTTCCCAAAGTAAAAGTCAACTGCTTAGTCATTTTCCCATATACGTTAGCCATATCTGCCAATACATGACAAGGAATGCGGCTGCAAACCAGGTCACTAGACCGGCCAGCCCGTACGCTAGCACACGATCTACCATAGGTGTACACTAATCCAAGTAGGGTTTGCGGCCCTACGAGGACCCGAATTCGATTTAAATAATAGTGGCAAAAGCCACATCAGATAGGCACGTTAAAACAAAACACGGCATTATAAACATAGTAATTTCCACGGATAAAGTATTTAGGACATTGTCCTTAGTTAAAAGAAAGCCCACCTCGGCCGTTTAGACCTTAAGTACTTCTTTCCCTTTGTTATCATGCTTCGTGCACGAGTTATCACCTTCAGTTAATATGTAGTACCAATCAGTCACAAACATTGGCTCATAATTATGCATGTCCTCAACGTTTCCCTTTTCCCCAACAACAAAAGGATGCACACCGTAGCATGCATCATCGAATAACACATCACTTCATCATAGAGTGGATTTCTTAACACATACATATTCCAATGAAGTGATGTGTTATTCGATGATGCATGCTACGGTGTGCTTCCTTTTATTGTTGGGGAAAAGGGAAACGTTGTGGACATACATAATTATGAGTCAATGTTTGTGACTGATTGGTAATACATATTATCTAAAGGTGATAACTCGTGCACGAAGCGTGATAACAAAGGGAAAGAAGTACTTAAGGTCTAAACGGTCAAGGTGGGCTTTCTTTTAACTAAGGACAATGTCCTAAATACTTTATCGGTGGAAATTACTATGTTTATCATGCCGTGTTTTGTTTTAACGTGCCTATCTGATGTGGCTTTTGCAACTATTATTTAAATCGAATTCGGGTCCTCGTAGGGCCGCAAACCCTACTTGGATTAGTGTACACCTATGGTAGATCGTGTGCTAGCGTACGGGCTGGCCGATCTAGTGACCTGGTTTGCGGCCGCATTTCTTGTCATGTATTGGCAGATATGGCTAACGCCTATGGGAAAATGACTGATCAATCGACTTTTACTTTGGGAAATGATTTTAAGTGCCCTGGGCCTTTTTAAAACTAAACCATGATGGTTACATACGTATAGCATGATAAATTATATTTTTACTAAAAACATGTTTTCAGCATAAGCCACTGAGTATTATTTTTATAGTACTCAGCCCTGCATGTGTTTTCCCTATGTGCAGGTTGAACGGCGACGAGCGGTTGGTGTTGTTGAGCAAATATCAATAAAAACTATGGTTGTCTTGAAACACCGAGTGTCGTTGTGTCTTCACACATGACTTCACTCTTCTCTTGGATGCTTCCTCTGTGACATTTTCTTTACTTGTCTTTTATTAAACTTTGAAGCTGTCTATTTGAATGTTTGAAAACTTGGTATCTTTTGAATAATGTCAAATCATTGGTCGTTTTATTAATTCTGGGTCAAACCTTTATTGAAACCCTAGTTTTCTATGTCTGTTCTTTAAGTTCTTTAATCACGATTGCCCGCATTTATTAATCTTAAAGGGCGGTCGTGACAGTTTGGTATCAGAGCCTCAGTTCTTTCCGCTCTGGACCCAAGAGCCTTGTGGAGTCAAAGTCTATTCATGTGTAAATTTACTAATTGATAATCGTCAAAGGCTCAACACCGCAGCTCGCCCCGCCCAACCATGAAGAAAGCGGTAAAAATATTTTTGTGAGTTTTGGATTGAATTACCGAAGCTTGGAAATTTTCGATGGGAATCAAAGATAATATAACGTCTTTGAAAATGTTGCTTGGAAGTGTGAGATGATGAAAATACATGGATATGAAATTGCTTAATACGACTATGCCGAAAATGATGGATATTGTTGTGCACACCCCGATAAGAAAAATCGGCAAATATGTGAATGGACTTCTATGAGTTTGGATAGATGAAATTCTAAATGATTGAAATTACATGAATTGTGAAACGTGACGTATCAGTGTGATTACTTATTTATACTATGAAACAACACCTGTGGGAAATAAGTAAACACTATGGCTTCTGGAAAATGTTGTGAAGATATGAACCGGGAGACACTATGAGAATATACAATTGCTTTTGTTTAACAGTGAGGCATGATGGCGTTGAATGTGCTGGATATTGAAGTATGATTGTGAACTTGTATTGGTTGATGTTGAGATTTGCTATTACGTCCACGAAACTGCAAAATTTACTTGAAGAAAATACATGTTGCTTCCATAAACGACAAAATTTTATGCCTAGGCGGTTGAAATTTCATGACCATGAAACTGTGAGCATGATACGCGTGTAGTTGCGAGTTGTGTTTGTGATACAGATGAGCATGAACTGCATGATTTATGAAATGCGATTCCATGGATGATTGATTGACTGAGTGTTTCTATTCACATATATTAATGTACGATGTTTGTTATGCTATGGAACACCAAATGTCTTATACGAATAAATGTGTTGATTGTGCAATATATGGATGACGTTTATGTGGTGAAAATTCATGACTGATGAATTACGAGGTATTGTATAGAACCACTATTAAAGTGAAATGTGGAACTTTTGAGCTTTGTTGCGAACGTAGGAGCCATATGAAGCTTGAGTTAGGTAATGATCAAATATACGTTGAAGTACGAGACTTCAAGCTATGCTTGAAATTATAGAGTGCCTAAGAGGTAGGCCAGACTGAATGTGCTAGAACTTAGTTGTAAGTTGACAACTGCAATATCACTTTCCTGAGTGATAAAACCAACGAAAATATATATTTTGAACTTTGGTGTATCCTCACAATGGCGAGATCATACCTAAGATATAATAAAACTATACAGTCTTGCATACCATGCCAAAGTAGCGATGCGACACAAATACGACGACGTTTACGACACTTTAAGACCACGTGTACAATAGCAATGCATTTCGAAAACTACGTGGCATGGCAAGGAGACTTTGAAGATGCGATCATAAAAAATAGTTATTAATTTCGACGATACGATGAATCTCAACTTGGAATCCACGATATCATAGAACGATGTTACCATGTTCAGGCTCACGAAAAATGTGCGAGGGAGTGCGCCCTCGTAGCTAGAATGAACGATTTTTAAATCAACAGTACTTACTTAGATTCTAAGAAATTTTTTTTTGAACCTTTCAATTAAAGGTGAGCCCTTGTCTATTTAAGGCCTTGTTCGACTCACAATTCGCAAATAATTCCCATTATTTCTTTTCCTATACCGAGTCATGACTCACTTTCAGTTCTTGGAAATTTGTGTTTGCCTATGTAACTTTGGACATCTTGATTAGTAGTCTTCTTTGATTCATCTTTCGTAAGGACAATATTTTGACATTATGAGCTTCAGTCATTGAACTTCATTCCTAAAGTTGTTTGCAGTTTTGACATTCAGTATGATCACATCTCCCATACATGTTTCTTCAAAGGATGGAATATTCCTCTTGGAACTTTTGTACACCTTTTTATTTCGTAACTATGCATGTGGCAAGTTCTTTCTTGCAGAAGTGAAATTCTTTTTAGCTCGGTTTCACTACATATATTGTTTCATACTCAATGATTTTTATTTCTACAACACCATGTTAAGGCTATCCTGTTCTCTTCTTCCCTAACGGGTTGATCGTGTTAAATTTCAGAAAAGTTCCATTCACTTTGAGTTGTCTTTAACAAAACCGCGAACCCATTGATGTGATTTCATCTTTTCCAATAACATGATGTTGTTGAACCATCATTTGTACTACTTCATGACATTTGTCCATGTTTCTAAATCTTGCCGTGATTGATTATTTTAGGCCTTGTCATGTTTGAACGATATCCTTCATTGCTGTCCGAAATTTTACAAATTGTGATCTAGTAATCGGCTATGGAATTTGAGAATTTTTGCAGTTTCATCCTGTTACCATGACCTATCTCATGTTCTTCCGAGCTCTCATCAGAAGTAAATTCTCAAAGCTCTATGGTTTTATTTGATACCTCTAAACCAATTAATTCTCAGAATGGACGGGTTGAGTCCAATGAAACTCAATCATTGCATTGTTGTCCATGTTTCCTTGATTAATTTTGGAGCCTTCCCGACTAAAGACATCCTTAGAAATGTTGCAACAATTTTAAATTTGTTCATATCCATGTAAGACTGTTGGGTCAAATTTCGAATCCTTGATACTAGACAGTAGGGAAATGCAGTAGTTGACTCTGATTTACACAAGGAATAAGTTTCTATAGTCAGACATGCTAAAAAATGGCACACCAACCAGAAGCGTCGACATAACTGACGAGATACATTTATGAGTGAACGATCGATCGAACGACAAGTGAATAATGAATATGAGAAGATTTAACTACGGTCACCATCGTGCGAGGAAATTATAGAGAGAGTACAAGCCCCTTCATAGAGTTTATTGCACAAATTAAATATCGTCAACAAGAGAGAACATATGAAAGGTGACGAGAAAGAGCCACGGGACGATGAGACGATCGAGAAAAGAAATGTGTGATAATACCATGAATATTAGAAAACTGTGTGGGAGTTGGAAGAGAAAACGAGGAGAGTTAATAGAAATTTTTCCTGAGAGGACCGGCCAAGGCCGAATCATGGAAACGCGCACTGGAGTGAATTTTCGCAATCCTAGGATGCAATGATCGAGAACGGTTAAGTTGTGTGAAACCGACGCTGCCGACTTCTGGTGGGACACCAGGATGAAGACAATGCCCCGAGACCAAGCAGAAGAAATGACTTGGGAAGGCTTCAAGGCGGAAGTGTATAGCAAGTACGTGCCGAAGAGCTACCAGAAGGCGAAGGCGTCTGAATTCTACAATCTGACCCAAGGACGTATGACCGTGCACTCAACAGCATGACACGATATGCACCTGATCAAGTCGATACTGACGAGAAGCTGTCTGATAAGTTCCGCGAGGGACTAAGGCACGAGATAAAGATGTGATTGGCGAGCCGTGGGAGACTTCCCTACGCGGAAGCACTAGCTCTAGCACTGGATATTGAGGCAGCGATGCCTAAGGAGAGAGCTAAGGAAATCACTACCTCGTCATCACACCACTCCTGGGAGAAAAGGAAGTGGGATGATTCTAGGACTCCATACGACGGAAAACGGTACCAGTCAGCATCGATCTCAACACGGAGAGGAGATGGAGGAAAGGAAAGTTGAAGACATCGCTGTTGTGTGAGGATTTCCAGACGTTTTTCCGAAGTATGACCTGGACCGCCGCCAGATCGACAAGTGGAGTTTACGATCGACCTCGAACCAGGAGCCGCACCTGTGTCTAAGGTACCGTATCGAATGGCACCTAAAGAGTGGGAGGAACTCAAGATACAACTTCAAGAGCTCATGGACCTAGGATTCGTTAGGCCTAGTGTCTCACCGTGGGGCACACCGGTGCTTTTCGTCAAGAAAAAGGACGGGTCGATGAGAATGTGTATCGACTATAGAGAGTTGAACAAATTGACTCTCAAGAACGAGTATCCACTGCCGAGGATAGATGACCTATTTGACCAACTCCGAGGAGCCGGCGTGTTTTCAAAGATGGACTTAAGGTCCGGATATCACCAACTGAGAGTTCGAAGGGAGGACATACCGAAGACCGCATTTCGTACAAGATATGGTCACTATGAGTTCGTTGTGATGCCATTCGGTCTAAGGAATGCACCTGCGGAATTCATGGACTTGATGAACGGGGTATTCCATCCGTACCTGGATAAATTCGTTTTGGTCTTCATAGATGACGTCCTGGTCTAGTCAAAGAACGGGAAGGAGCACGAGGAGTATCTATGAATCGCTTTGGAGACGTTGAGGACCGAGAAGCTATACGTCAAATTTAGCAAGTGTGAATTTTGGTTGAAAGAAGTAAACTTTCTTGGACAATTGTATCGGCAGAAGGAATCAAGTGGATCCCGCCAAAGTTGAGACTGTACAACAATGGAAGTCACCATCGACACGGAACGAGATTCGGAGTTTCCCGGGGATTGGCAGGATACTGCCGAAGGTTCATAGAAGAGTTCTCCAAGATAGTGAGACCAATGACCCAACAACTCAAGAAAGGAGTCAAAGTCAATTGGACCCCGGAGTGTGAGGCAAGTTTTCAACTCTTGAATGAGAAATTGACCACCGAGCAAGTGTTAGCTGTGCCGGAGCCTGGAGTGAACTACGTAGTCCGCACCGACGATTTGAAGGTAGGACTAGGATGCGTGTTGATGCAGAACAACAAAGTGATCGCCTAAGTGTCACGGTAATTGAGACCGCACGTATTGAACTACCCAACCCACGACTTGGGGCTAGCAGCAGTAGTGCATGCCCTAAAGATTTGGAGGCAACATCTCTACGGAGTTCAATGTGAATCTTTACGGACTACAAGAGCCTGAAATATTTCTTCGAGCAGAAAGATTTGAACATGCGACAACGAAGATGGCTCGAATTAGTAAAGGACTACGATTGTAGCATCAACTACCACCCTGGCAAAGCAAATGTAGTGACAGATGCTTTGAGCCGAAGGAACCATTCGCAACTAGCTGTTTTTTTTCTGACGGAAGAGGAAAGTCTAATACGTGAGTTTAGTAAAATGCAATTGGAAGTGGTAAGGCCGAATTGCCACTTTAGTGGTTGAACCTAATCTAAGAACGAGAATTGTTGCAGCCCAACGGATGGATGCGAAACATGAAGAAATTAGAATTGAAGTGAGAACTGGCAAATCTGGAAGTTTTAGTGAGGAGTCCGACAACGCCCTCACTTTTGAAGGGAGACTGTGCGTACCAAACGACGTGGAACTCAAGAACGAGATCATGAGTGAAGCTCATGAGACTCCATACACCGCTCACCCGGGAAGCACGAAGATGTATCAAGACATGAAAAAGTCCTTTTGGTGGAATGGCATGAAGAGAGACATAGCGGCATTTGTGGAGTGCTGCTTAGCCTGCCAGCAAGTGAAGGCTCTACATCAACGACCGTACGGAAAGTTGCAACCACTAGAAATTCCCGAGTGGAAATGGGAGCAAATCGCCATGGATTTTGTGACGGCATTGCCAAAGACGCAAAAAGGGAATACTGCTATATGGGTAATTATAGACCGACTCACCAAGAGTGCACACTTCATACCAATTCCTGAAACGCATGGATCGAGCAAGCTAGCTCAGATCTACATAAAGGAAATAGTGCGACTGCATGGAGTCCTAGTGACAATCACGCCCGACCGTGACCCAAAATTCACATCAAGATTTTGGATCAGCCTACGACGTGAGCTAGGCACTCGACTGAACTTCAGCACATCATTTCACCCATAGACGACGGGCAATCCGAAAGAACGATCCAAACCCTCGAGGGTATGTTGAGAGCCGTGGTGTTAGACCAAGGAGAAAGTTGGGAGTCCGCACTACCACTAATTGAGTTCGCCTACAACAACAGTTTCCAGGAAACGATAAACATGGCGCCGTACGAAGCCTTGTATGGGAGAAAGTGTAGATCCCCGCTCTACTGGGACGAAGTTGGTGAGAGAAGAGTACTCTGGGGGGATGCAGTTGAAGAGATGGTTGGAATCGTTCGACAAATTCGTGCGAGGATAAAAGAAGCTCAAGACAGACAGAAGTCATACGCGAATGCACGACGAACCGACTTACAATTTCAAGCGGGCGACAAGGTCCTTCTCAAAGTATCCCCGTCGAAAGGGATAACGCGCTTTGGTGTCAAGGAAAATTTGAAACTGCGATTTATTGGGCCTTACGAAATCCTTGAAGGAGTGGGTCCTGTTGAATACCATTTGGCGCTACCCCCAAGCCTTGGAAATGTGCACAACGTCTTTCATGTATCGTAATTGGAGAAATACGTGTTTGATCCAAAGCACGTGATCCACTACAGAGAAGCCATTTTGAACCCAGACTTGAGCTACGAATAGAGACCCAAATGATTTTGGACCGAAAGATCCAGAATGTGAGGAATAAACCGGTTGCTTGTGTGAAAGTACTTTGGAGAAATCATGGGCACGAAGAAGCCACGTGGGAGAATAAGGAAAGAATGATAGAGCTGTACCCTGAACTCTTTCCTTGAGGATACCAAATTTTCGGGACGAAATTTCTTTTAAGAGTGGTAGGATATAACGCCCCACTTTTCGAACCCTAAGACGATTGCTTTAATTTCTTTTAATGTCGCGAATTAAATGACGGATTGTTATGTGATTTCTTTGGTGACCTAATTTTGATTTGACTGAGTCAACTTCGTTGATTTTTATGACGTGGCTTTTATATAATTGATGCGGGATGAAATATATTGCGGTGAATTATTTTCCTAAGGGTGAGTGAGATTAAATAGGCCCATCAATTTTTCATCTTGCCCTTTTCGACCACTATTAATTATTGGAGAGAAATTCTATTTCCTTGACTTTAATTATTTGTTTGGGATAATCATCCAAATTAAATACAAAGCCCAATTACTTTATTTCTTCATGAGAAAAAAATCGATCCCTATGCTACTCCAAGGGAGGTTTCGAAATTTCCCTAACTATGGGAGGAGGAAATTATTCCACTATATTAATTGATCTCCTAATTATTTCATTAAATGAATGAATTGGAATATCCTAGCAAATCTTGCCTTACCTTATTCTATTAAAGATTTGGAATTTTTTCCTTGTGGGAGGAATGTCACGACCGCCCTTTAGGGTTAATAAATGCGGGTGATCGTGATTAAAGAACTTAAAGAACAGACATAGAAAACTAGGGTTTCAGTAAAGGTTTGAACCAAAATTAATAAAACGACCAAATGTTTGACATTATTCAAAAGATACAAAGTTTTCAAACATTCAAATAGACAGCTTCAAAGTTTAATAAAAGACAAGTAAAGGAAATGTCACAGCGGAAGCATCCAAGAGAAGAGTGAAGTCATGTGTGAAGACACAACAACACTCGGTGTTTCAAGACAACCATAGTTTTTATTGATATTTGCTCAACACCACCAACCGCTCATCGCCGCTCAACCTGCACATAAGGAAAACACATGCAGGGCTGAGTACTATAAAAATAATACTCAGTGGCTCATGCCGAAAACATTTTTTTAGTAAATATATAATTTATCATGCCATACGTAAGTAACCATCGGGGTTTAGCTTTAGAAAGGCCCGAGGCACTCAAAATCATCTCCCATAGTAAAAGTCGACTGATCAGTCATTTTTTTCATAGACGTTAGCCATATCTGCCAATACATGACAAGGAATGCGGCCGCAAACCAGGTCACTAGACCGGCCAACCCGTACGCTAGCACACGATCTACCATAGGTGTACACTAATCCAAGTAGGGTTTACAGCCCTACGATGACCCGAATTCGATTTAAATAATAGTGGCAAAAGCCACATCAGATAGGCACGTTAAAACAAAACACGGTATGATAAACATAGTAATTTCCACCGATAAAGTATTTAGGACATTGTCCTTAGTTAAAAGAAAGCTCACCTCGATCGTTTAGACCTTAAGTACTTCTTTCCCTTTGTTATCACGCTTCGTGCACTAGTTATCACCTTTAGATAATATGTATTACCAATCAGTCACAAACATTGACTCATAATTATGCATGTCCCCAACGTTTCCCTTTTCCCCAACAACAAAAGGAAGCACACCGTAGCATGCATCATCGAATAACACATCACTTCATCATAGAGTGGGTTCCTTAACACATACATATCATGTATATCATTTAAAACACAACAACATCGTTATTTTCGCAAGGATAGAGATCTGGCAGAAAAGCGCGGTCATTTTGTAAAAATCATTTAAAATTCATCCGGCCACCCTTGGGGCTGAAACTTTCCCACGATACAGTAGACACATCGAATATCATTCAGTTAAAATTTCACATCAAAATAATCTTTTTAGGTTGGTCAAATTGAAAACGTAACTCATTGGTCAAGAAAAACAATTTCTAGCAGAACTGCGCAGTCAACTTCAAAAATTCACCAAAACTCCATCTTTCGTCCAAATAGGTTGAAATTCACCCACGACACAGAAGACACCTTGAGGGTTACCCAGAAAAAGAATAGTACAAAAAGGAGTTCGTTTGGTTGGTCAAACATGCGTCAGAACCTACTGTCCGAACACTACAGATTTCATGCTTCAAAATTCGAATTAGGGTTTTTTTCCTCATTCATCCAGACACAACCTTTTTATGTTTCCAGCGCACAACCGTGCTTAAAAATGTTCTCACAATCATGTTCTCATATAGTCACACATCATTCACCCATGATTCATTTAGACTTCACACAAATTCATTCAAAACGCATATTCACAATTTGTTCTCATTCAGACACGAATTCCCACCGATTAAATTCCTAGATTTGAAATCCCTACACTCACTATATGCATGAGGGAGTCAAAACAATGTTTGAATGGAGAGGATGAAGAAAAAGTTCGATTGTACCTTTCTTGATTGAAACGATCGGTAGAACAAATATAAATCTTGATTCTTCAACAACTCTTGGCAAGGATGAAAAGATCTTGAGTGGAGTAGAAGAACAAGTGGGAGAGGTGTGGGGAGGAGATGGGGTGTGTGGAATGAGGAGGGAGGGAGGCGTGTAGTTTTGGTTTAGGGTTTTTTTCTCTCCCCCTTTATTTATAGAGCGCAATGGAATCCCAATTAATTAAATGAGATTTGGAGAATTAATTAAATAAAGGTTTGAAGGAGATTTGAGGGGGAGATTGGCGTGAACTATGGGGAGGAATAGGGGGAAATGTTCAAAAATCATAGGCTATTTAATTAGCCTATGATTAAATTTTGTATTTCATGGAGTAGAATAAAATAATACGGAGTAGAAAATTAATAATAATCCTTCCAAAACATAGGGAAGTAGGCGTGTAATTGGGTTCCTCCCACAAGGAAAAATTTCCAAATCTTTAATAGAATAAGGTAAGGCAAGATTTGCTAGGATATTCCAATTCATTCATGGAAAGAAATAATTAGGAGATCAATTAATATAGTGGAATATTTTCCTCCTCCCATTATTAGGGAAATTTCGAAACCTCCCTTGGAGTAGCACAGGGATCGATTTTTTTCTCATGAAGAAATAAAGTAATTGGGCTTTGGATTTAATTTGGATGATTATCCCAAACAAATAATTAAATCCAGGAAAATAGAATTCCTCTCAAATAATTAATAGTGGTCGAAAAGGGCAAGATGACAAATTGATGATCCTATTTAATCTCACTCACCCTTAGGAAAATAATTCACCGCAATATATTTCATCCCGCATCAATTATTTAAAAGCCACGTCATAAAAATCAACGAAGTTGACTCAGTCAAATCAAAATTAGGTCACCAGAGAAATCACATAACAATCCGTCATTTAATTCGCGACATTAAAAGAAATTAAAGCAATCGTCTTAGGGTTCGAAAAGTGGGGCGTTATATCCTACCACTCTTAAAAGAAATTTCGTCCCGAAAATTTGGTATCCTCAAGGAAAGAGTTCAGGGTACAGCTCTATCATTCTTTCCTTATTCTCCCACGTGGCTTCTTCGTGCCCATGATTTCTCCAAAGTACTTTCACACAAGCAACCGGTTTATTCCTCACATTCTGGATCTTTCGGTCCAAAATCATTTGGGGTCTCTATTCGTAGCTCAAGTCTGGGTTCAAAACGACTTCTTTGTAGTGGATCACGTGCTTTGGGTCAAACACATACTTCTGCAATTGCGACACATGAAAGATGTTGTGCACGTTTCCAAGGCTTGGGGGTAGCGCCAAACGGTATGCAACAGGACCCACTCCTTCAAGGATTTCATAAGGCCCAATAAATTGCGGTTTCAAATTTCCCTTGACACCAAAGTGCGTTATCCCTTTCGACGGGGATACTTTGAGAAGGACCTTGTCGCCCGCTTGAAATTGTAAGTCGGTTCGTCGTGCATTCGCGTATGACTTCTGTCTGTCTTGAACTTCTTTAATCCTCGCACGAATTTGTCGAACGATTCCAACCATCTCTTCAACTGCATCGGGCCCGAGTACTCTTCTCTCACCAACTTCGTCCCAGTAGAGCGGGGATCTACACTTTCTCCCATACAAGGCTTCGTACGGCGCCATGTTTATCGTTGCCTGGAAACTGTTGTGGTAGGTGAACTCAATTAGTGGTAGTGCGGACTCCTAACTTCCTCCTTGGTCTAACACCACGACTCTCAACATATCCTCGAGGGTTTGGATCGTTATTTCGGATTGCCCGTCCGTCTGCGAGTGAAATGTTGTGCTGAAGTTCAGTCGAGTGCCTAGCTCACGTTGTAGGCTGATCCAAAATCTTGATGTGAATTTGTAACGCCCGTACTTTTTGTAGTACTTGGAACAACACCAAGTTACTACGAGACAAATAATAAATCATCTAAACGAAAGAAAACGAACAAAAATAAATATAGGAACTTGGACCGATCCAATTAGTTATAAATAAAGTCCCAATGTCCTTTTTATTTTATTATGTTGGGCCATCAAATCCCCTTATATTTTAGCCCAACTCCACAAATAATGTGTTGGGCCAATTCACTCCTAGAAATTTGTTGGGGCAAGCCCAAAATCTTCTTCCTTCTTTCTTCTTCTTCCTTGCGTTGGCTCTCTCACCATGGAGACCCTCCATCTTTCAACTCTTCCACCTTCCACCTTCCTCATTCAATCCTATATCCAAAGGAAACACCATTTAAACATATCAATCCCTTCACTTCTCTCCTCACAACACACACCTTGCAACAAGAACAAAGAGAGAGAGGGAGATAGCCGAGAAAAGGAGCCGAGAGAAGGAGAGGTAAAAGAAGTTGCTGCCATTTTTCCACAACCAAGTTCAAGTCACTAGGTATAATCTCTACCCATTACCAAAGCATGAATTCTTAACATTTTTGTTCACAGCATATTTCATACATCCACAAGTAATTTAATCAATCAATCGAACACCACAATTGAACCCCCCACTGGGATTAATCGGAAAATGCATAGCTTTGTAATAGACTTATCTTTTGGGGTTGCGCGGGGCTGTTCGGGTTGGGTTCGGGACGTTTTGGGGCTGCGCGGTGGCTGTTCGGAGTTGTTTGGGGCTGCACGTTGTCTGTTCGGAGGGAATCGCGGGGCTGCAGGACCGCCGATGGAGCAGCGGCGAACAGCAGCCGCAGGCTCTGTGTAGACGGAACAGCGGCGAGCAGCGAGCAACGGCGACAGCAGCAGCGTCCTCCCGGTGACAGCAGCGACGGTATTAAACCGACCCAAGGACGTCGTGGTTGAGCAGTGAACGGAGCAGCGAGGCGGTGGCTTGAGAGATAAATCGGGCAGTAGTGACCTCCGATTTGGGGGAAGGCGACGGAATTAGGGGATTCGCTTTTGGGGGAATTTTAGAAGAAGAGAACAGAGGAGGAAGAAGATGATGTCGATGGTTGGGCTACTTGTTGGGCCTCACAAAATTTAAATGGAGGAATAAGGTGGGCTAAGTAAATAATTAATCTTTGGGCTGGAAATTAGATAATTATTGGGCCGATGAATAATTAATCGTGGGGACTTATTTAATTAATTTCCGGATAATGTGAAGGATCAATAATTTTATCCTAAGTACGAAAATAATATATGTCACGACCGCCCTTCTAGGGTATAATAAATGCGGGCGATCTCGACTTAAACAGACTTAAATATAACAAGGAAAAAAGGCTAGGGTTTCATCAATAAGGCTTGACCAACATATTAAACGAGCAATTAAGTATAAAACAAGATGAGGGCTCGGGTTTAAATAATGAGTTGGGCCAGACATTAATATTAATGGAAAAGATTAAGAGTTTGACATTATCCAGCAAGACTTTAAAATATCCAACAACAGAACAAATTCAAGTTCAACCCCAATTGCTAATAAGTAAAAGAAATATCGCAGCGGAAAACGACCAAGAGAAAGAGTGAAGTCATGTGTGAAGACACGACGACACTCGGAGTTTCAAGACAATATTATCATTTCGTTTAATTTGCTCAACACCGCCAACCGCTCGTCGCGGCTCAACCTGCACATAAGGAAAACATATGCAGGGCTGAGTACTTATAAAATACTCAGTGGACTTATGCCGAAAACATTTTTAATAAAGATATAGTTTATCATGCCATACGTAAGTAACCATCAGGGTTTAGCTTTAGAAAGGCCCGAGGCACTCAAATCATTTCCCATTGTAAAATTCGACTGATCAGTCATTTTCCCATAGACAATAGCCATATCTGCCAATACATGACAAGGAATGCGGCCGCAAACCAGGTCACTAGACCGGCCAGCTCGTACGCTAGCACACGATCTACCATAGGTGTACACTAATCCAAGTAGGGTTTGCGGCCCTACGAGGACCCGAATTCGATTTATATAACAGTGACAACAGCCACATCAGATAG
The DNA here is from genome assembly GCF_004379255.2 of Salvia splendens. NCBI lineage: Eukaryota > Viridiplantae > Streptophyta > Magnoliopsida > Lamiales > Lamiaceae > Salvia > Salvia splendens. The sequence continues at coordinate 24,017,881 of NC_056036.1, read as the reverse complement.
GAGCAAAAATTTAGTGGTCACGGCATACCACATGGCAATGTGATGTGGTATGTCCCACTAATAATACTTTGACAAATGAATTTATAGAAGTCCAACTAAATACTTTCTTCTTTTTCTAAAAATGGACATTATTATAAAATTCGGAAACTATCCAAAAATTAAGAGTACTTATATTTAATATAATGAATGCATTTATATTTGACCAAAATACTTCCACTATGAACTAGCAAAATTTATTTCGTCCTTTTATATTTCTAATTCTAAGAATAATTTAATAAACAAAATATATGTAGTAATTAACTTATTATATTTTGATTTTTAGAGTTTTTTATGGTATGTCAATGATAATTTAATATAATAAAATTAACTTTTATGTCATTTTCTTATTATTAGCTACTTATATATTTAATATAATTATTCATATAGTCTTTAACAATGGTAAAATAAGTATAAAAATGAAACTATATAATCAATCATAGTTACATACGTTTAATATAATGCTAACAAATTTTGTTTATGATTTAGTTTAAGGTTATGGTAATCATTTGTAATTTTTTGCATACATATAAAACAAGAAATAAAGTAAACAACAAATTTAAGTTAGCATTACACTAACTGTGCGAAAAATCACAAATAAAAATGTAACTATAAATTAAATTATAAATAAAATTCAGTGGCATTACATTAACTATGCGAAATTAGGAATAATTATATAGTTTCATTTTTATATTATTTTACCATTGCACATATATGAATAATTATACTATTAAACATAAAGGTGGCAAATGACCTTAATTTTGTTATATTAAATACTCGTCTGCATTCTTATTGACAACTAATTTGGTAACAAAATATATAAGTGTGTTATACATGTATTCATTATATAGGTGGTATTAATTTTGGACTTTCCAAATTTTATAATAATGTCCATTTTTAGAAAAGGATGAAAGTATTTAGTTGGACTTCTATAAATCCATTTGTCAAAGTATTATTAGTGGGACATACCATATCACATTGCCATGTGGTATGCCTTGACCACTAAATTTTTGCTCATCAGATAGGCACGTTAAAACAAATCACGGCATGATAAATACTTTAAACCACCCTTATGCTTGTTAAAACAAATCACATCAGATAGGCACGTTAAAACAAATCACGGCAACAACCATTGACTTAATATTATGCATGTCCCTATCGTTTTCCCTTTTCCCATCTTTGAACAACACATCATGTCATCACATATATCAATCATGTATATCACTTATAACAACATAGTGTCTTTGTAAAGGTAGAAATCTGGCAGCACTGCGCAACCATCTTATAAAAATTATTAAAAATTCACCCGACTTCCGTTGGGGCTAAAATTTTACCACAACGCAGTAGACTCATCAAATAACTCCCAGTTTAAAAATCATGTTAAAATAACGTTTTTAGGTCAGTCAAATAGAAAACGTAACTCACTGGTCGAGAAAATACTTTCTGCCAGAAATGCGCAGTCAACTTTAAAAATTCACCATAAATTCATCTTTCGTCCAAAAGAGTTGAAATTCGCACACAATACAGAAGACATCATGAAGTTTACTCAGGAAAAAGAATCGATCAAATCGAGGTTCATTTGGTCGGTCAAATACATGTCGGAACATACTGTCCGAACTTACAGCTTTTCATGCCTTTAAAAATTCGAATTAGGGTTTATCCCTATTTATTCAAAATCAACTTTTTCATGGTTTTAACACAAAAACATGCTCGAGAGAGTCCTTATACTCATGTTTTCGTAACATCATATATCATTTACCATAGATTCATTAAATCATCAAACAATTCATTCAAAACGCAAATCACACATCCAAACACAAATTCCCACCGATTAAATCCCTTAGATTTGAGATCCCTCCACTCACTAGATGCATGAGGGAACAAAAGAAGAGTTGAGATGGAGAGGAATGAAGAATAGGGTCCGATTTTTACCTCTCTTGGACGAAACAAACGGTAGGAACGAATAAAAGTCTTGATTCTTCAATAATCTCTTGGAAATTCGAAAGGATCTTGGGTAGAGTGGAAGAACAAATGTGGGAGATTGAAGAAGAGGGAGGGGGCGTGTGATTTGAAGCAAGTAGGCGTGTGAATTGTGTGCTAGGTTTAGGGATTTAGTTAGTCTTTATTTATAGGCTTAAGTAATAGAATATCCCATAATTAATTGAAGATTTGGGAGAATAATCAAATTAAGATTGGAGAGATATGGGGGATGATTGGCGTGAATAATGAGGGAGAATAAGGGAGAATATTTCGAAAATCATGGCCATTTAATTAGCCATTGATTTAATTTAGTATTTTCACGGAGCAGAATAAAATAATACGGAGCAAGAAAATTAATAAAAATCCTCCCACAATAAATGGAAATAGGCGTGTGAAATATTCCTTCCACAAGGAATAATTTACAAATCTTGAATAAAATAAGATGAGGCAAGATTTGCTAGGATATTCCAATTAAACATGGAATGAAATAATTAAGGGATCAAAATAAATAATGAATAATTTCTTTTCCCACAAGTTAAGAAATTTCGAAATCTCCTTAGGAATAATAGGAGCCGATTCTTTCATCAAGAAATAGGATAATTAGGCTTTGGATTTAATTGGGTAATTATCCCAAGCAAATAATTAAATCCAAGAAAATAATTCCTCTCCATAAATTCATAGTGGTCGAAAATTCCAATAAAATGGGTAAGGCAATTATTGATGATCCTATTAAAATCTCACTCCCCAAAATAAAAATATAATTTGCGGCTATATTTCATTCCGCATCGATTAATTAAGGCCACGTCATCAATTCGACAAGGTTGACTATTCCACCTCTCAACTCCAAAACAAAATTAGGTCGCATAGAAATTTCGGGTTCAAAAAGTGGGGCGTTACATCCTACCACTCTTAAAAGAAATTTCGTCCCGAAATTTGGTACTCTCAAGGGAAGAGTTCTGGGTACAGTTCCATCACCTTGTCCTCAAGCTCCCACGTGGCTTTCTCGTGTCTGTGGTTTCTCCCAAGTACTTTCACGTAAGAAACCGGTTTATTTTGTCACGTTCTGGACCTTTCGGTCTAAAGTCATTTGGGGTCTCTCCTCGTAGCTCAAGTCCGGGTTCAACGCGACTTCTTCGTACTGAATCACATGCTTTAGGCCAAATACGTGTTTTTCGCAATTGTGATACGTGAAAGACGTTGTGCACGTTTCCAAGGCTTGGGGGTAGCACCAAACGGTACACAACGGGTCCTACTCCTTCTAGAATTTCATAAGACCCGATAAATCGTGGCTTCAACTTTCCCTTGACACCAAAACGCGTTATCCCTCTTGACGAGGATACTTTGAGGAAAGCTTTATTGCCGGTTTGAAAATGCAAGTAGGTTCGTTGGACATCTGCGTACGACTTTTGTCTGTCCTGAGCTTTTTTGATCTTTTCACGAACTTGTCGAACAATTTTAATCATTTCTTTAACTGCATCAGGTCCAAGTACTCCTCGTTCGCCAAGTTCGTCCCAAGAGAGCGGCGATCTACACTTTCTTCTATACAAGGCTTCGTACGGCGCCATGTTTATTGTTGTTTGGAAACTGCTGTTGTAAGCTAATTCGATCAGCGCTAGCATTGATTCCCAACTCCCTCCGCGGTCGAGCACCACGGTTCTCAACATGACCTTGAGAGTTTGGATCGCCCTCTCGGATTGTCCATCGGTCGGCGGGTGAAAAGTCGTGCTAAAATTCAATCTAGTTCCAAGCTCGCGTTGCAGACTCATCCAAAATCTTGATGTGAGTTTCGAATCACGGTCAGACGTGATCGTCACTGGGACTCCATGCAGTCGCACTATTTCCTATATGTAGATCTGAGCTAGCTTGTTCGATCCAGGCGTTGCGGGAATCGGTAGGTGAGTCGGTCTATACTTACCCATATGGCAGTATTCCCTTTTTGCGTCTTTGGCAAAGCTGTCATAAAGTCCATGACAATGTGCTCCCATTTCCACTCGAGAATTTCTAGTGGTTGCAACTTTTCGTACGGTCGTTGATGTAGAGCCTTCACTTGCTGGCAGGCTAAGCAGCGTTCCATAAATGTCGCTATGTCACTCTCCATACAATTCCACCCAAAGGACTCTTTCAAGTCTTGATACATCTTCGTGCTTCCCAGGTGAGCGGTGTATGGAGTCTCATGAGCTTCACTCATGATCTCTTTCTTGAGTTCCACGTTGTTTGGTACGCACAGTCTCTCTTCAAAAGTGAGGGCGTTGTCGGATTCCTCACTAAAACTTCCCGATTTTCCAGTTCTCACTTTAGTTCGAAATTTTCCAACTTTCGTATACATTCGTTGTGCTGCAACGATTCTTGTTCTTAGATTAGGTTCAACCATTAAAGTGGCAATTCGCGCTTCCACTATTTCCGGTGCTCTCACCACTTCCAAGCGCATCTTACTAAACTCGCGAACCAGGATTTCTTCTATGGTGAGAAAGGTGGCTAGTTGAGAATGACCCTTCCGGCTCAAGGCATCTGCCACTACATTTGCCTTGCCAGGGTGGTAGTTGATGCCATAATCGTAGTCCTTCACCAATTCGAGCCATCTTCGTTGTCGCATGTTTAAATCTCTTTTGCTCGAAGAGATATTTCAGGCTCTTGTGGTCCGTAAAGATTTCACATCGAACTCCGTAGAGATGATGCCTCCAAATCTTTAGGGCATGTACTACTGCACCTAGACCCAAGTCTTGGGTTGGGTAGCTCAACTTGTGCGGTCTCAATTGTCGTGGCGCGTATGTGATAACTTTGTTGTTCTACATCAACACGCATCCTAGTCCCACCTTCAAAGCGTCGGTGTAGACTACGTAGTTCACTCCAGGCTCCGGCACAGCTAACACTGGCGCGGTGGTCAATTTCTGCTTCAAGGGTTGAAAGCTCGCTTCAAACTCCGGGGTCCAATTGACTTTGTCTCCTTTCTTGAGTTGTTGGGTCATTGGTCTCGCTATCTTGGTGAATCCTTCTATGAACCTTCGGTAGTATCCTGCCAAACCTAGGAAACTCCGAGTCTCGTTCGGTGACGATCGTGACTTCCATTGTTGTACAGCCTCAACTTTGGCAGGATTCACTCGGATTCCTTCTGCCGACACGATGTAACCAAGAAAGTTGACTTCTTCCAGCCAAAACTCACACTTGCTGAATTTAACGTATAGCTTCTCGGTCCTCAACGTCTCCAAGGTGCTTCGTAGATGTCCCTCGTGCTCTCTCTCATTCTTCGAGTAGACAAGCACGTCATCGATGAACACCAAAACGAACTTATCCAAGTACGGATGAAACACTCGATTCATCAAGTCCATGAATACCGCAGGTGCATTAGTCAATCCACACGGCATTACGACAAACTCATAGTGGCCATATCTCGTATGAAAAGCCGTCTTTGGTATATCCTCTCTTCGGACTCTCAACTGATGGTACCCGGACCTCAAGTCCATCTTAGAGAATACACCGGCTCCTCGAAGTTGATCGAATAGGTCATCTATCATCGACAGTGGATATTTGTTCTTGAGGGTCATCTTGTTCCCTATAATCGATACACATTCTCATCGATCCATCCTTCTTTTTCACAAAAAGCACCGGTGCGCCCCACGGTGAAACACTGGGTCTAAGGTCCATAAGCTCTTGGAGCTGTATCTTGAGTCCCTCTAACTCCTTAGGCGCCATTCTGTATGGTGCCTTGGACACAGGTGCCGACCCTGGCTCTCGGTCGATTGTGAACTCCAGTTGTAGGTCTGGCGGTGGTCCAGGTAAAGTTTTGGGGAAAACGTCGGGAAATTCTCGTACAACAGCAACATTTCCCACTTTACTTTCTCCTACCTCTTCTCCTTGTAGTTAGGCAAGATAGGGAGGACGCCCCATTCTTACCATCGTACTAGCTTGGAGCGCGGAGATGATAGATGCTCGCCGGTTCATCAAGATTCCATAGCATAAGGTGGGTTCCTTGCCCTGGGCTTGTAGAGGTATCTGTCTCTCCTTACAATGAATCATCGCAAAAATTCGTGGTTAATCGAACCATTCCTAGAATTACGTCGATATCCCTCATCGCCATAACTTGCAAATCGTGAGCGACTAACTTAAGTTCTCCCATGAAAATTTCTATTAACTCTTCTCGTTTTGTCTTCTAACTTCCACACGATTTTTTTTCTAATATTCATGGTATTATCACACATTTCTTTTCTCGATCGTATCGCCGTCCCGTGGCTCTTTCTCGTCACCTTTCATAGGTTCTTTCTTGCCGACGATATTTATTTTGTGCAATAAACTCTATGAAGGGGCTTGTACTTCCTCTATAATTTCCTCGCACGATGGTGACCGTAAATACATCTTCTCATATTCTTTATTCGCTTATCGTTCGATCGATCGTTCACTCATATATGTATCTCGTCGGTTATGTCGATGCTTCTGGTGGGTGTGTCATTTTTGAGCCTGTCCGACTATAGAAACTTATTCCTTGCATATATCCGAGTCGACTACTGCATTTCCCTACTGTCTAGTAACAAGGATTCGAAATTTGACCCAACAGTCTTACTTGGATATGAACAGATTTCAAATTGTTGCAACATTGCTGAGGATGTTTTTTAGTCGGGAAGGCTCCAAAATTAATCAAGGAAACAAGAACAACAATGCAATGATTGAGTTCCATTGGACTCAACCCGTCCATTCTGAGAATCACATGGTTTAGAGGTATCAAATAAAACCCATAGAGATTTAAGAATTTACTTCTGATGAGAGCTCGAAAGAACATGAGATAGGTCATGGAAACAGGATGAAACTGCAAAAAATCTCAAATTCCATAGCCGACTGCTAGATCACAATTTGCAAAAATTTCGGACAGCAATGAATGATATCGTTCAAACGGGCCAAGGCCTAAAATAATCAGTCGCGGCAGGATTTAGAAACATAGACAAATGTCATGAAGTAGTACAAATAATGGTTCAACAACATCATGGTATTGGAAAAAGATGAACTCACATCAATGGGTTCGCGGGTTTGTTAAAGACAACTCAAAGTGAATGGAATTTTTCAGAAATTTAACAAGATCAACCATTAAGGAAGAAGAGAACAAGATAGTCTTAACTTGGTGTTGCAGAAAGAAAAATCATTGAGTATGAAGCAATATATGTAGTGAAACCGAGCTAAAAAGAGTTTCACTTCTGCAAGAAAGAACTTGCCACATACATGGTAACAAAATAAAGAGGTGAACTAGTAGTTCCAAGAAGAATATTCCATCCTTTGAAGACAACATGTATGGAGGTGTGATTATACAGAAGGTCATAAATGCAAACAACCTTAGGAATGAAGTTCAACGACGGAAGTTCACAAGGTCAAGATATTGTCCTTACGAAAGATGAATCAAAGAAGACGACTAATCAAGATGTCCAAGGTCACGAAGGCAAGTATAAATTTTCAAGAACTGAAAGCGAGTCATGACTCGATAATGGACATTACTTGCAAATTGGGAGTCAACCAAGGTGTTTAAATAGACAAGGGCTCATGTTTATTCAAAACGTCCCGAAAAGAATTTATAATCCAAGTAAGTACTGTTGATTTAAAAATCGTTCATTCTAGCTACAAGGGTCGCACTCCCTCGCACATTTTTCGCGAGCCCGAACATGGTAACATCGTTCTATGGAATCGTGGAATCCAAGTTGAGATTCATCGTATTGTCGAAATTAATAACATTTTTTTTGATAGTCGCATCTTCAAAGTCTTCTTGCCATGCTACGTAGTTTTCGAAAAGCATTGCCATTTTACACATGGTCTTAAGGTGTCGTAAACATCATCGTATTTGTGTCGCATCGCCACTTTGGCATGGTATGCAAGACTGCATAGTTTTATTAGATCTTAGGTATGATATCGCCATTGTGAGGATACACCAAAGTTCGAAATATATATTCTCGTTGGTTTTATCACTCAGGAAAGTGATATTACAGTTGTCAACTTACAACTAAGTTCTAGCACGTTTAGTCTGGCCTACCTCTTAGGCACTCTATAATTTCAAGCATAGCTTGAAGCATCGTACTTCAACGTCTATCTGATCATTACCTAACTTAAGCTTCATCTGGCTCCTACGTTTGCAGCTAAGTTCAAAAGTTCCACATGCCACTTTAATAGTGGTTCTATACGATACCTCGTACTTCATCGGTCATGAATTTTCACCACATAAACGTCATGCATATATTGCACAATCAACACATTTATTCGTATAAATTATTTGGTGTTCCATAGCATAACAAATATCGTACATTAATATATGTGAATAGCAACACTCAGTCAATCAATCATCCATGGAATCGCATTTCGTAAATCATGCAGTTCATGTTCATCTGTATCACAATAAAAACTCGCAACTACACGTGTATCATGCTTTGCATTTCACAGTTTCATAGTCATGAAATTGTAACCGCCTAGGCATAAAAGTTTTGTCGTTCATGGAAGCAGCATATATTTTCTTCAAGTAAAAAATTTGCAGTTTCGTGGACGTAATAGCAAATCTTAATATCAACCAATACAAGTTCACAATCATACTTCAATATCCAACACATTCAACGCCATCATGCCTCACTGTTAAACAAAAGCAATTGTATAATCTCATAGTGTCTCACGGTTCATATCTTCACAACATTTTCCAAAAGCCATAGTATTTACTTATTTTCCATAGGTGTTTTTCATAGTATAATCAAGTAATCACACTCATACTTCACGTTTCACAATTCATGAAATTTTCAATCATTTAGAATTTCATCTATCCAAACTCATAGAAGTCCAATCACATATTCGCCGATTTTCCTTATCGGGGTGTGCACAACAGTATTCATCATTTTTGGCATAGTAGTATTAAACAATTTCATATACATGTATTTTCATCATCCCACACTTCAAACAACATTTTCGAAGACGTCATATTATCTTCGATTTCCATCGAAATAATTTCATTCTCACAAGAGTAATATTCCCATCGAAATTTCCAACATTTCACAGGTTCGGATCAATATAAATTGAGATACTTGTTACCTCATTTTTCGTGTATGGGCGGAGACGAGTCGTGGTGTTGAGCCTTCAACGATTATCATTCAGTCAAATTACACATGAATAGACTTTGACTTAACAAGACTCTTGGGTCCAGAGCGGAAAGAACTGAGGCTCTGATACCAAACTGTCACGACCGCCCTTCTAGGGTATAATAAATGCGGGCGATCGCGACTTAAACAGACTTAAATATAACAAGGAAAAAAGGCTAGGGTTTCATCAATAAGGCTTGACCAACATATTAAACGAGCAATTAAGTATAAAACAAGATGAGGGCTCGGGTTTAAATAATGAGTTGGGCCAGACATTAATATTAATGGAAAAGATTAAGAGTTTGACATTATCCAGCAAGACTTTAAAATATCCAATAACGGAACAAATTCAAGTTCAAGCCCAATTGCTAATAAGTAAAAGAAATATCGCAGCGGAAAACGACCAAGAGAAAGAGTGAAGACATGTGTGAAGACACGACGACACTCGGAGTTTCAAGACAATATTATCATTTCGTTTAATTTGCTCAACACCGCCAACCGCTCGTCGCCGCTCAACCTGCACATAAGGAAAACATATGCAGGGCTGAGTACTTATAAAATACTCAGTGGACTTATGCCGAAAACATTTTTAATAAAGATATAGTTTATCATGCCATACGTAAGTAACCATCGGGGTTTAGGTTTAGAAAGGCCCGAGGCACTCAAATCATTTCCCATTGTAAAATTCGACTGATCAGTCATTTTCCCATAGACAATAGCCATATCTGCCAATACATGACAAGGAATGTGGCCGCAAACCAGGTCACTAGACCGGCCAGCCCGTACGCTAGCACACGATCTACCATAGGTGTACACTAATCCAAGTAGGGTTTGCGGCCCTACGAGGACCCGAATTCGATTTATATAACAGTGGCAACAGCCACATCAGATAGGCACGTTAAAACAAATCACGGCATGATAAATACTTTAAATCACCCTTATAGCTCCACAATCATACGTAAAAGAGTTTAGTAAAAGAAATCCCACACATAGTGTAGGGTAGAAAAGAAGCCCACCTCGACCGTTTAGATACTAACTTCTGCCTTTCCTTTGTTATCACGCTTCGCGCACGAGTTATCACATTTAGATAATGTATATATCTTATCAGTCACAACCATTGACTTAATATTATGCATGTCCCTATCATTTTCCCTTTTCCCATCTTTGAACAACACATCATGTCATCACATATATCAATCATGTATATCACTTATAACAACATAGTGTTTTTGTAAAGGTAGAAATCTGGCAGCACTGCGCAACCATCTTATAAAAATTATTAAAAATTCACCCGACTTCCGTTGGGGCTAAAATTTTACCACAACGCAGTAGACTCATAAAATAACTCCCAGTTCAAAAATCATGTTAAAATAACGTTTTTAGGTCAGTCAAATAGAAAACGTAACTCACTGGTCGAGAAAACACTTTCTGCCAGAAATGCGCAGTCAACTTTAAAAATTCACCATAAATTTATCTTTCGTCCAAATGAGTTGAAATTCGCACACAATACAGAAGACATCATGAAGTTTACTTAGAAAAAAGAATCGATCAAATCGGAGTTTATTTGGTCGGTCAAATACATGTCGGAACATACTGTCCGAACTTACAGCTTTTCATGCCTTTAAAAATTCGAATTAGGGTTTATCCCTATTTATTCAAAATCAACTTTTTCATGGTTTTAACACAAAAACATGCTCGAGAGAGTCCTTATACTCATGTTTTCGTAACATCATATATCATTTACCATAGATTCATTAAATCATCAAACAATTCATTCAAAACGCAAGTCACACATCCAAACACAAATTCCCACCGATTAAATCCCTTAGATTTGAGATCCCTCCACTCACTAGATGCATGAGGGAACAAAAGAAGAGTTGAGATGGAGAGGAATGAAGAATAGGGTCCGATTTTTACCTCTCTAGGACGAAACAAACGGTAGGAACGAATAAAAGTCTTGATTCTTCAATAATCTCTTGGATATTCGAAAGGATCTTGAGTAGAGTGGAAGAACAAATGTGGGAGATTGAAGAAGAGGGAGGGGGCGTGTGATTTGAAGCAAGTAGGCGTGTGAATTGTGTGCTAGGTTTAGGGATTTAGTTAGTCTTTATTTATAGGCTTAAGTAATAGAATATCCCATAATTAATTGAAGATTTGGGAGAATAATCAAATTAAGATTGGAGAGATATGGGGGATGATTGGCGTGAATAATGAGGGAGAATAAGGGAGAATATTTCGAAAATCATGGCCATTTAATTAGCCATTGATTTAATTTAGTATTTTCACGGAGCAGAATAAAATAATACGGAGCAAGAAAATTAATAAAAATCCTCCCACAATAAATGGAAATAGGCGTGTGAAATATTCCTTCCACAAGGAATAATTTCCAAATCTTGAATAAAATAAGATGAGGCAAGATTTGCTAGGATATTCCAATTAAACATGGAATGAAATAATTAAGGGATCAAAATAAATAATGAATAATTTCTTTTCCCACAAGTTAAGAGATTTCGAAATCTCCTTAGGAATAATAGGGGCCGATTCTTTCATCAAGAAATAGGATAATTAGGCTTTGGATTTAATTGGGTAATTATCCCAAGCAAATAATTAAATCCAAGAAAATAATTCCTCTCCATAAATTCATAGTGGTCGAAAATTCCAATAAAATGGGTAAGGCAATTATTGATGATCCTATTAAAATCTCACTCCCCAAAATAAAAATATAATTTGCGGCTATATTTCATTCCGCATCGATTAATTAAGGCCACGTCATCAATTCGACAAGATTGACTATTCCACCTCTCAACTCCAAAACAAAATTAGGTCGCATAGAAATCAAGCAATTAATTCACTCGTCAATTAATCCACATACTTCACGGCATTAAAATATTAAATGCAAAATTTTAGGGTTCGAAAAGTGGGGCGTTACATCCTACCACTCTTAAAAGAAATTTCGTCCCGAAATTTGGTACTCTCAAGGGAAGAGTTCTGGGTACAGTTCCATCACCTTGTCCTCAAGCTCCCATGTGGCTTTCTCGTGTCCATGGTTTCTCCCAAGTACTTTTACGTAAGCAACCGGTTTATTTTGTCACGTTCTGGACCTTTCGGTCTAAAGTCATTTGGGGTCTCTCCTCGTAGCTCAAGTCCGGGTTCAACGCGACTTCTTCGTAGTGAATCACATGCTTTTGGCCAAATACGTGTTTTCGCAATTGTGATACGTGAAAGACGTTGTGCACGTTTCCAAGGCTTGGGGGTAGCACCAAACAACGGGTCCTACTCCTTCTAGAATTTCATAAGACCCGATAAATCGTGGCTTTAACTTTCCCTTGACACCAAAACGCGTTATCCCTCTTGACGAGGATACTTTGAGGAAAGCTTTATTGCCGGTTTGAAAATTCAAGTAGGTTCGTTGGACATCCGCGTACGACTTTTGTCTGTCCTGAGCTTTTTTGATCTTTTCACAAACTTGTCGAACAATTTTAATCATTTCTTTAACTGCATCAGGTCCAAGTACCCCTCGTTCGCCAACTTCGTCCCAAGAGAGCGGCGATCTACACTTTCTTCTATACAAGGCTTCGTACGGCGCCATGTTTATTGTTGTTTGGAAACTGTTGTTGTAAACTAATTCGATCAGCGGTAGCATTGATTCCCAACTCCCTCCGCGGTCGAGCACCACGGTTCTCAACATGACCTCGAGAGTTTGGATCGCCCTCTCGGATTGTCCATCGGTCGGCGGGTGAAAAGTCGTGCTAAAATTCAATCGAGTTCCAAGCTCGCGTTGCAGACTCATCCAAAATCTTGATGTGAGTTTCGAGTCACGGTCAGACGTGATCGTCACTGGGACTCCATGCAGTCGCACTATTTCCTATATGTAGATCTGAGCTAGCTTGTTCGATCCAGACGTTGCGGGAATCGGTAGGTGAGTCGGTCTATACTTACCCATATGGCAGTATTCCCTTTTTGCGTCTTTGGCAAAGCTGTCATAAAGTCCATGACAATGTGCTCCCATTTCCACTCGAGAATTTCTAGTGGTTGCAACTTTTCGTACGGTCGTTGATGTAGAGCCTTCACTTGCTGGCAGGCTAAGCAGCGTTCCATAAATGTCGCTATGTCACTCTCCATACAATTCCACCCAAAGGACTCTTTCAAGTCTTGATACATCTTCGTGCTTCCCAGGTGAGCGGTGTATGGAGTCTCATGAGCTTCACTCATGATCTCGTTCTTGAGTTCCACGTTGTTTGGTACGCACAGTCTCTCTTCAAAAGTGAGGGCGTTGTCGGATTCCTCACTAAAACTTCCCGATTTTTCAGTTCTCACTTTAGTTTGAAATTTTCCAACTTTCGTATCCATTCGTTGTGCTACAACGATTCTTGTTCTTAGATTAGGTTCAACCATTAAAGTGGCAATTCGCGCTTCCACTGTTTCCGGTGCTCTCACCACTTCCAAGCGCATCTTACTAAACTCGCTAACCAGGATTTCTTCTATGGTGTGAAAGGTGGCTAGTTGAGAATGACCCATCCGGCTCAAGGCATCTGCCACTACATTTGCCTTGCCAGGGTGGTAGTTGATGCCATAATCGTAGTCCTTCACCAATTCGAGCCATCTTCGTTGTCGCATGTTTAAATCTCTTTTGCTCGAAGAGATATTTCAGGCTCTTGTGGTCCGTAAAGATTTCACATCGAACTCCGTAGAGATGATGCCTCCAAATCTTTAGGGCCTGTACTACTGCACCTAGACCCAAGTCTTGGGTTGGGTAGCTCAACTTGTGCGGTCTCAATTGTCGTGGCGCGTATGTGATAACTTTGTTGTTCTACATCAACACGCATCCTAGTCCCACCTTCGAAGCGTCGGTGTAGACTACGTAGTTCACTCCAGGCTCCGGCACAGCTAACACTGGCGCGGTGGTCAATTTCTCCTTCAAGGGTTGAAAAGCTCGCTTCAAACTCCGGGGTCCAATTGACTTTGACTCCTTTCTTGAGTTGTTGGGTCATTGGTCTCGCTATCTTGGTGAATCCTTCTATGAACCTTCGGTAGTATCCTGCCAAACCTAGGAAACTCCGAGTCTCGTTCGGTGACGATCGTGACTTCCATTGTTGTACAGCCTCAACTTTGGCAGGATTCACTCGGATTCCTTCTGCCGACACGATGTAACCAAGAAAGTTGACTTCTTCCAGCCAAAACTCACACTTGCTGAATTTAGCGTATAGCTTCTCGGTCCTCAACGTCTCCAAGGTGCTTCGTAGATGTCCCTCGTGCTCTCTCTCATTCTTCGAGTAGACAAGCACGTCATCGATGAACACCAAAACGAACTTATCTAAGTACGGATGAAACACTCGATTCATCAAGTCCATGAATACCGCAGGTGCATTCGTCAATCCACACGGCAAACTCATAGTGACCATATCTCGTATGAAAAGCCGTCTTTGGTATATCCTCTCTTCGGACTCTCAACTGATGGTACCCGGACCTCAAGTCCATCTTAGAGAATACACCGGCTCCTCGAAGTTGATCGAATAGGTCATCTATCATCGACAATGGATATTTGTTCTTGAGGGTCATCTTGTTCCCTATAATCGATACACATTCTCATCGATCCATCATTCTTTTTCACAAAAAGCACCGGTGCGCCCCACGGTGAAACACTGGGTATAATAAGACCCAGGTCCATAAGCTCTTGGAGCTGTATCTTGAGTCCCTCTAACTCCTTAGGCGCCATTCTGTATGGTGCCTTGGTCACAGGTGCTGACCCTGGCTCTAGGTCGATTGTGAACTCTAGTTGTAGGTCTGGCGGTGGTCCAGGTAAAGTTTTGGGGAAAACGTCGGGAAATTATCGTACAACAGCAACATTTCCCACTTTACTTTCTCCTACCTCTTCTCCTTGTAGTTAGGCAAGATAGGCAGGACGCCCCATTCTTACCATCGTACTAGCTTGGAGCGCGGAGATGATAGATGCTCGCCGGTTCATCAAGATTCCATAGCATAAGGTGGGTTCCATGCCCTGGGCTTGTAGAGATATCTGTCTCTCCTTACAACGAATCATCGCAAAAATTCGTGGTTAATCGAACCATTCCTAGAATTACGTCGATATCCCTCATCGCCATAACTTGCAAATCGTGAGCGACTAACTTAAGTTCTCCCATGAAAATTTCTATTAACTCTTCTCGTTTTGTCTTCTAACTTCCACATGATTTTTTTTCTAATATTCATAGTATTATCACACATTTCTTTTCTCGATCGTATCGCCGTCCCGTGGCTCTTTCTCGTCACCTTTCATAGGTTCTTTCTTGCCGACGATATTTATTTTGTGCAATAAACTCTATGAAGGGGCTTGTACTTCCTCTATAATTTCCTCACACGATGGTGACCGTAAATACATCTTCTCATATTCTTTATTCGCTTATCATTCGATCGATCGTTCACTCATATATGTATCTCGTCGGTTATGTCGATGCTTCTGGTGGGTGTGTCATTTTTGAGCCTGTCCGACTATAGAAACTTATTCCTTGCATATATCCGAGTCGACTACTGCATTTCCCTACTGTCTAGTAACAAGGATTCGAAATTTGACCCAACAGTCTTACATGGATATGAACAGATTTCAAATTGTTGCAACATTGCTGAGGATGTTTTTTAGTCGGGAAGGCTCCAAAATTAATCAAGGAAACAAGAACAACAATGCAATGATTGAGTTCCATTGGACTCAACCCGTCCATTCTGAGAATCACATGGTTTAGAGGTATCAAATAAAACCCATAGAGATTTAAGAATTTACTTTTGATGAGAGCTCGAAAGAACATGAGATAGGTCATGGAAACAGGATGAAACTGCAAAAAATCTCAAATTCCGTAGCCGACTTCTAGATCAGAATTTGCAAAAATTTCGGACAGCAATGAATGATATCGTTCAAACGGTTCAAGGCCTAAAATAATCAGTCGCGGCAGGATTTAGAAACATAGACAAATGTCATGAAGTAGTACAAATAATGGTTCAACAACATCATGGTATTGGAAAAAGATGAACTCACATCAATGGGTTCGCGGGTTTGTTAAAGACAACTCAAAGTGAATGGAATTTTTCAGAAATTTAACAAGATCAACCATTAAGGAAGAAGAGAACAAGATAGTCTTAACTTGGTGTTGCAGAAAGAAAAATCATTGAGTATGAAGCAATATATGTAGTGAAACCGAGCTAAAAAGAGTTTCACTTCTGTAAGAAAGAACTTGCCACATACATGGTTACAAAATAAAGAGGTGAACCAGTAGTTCCAAGAAGAATATTCCATCCTTTGAAGACAACATGTATGGAGGTGTGATTATACAGAAGGTCATAAATGCAAACAACCTTAGGAATGAAGTTCAACGACGGAAGTTCACAAGGTCAAGATATTGTCCTTACGAAAGATGAATCAAAGAAGACGACGAATCAAGATGTCCAAGGTCACGAAGGCAAGTACAAATTTTCAAGAACTGAAAGCGAGTCATGAATCGATAATGGACATTACATGCAAATTGGGAGTCAACCAAGGTGTTTAAATAGACAAGGGCTCATGTTTATTCAAAACGTCCCGAAAAGAATTTATAATCCAAGTAAGTACTGTTGATTTAAAAATCGTTCATTCTAGCTACAAGGGTCGCACTCCCTCACACATTTTTCGCGAGCCCGAACATGGTAA
The DNA here is from genome assembly GCF_004379255.2 of Salvia splendens. NCBI lineage: Eukaryota > Viridiplantae > Streptophyta > Magnoliopsida > Lamiales > Lamiaceae > Salvia > Salvia splendens. The sequence continues at coordinate 24,001,105 of NC_056036.1, read as the reverse complement.
CATCGTTCTATGGAATCGTGGATTCCAAGTTGAGATTCATCGTATTGTCGAAATTAATAACATTTTTTTTTTGATAGTCGCATCTTCAAAGTCTTCTTGCCATGCCACGTAGTTTTCGAAAGCATTGCCATTTTACACATGGTCTTAAGGTGTCGTAAACATCATCGTATTTGTGTCGCATCGCCACTTTGGCATGGTATGCAAGACTGCATAGTTTTATTAGATCTTAGGTATGATCTCGCCATTGTGAGGATACACCAAAGTTCGAAATATATATTTTCGTTGGTTTTATCACTCAGGAAGTGATATTACAGTTGTCAACTTACAACTAAGTTCTAGCACGTTCAGTCTGGCCTACCTCTTAGGCACTCTATAATTTCAAGCATAGCTTGAAGCCTCGTACTTCAACGTCTATCTGATCATTACCTAACTTAAGCTTTATCTGGCTCCTACGTTTGCAGCTAAGTTCAAAAGTTCCACATGCCACTTTAATAGTGGTTCTATACGTTACCTCGTACTTCACTGGTCATGAATTTTCACCACATAAATGTCATGCATATATTGCACAATCAACACATTTATTCGTATAAATCATTTGGTGTTCCATAGCATAACAAACATCGTACATTAATATATGTGAACAGCAACACTCAGTTAATCAATCATCCATGGAATCGCATTTCGTAAATCATGCAGTTCATGTTCATCTGTATCACAATAAAAACTCACAACTACACGTGTATCATGCTTTGCATTTCACAGTTTCATAGTCATGAAATTGTAACCGCCTAGGCATAAAAGTTTTGTCGTTCATGGAAGCAACATATATTTTCTTCAAGTAAAAAATTTGCAGTTTCGTGGATGTAATAGCAAATCTCAATATCAACCAATACAAGTTCACAATCATACTTCAATATCCAACACATTCAACGCCATCATGCCTCACTGTTAAACAAAAGCAATTGTATAATCTCATAGTGTCTCACGGTTCATATCTTCACAACATTTTCCAAAAGCCATAGTATTTACTTATTTTCCATAGGTGTTTTTCAAACTATAATCAAGTAATCACACTCATACTTCACGTTTCACAATTCATGAAATTTTCAATCATTTAGAATTTCATCTATCCAAACTCATAGAAGTCCAATCACATATTCGCCGATTTTCCTTATCGGGGTGTGCACAACAGTATTCATCATTTTTGGCATAGTAGTATTAAACAATTTCATATACATGTATTTTCATCATCCCACACTTCAAACAATTTCATCGAAATAATTTCATTCTCACAAGAGTAATATTCCCATCGAAATTTCCAACATTTCACAGGTTCGGATCAATATAAATTGAGATACTTGTTACCTCATTCTTCGTGGTTGGGCGGAGACGAGTCGTGGTGTTGAACCTTCGACGATTATCATTTAGTCAAATTACACATGAATAGACTTTGACATAACAAGACTCTTGGGTCCAGAGCGGAAAGAACTGAGGCTCTGATACCAAACTGTCACGACCGCCCTTCTAGGGTATAATAAATGCGGGCGATCGCGACTTAAACAGACTTAAATATAACAAGGAAAAAAGGCTAGGGTTTCATCAATAAGGCTTGACCAACATATTAAACGAGCAATTAAGTATAAAACAAGATGAGGGCTCGGTTTAAATAATGAGTTGGGCCAGACATTAATATTAATGGAAAAGATTAAGAGTTTGACATTATCCAACAAGACTTTAAAATATCCAATAACGGAACAAATTCAAGTTCAAGCCCAATTGCTAATAAGTAAAAGAAATATCGCAGCGGAAAACGACCAAGAGAAAGAGTGAAGTCATGTGCGAAGACACGACGACACTCGGAGTTTCAAGACAATATTATCATTTCGTTTAATTTGCTCAACACCGCCAACCGCTCGTCGCCGCTCAACCTGCACATAAGGAAAACATATGCAGGACTGAGTACTTATAAAATACTCAGTGGACTTATGCCGAAAACATTTTTAATAAAGATATAGTTTATCATGCCATACGTAAGTAACCATCGGGGTTTAGGTTTAGAAAGGCCCGAGGCACTCAAATCATTTCCCATTGTAAAATTCGACTGATCAGTCATTTTCCCATAGACAATAGCCATATCTGCCAATACATGACAAGGAATGCGGCCGCAAACCAGGTCACTAGACTGGCCAGCCCGTACGCTAGCACACGATCTACCATAGGTGTACACTAATCCAAGTAGGGTTTGCGGCCCTACGAGGACCCGAATTCAATTTATATAACAGTGGCAACAACCACATCAGAGAGGCACGTTAAAACAAATCACGGCATGATAAATACTTTAAACCACCCTTATGCATGTTAAAACAAATCACATCAGATAGGCACGTTAAAACAAATCACGGCAACAACCATTGACTTAATATTATGCATGTCCCTATCGTTTTCCCTTTTCCCATCTTTGAACAACACATCATGTCATCACATATATCAATCATGTATATCACTTATAACAACATAGTGTTTTTGTAAAGGTAGAAATCTGGCAGCACTGCGCAACCATCTTATAAAAATTATTAAAAATTCACCCGACTTCCGTTGGGGCTAAAATTTTACCACAACTCAGTAGACTCATCAAATAACTCCCAGTTTAAAAATCATTTTAAAATAACGTTTTTAGGTCAGTCAAATAGAAAACGTAACTCACTGGTCGAGAAAACACTTTCTACCAGAAATGCGCAGTCAACTTTAAAAATTCACCATAAATTCATCTTTCGTCCAAACGAGATAAAATTCGTACACAATACAGAAGACATCATGAAGTTTACTCAGGCAAAAGAATCGATCAAATCGAGGTTCATTTGGTCGGTCAAATACATGTCGGAACATACTGTCCGAACTTACAGCTTTTCATGCCTTTAAAAATTCGAATTAGGGTTTATCCCTATTTATTCAAAATCAACTTTTTCATGGTTTTAACACAAAAACATGCTCGAGAGAGTCCTTATACTCATGTTTTCGTAACATCATATATCATTTACCATAGATTCATTAAATCATCAAACAATTCATTCAAAACGCAAATCACACATCCAAACACAAATTCCCACCGATTAAATCCCTTAGATTTGAGATCCCTCCACTCACTAGATGCATGAGGGAACAAAAGAAGAGTTGAGATGGAGAGGAATGAAGAATAGGGTCCGATTTTTACCTCTCTTGGACGAAACAAACGGTAGGAACGAATAAAAGTCTTGATTCTTCAATAATCTCTTGGATATTCGAAAGGATCTTGAGTAGAGTGGAAGAACAAATGTGGGAGATTGAAGAAGAGGGAGGGGGCGTGTGATTTGAAGCAAGTAGGCGTGTGAATTGTGTGCTAGGTTTAGGGATTTAGTTAGTCTTTATTTATAGGCTTAAGTAATAGAATATCCCATAATTAATTGAAGATTTGGGAGAATAATCAAATTAAGATTGGAGAGATATGGGGGATGATTGGCGTGAATAATGAGGGAGAATAAGGGAGAATATTTCGAAAATCATGGCCATTTAATTAGCCATTGATTTAATTTAGTATTTTCACGGAGCAGAATAAATAATACGGAGCAAGAAAATTAATAAAAATCCTCCCACAATAAATGGAAATAGGCGTGTGAAATATTCCTTCCACAAGGAATAATTTCCAAATCTTGAATAAAATAAGATGAGGCAAGATTTGCTAGGAAATTCCAATTAAACATGGAATGAAATAATTAAGGGATCAAAATAAATAATGAATAATTTCTTTTCCCACAAGTTAAGAGATTTCGAAATCTCCTTAGGAATAATATGGGCCGATTCTTTCATCAAGAAATAGGATAATTAGGCTTTGGATTTAATTGGGTAATTATCCCAAGCAAATAATTAAATCCAAGAAAATAATTCCTCTCCATAAATTCATAGTGGTCGAAAATTCCAATAAAATGGGTAAGGCAATTATTGTTGATCCTATTAAAATCTCACCCCCCAAAATAAAAATATAATTTGTGGCTATATTTCATTCCGCATCGATTAATTAAGGCCACGTCATCAATTCGACAAGATTGACTATTCCACCTCTCAACTCCAAAACAAAATTAGGTCGCATAGAAATCAAGCAATTAATTCACTCGTCAATTAATCCACATACTTCACGGCATTAAAACATTAAATGCAAAATTTTAGGGTTCGAAAATTAGGGTTCGAAAAGTGGGGCGTTACAATATAAATGCGAAGAGAAATAGTTGCTATAATTTAACTATGCGCTTGTATAATTTTGGGAATTTAATTCGACACCGTGGTGGATAATCGGGGCTAGTGCACATCCGAATAATCGAGGAAGTATTGGTGTAAAATCGAGGAAGTATTGGTGTAAAATCGGGGAAAATCGAGGAAGTATTGGTGTAAGCGGCCGACCGGCGACGCCTTGGGCGGCCGCCGAATAATAAAAAATGCATGAAAACTGAAAAAATGAAATAAAAGATGTTAATTAGAGTGCATGCATTTTAAAGTTTTCTTTCTTGAGAGTGATGTGTACTTTAATTTTCTCAAAAGGTGGTTCGCACGCCCGCTAAAGTTGTTTAAGGAAATTACTAAGCTTTTGAGGTGGGCTTTATTACTTAAACTCTTTTATTTGCAATGATGTGTAAATGGTGAGATAAGGGTGGTTTAAATGTCATGTCATGCCGTATTTTATGTTTTGGAATTGCCTATCTGATTGTCTACTAGGATAATGTCCTACTAGACTTTGATGGTTAACGAATTCGGGTCTGACTAGGGAGTGAGTCCCTACTCAGACTAGTGCACTGATGGGGATCGTGAGCCGTCCTTTGTGGTCGGCCGGTCCAGTGATCGAGTTTGTGGCCACATTCTCGTTTCACATGATGGTTCAGATATGGTACATGATGGAGGATGATGATGATGGGCTGCGCAGCCATGTTTTACGATGGAAATGATTTTAGTGTTTCTCGGCATTTTTTTTAAAGTAAAACCCGAGTTTCACTCAACGGTGGCTTGACATAACTTTATTGATGAAATGTATTTTGGGCATGAGTTCACTGAGTGCATCAAGTACTCAGCCCCTGCATATGTTTTCCCTATGTGCAGGTTGAGCGTGGACGGGAGACGGAGGATGTTGAGCATTGGACCGAGACCATATTCAATAAACGTTCTGGTTGCTATTGTGTCTTCATACATAGTAGTAGCTAACTCTCAAATGCTTCCGCTACGTCAAGTTTTGGAACTCTGATGTTATCTTTATTCTGTTGGACTATTTTTCTTACGAACATTGTTGCTTCGATATTTCAGACTATAATTTGGTAATAAAGTTCATCTTTTGATCTACATGTCGTACCCCTTGATTGTTTCCCCTTTCTTCCCCGCTTCTTAATTCCCCCATTTGTCGCGACCAACCGTGCTTTCTATCCTTAGGAAGTGCGGTCGTGACAGAATATCGGGTCACGGTCGGGCGTGATTGTCACTAGGACTCCATGCAGTCGCACTATTTCCTTTATGTAGATCTGAGCTAGCTTGCTCGATCCATGCGTTTCGGGAATCGGTATGAAGTGTGCACTCTTGGTGAGTCGGTCTATAATTACCCATATAGCAGTATTCCCTTTTTGCGTCTTTGGCAATGCCGTCACAAAATCCATGGCGATGTGCTCCCATTTCCACTTAGGAATTTCTAGTGGTTGCAACTTTCCGTACGGTCGTTGATGTAGAGCCTTCACTTGCTGGCAAGCTAAGCAGCGCTCCACAAATTCCTCTATGTCTCTCTTCATGCCATTCCACCAAAAGGACTTTTTCAAGTCTTGATACATGTTCGTGCTTCCCGGGTGAGCGGTGTATGGAGTCTCATGAGCTTCACTCATGATCTCGTTCTTGAGTTCCACGTCGTTTCGTACGCACAGTCTCCCTTCAAAAGTGAAGGCGTTGTCGGACTCCTCACTAAAACTTCCAAATTTTCCAGTTCTCACTTCAATTCGAATTTCTTCAAGTTTCGCATCCATCCGTTGGGCTGCAACGATTCTCGTTCTTAGATTAGGTTCAACCACTAAAGTGGCAATTTGGCCTTCCACTGTTTCAGGTGCCCTTACCACTTCCAATTGCATTTTACTAAACTCTCGTATTAGACTTTCCTCTTCCGTCAGAAAAAAAACAGCTAGTTGCGAATGGTTCCTTCGGCTCAAAGCATCTGTCACTACATTTGCTTTGCCAGGGTGGTAGTTGATGCCACAATCGTAGTCCTTTACTAATTCGAGCCATCTTCGTTGTCGCATGTTCAAATCTTTCTGCTCGAAGAAATATTTCAGGCTCTTGTGGTCCGTAAATATTTCACTTCGTACTCCGTAGAGATGGTGCCTCCAAATCTTTAGGGCATGCACTACTGCTGCTAGCCCCAAGTCGTGGGTTGGGTAGTTCAACTCGTGCGGTCTCAATTGTCGTGACACTTAGGCGAACACTTTGTTGTTCTGCATCAACATGCATCCTAATCCCACCTTCGAATCATCGGTGCGGACTACGTAGTTCACTCCAGGTTCCGGCACAACTAACACTGGCTCGGTGGTCAATTTCACATTCAAGAGTTGAAAACTTACCTCACACTCCGGGGTCCAATTGACTTTGACTCCTTTCTTGAGTTGTTGGGTCATTGGTCTCGCTATCTTGGAGAACTCTTCTATGAACCTTCGGCAGTATCCTGCCAATCCCCGGGAAACTCCGAATCTCGTTTGGTGTCGACGATGACTTTTATTGTTAGACAGTCTCAACTTTGGCGGGATCCACTTGGATTCCTTTTGTCGATACAATGTGTCCAAGAAAGTTTACTTCTTTCAGCCAAAATTCACACTTACTAAATTTGACGTATAGCTTCTCGGTCCTCAACGTCTCCAAAGCGATTCATAGATGCTCCTCGTGCTCCTTCCCATTCTTTGACTAGAGCAGGACGTCATCTATGAAGACCAAAATGAATTTATCCAGGTACGGATGGAATACCCGGTTCATCAAGTCCATGAATACTGCAGGTGCATTCGTTAGACCGAATGACATCACAACGAACTCATATTGACCATATCTTGTACGAAATGCGGTCTTCGGTATGTTGAAAGAGCAGGTTTGTGTCAGGTGTCGTGTCGAGCACAGGATGTATCCCAATGATCAGGATGGAACCCCAGCTATGCCTGAACCTGGTATCAATAATTCCTTAACCCACTTCTACTGACTAGTATAGTGGACGTAAGGGTCGAATCCCACAGAGATGAATGCGTTTTGGGAATTGTGGTGAAATTCTGGAAAGGTTTGGTTAGCTACCACGCTTTGGGTTGAGACTTTATCTAGGCTGGAATTTAAGATGTTACTCTACTGACTAGGAGGCGGGGAAAAAGATGATTGGCATGTAGCTGTGTACGTGGAAAGTGGGGACCATAGGTTTCAGGAAATATATGGAAAGTATGAGTTTACTATAAAAGGATAAACGGAATATCAGAGGAAAAGAGGTGGTTAGGTGACTAGGCGTACAGATCTGAAAAGTGACAGCTGAAAAGTAAAGGACAAAAGTAAAAAGTGGTTAAAAAGCAAAAGTGGTCCAAAAGTTGGATGGAGATGTTATCTTCTTCAATATGAATCAAATCAGATCAGCGAATCGAGAATTATCACCATAGAAACACATATTAACAACTTCATGAACACAGATCTACAATTAAAACCTCAAATCAAAAGATCAAATACCGAAACTGTAACTAAACTTACTGGGTGACATGCAAGGTGGCAGAAACTACGTAAACTAGGCTTTCACATTTAACCATTTCAGATCTAAAATCTACCAGCAAACTGAACTCAAGAACTCAGATCTATCAATTCGGAAATGGAAACATGCTCGCAACAACTAGAAATTACCGTAACTACTGGATTTAAGCTATCTAGGCAGAAAAGAACGAGATCAAACAAGAACCGATGCACAAAAATAGCTTCATATCATAGAAGCGTTTGGATCACAACTAAGACTGCAAAGTAAGCAAATATTGAAAGTGCAACAAATCCAACGTAAGAAAATAAAGTGCGATTAACTAAGAAAGCAAATAAAGATTGTTTGCCACTCCGGGCGATGAAACTGTTAACACTACGAAACACGCTGACTGGAACGAAATGATGTGGAACTCCGGTGAAGTGATGAGCTTCAGGTGACCATGGCTGTGAGCGAGGAACGAGAATATGAAGGATAATGCTGAAGGATTGATCTTCCGAAGAGAGATTGCTAACTAAGCATAGGAGTTGATGAACTAATCGATCCTCATTCTCTCTCCAAGTGGCTTCCTTTAATAGGGAAGCCTCCCTTGATTTTTAGGGTAGACTTCAAACATGAAATGACTCTTTTGCCCCCTTGCTTGCGGCTGATCTTCCCAGCTATCCTTCTTCTCCATCTCGAGCCTTTTTGGCATGCATACTGGTTAGGATAGCAACATCTTGACGCCCTTCTCACCTGAATTCTCCTAACATTCTCATACTGGCTAGAACACTTCCCTGCCCACTTTAGCAACTGTTTTGCAGAAATATTCCAATTATGCACATTATACTGACCAGTAACCAAGGCCTAGAATACGACTTATCAAACTGCTCACACTTACCACATGCTTGTCCTCAAGCGTGAAGAACAACAAAAGAAGTAAGTCGAATTCTAGCTTGGTTACTCCCCTGACCGACTCTATCCTAACCTAGACCCTAAACTATGGCGCAAAGAAAAACACATAAGCTCGGACACATACACATAAACAGAACTAAAGACACTTAAACACATTAACACAACTCAATTGGGTTATATTTTCAACCACCTCTCCCCTTGGGATCAGGTGCAATCCGGCCTTAGACAGCCTTGAATTTCTGCCCCCCCCCTTTTCCTTCCCAGTTAGTACATCCGCTTGTCAAGATCACCACACTCGCGGCTTAACACTAGATTCTCTCAGTCACTCACTCCTCACTGGGGATGTTAGGACTGTTAGGGTTAGTATACTGAAAAGCAAGTTTCGAGTGAGTTTTCGATGTTTCGAGTAAGTTCGCACGAATAAAACGTTGCTTGTATACGGAAAAACTCTACAATCCACTTTTGACCCGATTCATTATTATTCGAGCCGTTTGCACGAATAGAATCAGTATATTATTACATTGTGTTTGCTTGTACGTTTATAAGATGTTTTATAAACATTTAAATGCATAAGAAGTAAACAAAGCCTAAGTCTTTTGCTTAGTAGACTGGTTGTGGGCGTCGTCCACTTTATGGTAACTACAGTCGGTTCTATGCAATGCTTTGCAAAAGAAAAAGAAGAATTTCACAACCTAGATGGGCTTTGGCTACCTATCGTGAAAGGTTGCAATGTCAGTCCGATTATTTCTAAGCCTTATTGAAATAAGATGACGTTGGTGTGGTATAGCACTTAATGGATCTAAGCCTTGTTTGGCAAGACGTGTCTTTATGCTATCTACTGAAAGACGAGGTCTTGATAAATATCTATTTCTTAATCAATGTACGTTAGCATTGAGCATACGATATTGAGTATCTACTACTTTGACTTACCAAAGGTGCGAGTTTTTCGTCACCCAACGATCCATATATATTGGGTAGTGGTGATCATTATCTAGCGGTGCTAGGATTGCTATTATGTTGAATCGTGCGCGAGGTGAGTCTCGTTTGATAACGTCCTCAAGAGGAGCTTGAACAAGGTTTTATTATTCGAAAACTGGCCAGTTGTAATTTAATTATTCCATGAATAATAAATAAGTGTTTCTTGCTAAGTCCACTATCGGAATTAATAAGATGTTAATTAATTAATTCCATAGCAGACTTTAATTAATTAATGGACATTTCTATCTTAAGCGCGGGAAATAATAATAAACAAAATGGAAACTCGGATTACTTGTAATTTCAGATTTGGAGAGGGAGTTCAATATTACGTCTGTAGTGGCTGCTCGTAATATTCCAATATAAGCTTGTATTAAATTGTGGGTTCAATTTAATTAGTAAAAAGCTAATTGGGGGAGCCCATATCCAAAGCCTTCCATATATCCATGACTGGGCCCAATATGAACTATTATAAATAGGAGAATAAATGAGACAGAAAAACACAACTGGTCTGGCTTTCGGCTGCCACTTCTGCTTGGCTGGACTTTTTCCGAAGTTGCTTCCCAACTGGTCAGTAGCGTCTTGTGACTTCGCCACCCTTATTCCTTCTCATTCTTTTTGTGGTCAAGTGTTTTCGACCATTTTCTTCACATTTTCCTTCTTTCCTTCTTATTATTTTTGGGCCTGGAATGACTTCCTGGTCGATTTTCTCCCTGCTTCTCAATTCTTTTCGCTCCAGTTGGTTTCTTTATTGTATGTCCTTCTGGCCAGTTGTCTCATTGCCTTATGCCTTGCACACACACAATTCCAGGGGCTAGGGGTTATATCTGGGTATATATGGCTAGAAAGTGGGGTTCTAAGGGTTGGAAAATATTTTTTTTAGGGGGGGTTCCTACTGCCTTCAGTGTTGCTACACGCGGTCACTTTACCCTAGGCACCTTGTGGCAGCCACTCTTTTCTTTTGTGAATTAGTGGAAAGTGGTTCCACTTTAGGCTTTTGACTCAAATTTTAAGAGGGCTTTTGTGTTTTGGCTCTAAGTGTGGGCTTTTCTCTCATACTCACATCATCTATACTGACTAGCAGATTCTAAGGGATGGTGGTTTCCATTTTCCATTTTCCATTTTCCAGCATGTAATGATTACATGTAATATTTTTTTTTTACCTTTTCTTACGTGAATTGGAGATGGAAATTTTGGGAATTGTGATCAAAGCGATTGGTTGGGCACTTTCAAGAACTGCTATGTTCGGCTTGATCGGAACGGCTACTCTGGTTAATCGTGGCAGCAGCGACCGTTGCAACGATGAAGTAGCGGCAGCCGCAGAAACGCCGCCGCCAACGATTGCAGTCCGAGTGGGAGCCCTTCGGAGCAGTTCCCAGGCTCGAAGGACAGTGTCCCTTCGTGAGCAACGGCATCGGAGCAGGCTGTGTGTCATCGTGAAAGCACAGAAGGCTGCGCAGGCAGCGACGCAGCAGCAAGGCGGCGGTGAGGTCGACGTCGCAGCTGCGACGACGACTCAGAAGCAGCGCTGGCGAGCGACGTCGACGCAGCGACGTCCGAAACGTCAGGCTCGTCGAGCTGGCGAGACGAGTGGGAGTACGACGATGCAAGATTAGGGTTTCCCTATGCGTGACGTCGCATAGTCTCATTCCGTGACTTCGCTTTCCAAATTTGATTAGGATTTCCAAATCCTTAGATTCAATTTTGGAAATAATTCAAGATAAATATGAAATAAGATTTGAATATATCTTTTGTGGATTTTATATATTATATAAGATTTGATTTGGTATCAAATCATGGATTAATAAGATTCTTTCCTTATTTAATGGATTTATATGGATTTTATTCCTAGATTAATCCTAGTTATATTTGGAAAATAATTATCTAATATGTATCTATATCCTATGTATTTATATGGATTTATTCCTAGATATATCCTAGTTGGATTTAGATAATGATAATATTATTTTATTCTTATCGTATGAATTTATACGAATTTATTCATAGATAAATTCTAGATGGATTTAGATAGTGATAATATAATATTTTATTCTTATCTTATAGATTTATATGGATTTATTCCTAGATAAATCTCATGTAGATTTGAATAATAATAATACTCCCTCCGTCCCGAGCTACTCGCTCATTTCCTTTTCGGCATGGAGATTAAGGAATGAGTGTATAGGAAAGTCAAAAATGACGGTTGTAGGTGAAAATTTTTACTAAAAATGGAAAGAGTGCAAGTAACTTGGGACGCCCAAAAAGGAAATACGTGCGAGTAGTGCGGGACGGAGGGAGTATAATGTTATCTTATTCTATGGATTTGTATGGATTTACTCCTAGATAAATCCTAGATGAATTATGATAAAAATTTATATTAATTTATTTTATCCTATGGATTTGAATAGATTTAATTCTATTAAGACTAATCCTAGATGGATTAAAATAAACATTAATCCAAGTTATCCTTATCTTTTGGATTTACATCCTAGATGGATTAGGATAAAGATGATATATAAAAAAATCCTTATTTAATTGGATTTAGATAAACTTATTTATCTATGAAATCCTAAGTAATGTTTGATATATTCTAGGTGTCTATAGAATTAAGATTTGTATAAATCTTGGTTGATTGGATTTTATTTGTCTTATGGATTATGATGGAATCATTCTATCTAGTAATATCCTAGAACGATTTAAATAATGATAATCCTAGATCAACGTTATCTTGAATTGAAGGATTTGATTATATCGAAATAAAATCTAGAATGATCCTAAATGGATTTAGATAGTTAACACTATCTTGATAAATCCTAAATGATTAAGGATAATAATTATCCAAGATAAAATATAATTAGTTAATTGATTCTCCCTTGACTAGATTAAATAATTGTCGTTAATTATCCAGTGTGTTTAAATGCCATGCATTAAATGGATTTATCTGTTTATTTGGTGTTTATCTTTATAAGTGGATTATCTGCCTTATCTGCTTATGTGATAATTATACAAAAACCATATAAAAATATATAAGCGATAATTACAACAAGTGCGTTGTATATGGTCTCCATCAATTGGTCTGCAATTTATGAAGTTTGTTTCTAATATTATTGCCACCTGCTCTGTGGGGACAATAATCCTAAGAAATAGCGAGTTCATGAGGGCGGATTTCTAAAAAATAAATAGTATGAACTAGAATGTTGTTTCCAATATTATCGCCACCTGCTCTGTGGGGACAATAATCCTAAGAAACTCCAAGATTCAGAAGTTCACACAGAATTTATGGGATAGCTTGATCTTGTTAGCAGCACATGAGCATTGTTCTGGGAGTGTGTTGTAGAAATGAGACTCTGTAATGCTAAATTCGGTGGTCTTGCTTAGGCAACACTAGGCGGCCATGCCACTCTGTGGTCACTGGACTATTCGTCAGTGTTGTGACCAGTAAAATTGTAAGATTTTAATGCGTATTGACTTCCTCTGGAGGGTACAAAATTTTAATTTTACAGTTGCAAGATACATAATTGTTTTGTGGTTATTTGCCATTATGTATTGAGCATAAGTATGTGATAATAAGTTTATTTGCCAAATCTTCATTATGTCATTCATATTTTGTCTGCGATCTTAAAGGAATAAACTCGAATGCCAAAATTATGTAGACTGAAAATGTAAATGGATAAGATTCTCATCGCTAAAACTTGGAGTTTATACTCACTGATTCATGTCCTCCATTTCCTCGACATAATTCCACGAAGATTGTTCGAGAATGCATCTTGCATGTACTTGACAAGTTCTTTGAGGAATAAGGTCAAGCTATTTTTTTTAAGTAGCATGACAAGTCTTGGTTAGTGGCGATGAAAGATGGATATCAATAGAATTTGTCAAGATGATTCGATTGGAATATCCTAAAGGGACATAATATTTTGAGGAATCTTTTGATCACTCAAATAGTTTCTGACTCAAGTCATCGCCTGGAGTAATAAGAAATGACTAAAAGAAGGTTTAACCGAAAAGTAGAAAACCTTCAGAATATTAGTAGTTATATTACTGTTAGAGGAAAGTAACATGAGAGATGACGAATTCGTATAGACTACATTTTTCATAAGTCCTAGTTCATTTGAACAAAAGACTAGATATGAAAATGAGAGAGCCTGAATTGTCATCAAAATTTGTTTAAAGCGAGTGAAGATGCTTTGTAAGTTGGATTGACCTCTTTTAAAGAAGGACAATGGCTTACATGACAATGCAACTTCTAAGTAAGAAATCTTGATCCAGTTAGGTTTTTGTTGCAGTGGGAGCTGTTAATGCTCAATTATTGTTTTATGGTTGATGTTTAAGGCATCATAGTATTGAAACGATATAGATGCAACAAGATTGAGTATTAAACAACACATCAACTTCTTATACCATGAATGATAAAGTATTTATGGCTCTTAGTCTTAAGGCCAAGAAAATACTTAGTTATTGTTCAAACTGATCTAGACTATCAAGATTTTAACAATTTGTTAAATACCTTGAAAGTCGAGAATGTCTATTCGATGCACTATGAGTTAGAATCATTTGATTCAGAATACTTATAGAAGGGCAACGTATAAAGACTAGCAAGTCTCAATGGTTTACACCAATAAGGAGACGAGCAAAGTGTTATGATCAGTAGTGGGAGTCTAATCTCCATTAACAAATCCAAGCATTCTTTCAAAGAATGGGATAGTTATGTAAGAAGGAGTCGAAGTCTTTCTAAGACAAGTTTGATCAAGTGATGAGTTGTACCCATGAAAATCTTATCATTGATGGGATAAGCGTTAGATATAACGAGATACACCTTAAAGAAACTACCATCATCAGTACCTTCTACAAAACACGAGTTGTGGACTAGAGTGACTCTAGTCTAGCACATCTCAAGGTGTAATGTTGTTCCAACGCATGTTGGAAAGGTATCCAAGTAATTGGAGTTGAGTACTGAGGTATGTTTTAAGGTTCTCCCAAATGATGTAAGATTATAAGTTCTGTAATCTTCAAAGATATAATTCTTGTATGAAGATCAAGAAAGGAACTAAAAGCCTAACAGCGTGATAACTCTCAGGACAGAGAGAGATATCAAATTTTCCACGTTACCAAGGACTAATACCATTAGAAGCTTATGCACTAATAAAATCAACTTCAACAGCTAAGATTGTTAGAACCATGTCGTAGTGGGAGCGTTCCTAGGAACATAACAAGTTCATGGGTCTAAGAGTGTCGCAAGACTCGGTCTTAGATTAACTTGAACATATTCCCTTTAACTACAATGTAGAATTGGTTCATTTGGATATTCATCCTTGGAAATGTGATAGATTCCAAACTACAATCTTAGATAGACAACATGTTTTACAAGACTTGCAATACTACCTACATGCTGTGTCAGTCAGTGGGAGCTAGTACATTTGCAAGTGTAAATGTGGATCTCAAATGGCTAGACAATGACAATGGGCTATGCCCATTGAGAAATATCATCTTCTCGCTGTCGTTGTGCCAAGATTTGTTCGATCCTTCTGTCTATCAGCACTTACATAATTAGAATGTATGTATCATGATTGTCAAGACAACTTTCTATTAATAGAAGTCTTGAAGAAATCATCTACATGGAACATCCTAATAGGTATGTAATAGAGGGCAATAATCACATGATTGGAAGCTTATGAAGACCTTTGTGGTCTTAGGCATGCATCTAAATCAGGGTATGTGTTTTAGCGAGATTGTCAAATGTTTGGAATTTGACATGTGCCCTTAAGCGTGTTGTAAGCACAAGGAAGTTGAAAGTGCATTAAATATGGTATTATTGGTACTCTACGATGATGAAATCTACAAAAGTTGCAAATAACTAAGATTGACATCTAGCGTAGGAAACTGGCTGTCTACCCAGTTTAAGATAAAGGATTATAGAGAAACTAATTACATTCTAAGCATCTAAAGTCTTTAAGATTACTAGAAAGTATGTTGAGATTCTCTTAGGAATCCTATATCTATACATTACTTGGAACATTTTAGCATTGGAAATTCCATGCAAAGATTTTTACCTTTCAAGATGGAATTGTCTTATCTCTAGTCAAGTGTCGTTTGACGCTTAGTGAGAACAAGAATTATGTGACTAGTTTTGGAGATAGATGTCTCATGTATGCTATGATGTGTACTAAGTTTGATATTAGTTGTGCTTTTGCATAGCAAGTATATATCATATTAACCATGGCAAAGGACTTTGATTGAGGTAATGAATATAACATAGTACTTGAGAAAGACTAATCGCTATATTCTAGTTTACCAGTCATTCATGCAATGTCCTTGGGGTTACACTGACTAAGTCTTATGACTAATCAGTGATCGAGCAAGTCATCCTCAGTATATGTGTTTACATTAGGAGTATACTCCTAGTAACTTTGATCGTAAGTTTGAGTATGCCTATGAGTATTTTTACTCTAGCAAAGGCTAACTCAAAGGACACACGAGATCATAAGCTAAGAATTCACATAGAGAGATGAAATTAATTAAAGATCAAGTATGCAGCAAAGACATAGTGATGGAAAAGATATTATCAGAGAACAACCAAGCAGATTTTTCACTGAAAAATGCCTTTGTGGCAACATGTTTCAGACATGATGTGAAATGAATGGTAATTCGATATATCTAGCTCCAATACCTGCTTTGTGTATAAGTGGGAGAGTTTTTGGCAGTGGGTATACTCGAAAGCATGTTTTGAGTATAAGTGGGAGATTGTTAGGGTTAGTATACTAAAAGCATGTTCCGAGCGAGTTTGCGATGTTTCGAGTAAGTTCGCACGAATAAAACGTTGCTTGTATACGGAAAAACTCTACAATCCACTTTTGACCCGATTCAGTATTATTCGAGCCGTTTGCACGAATAGAATCAGTATATTATTACATTGTGTTTGCTTGTGCGTTTATAAGATGTTTTATAAATATTTAAATGCATAAGAAGTAAACAAAGCCTAAGTCTTTTGCTTAGTAGACTGGTTGTGGGCGTCGTCCACTTTAAGGTAACTACAGTCGGTTCTATGCAATGCTTTGCAAAAGAAAAATAAGAATTTCACAACCTAGATGGGCTTTGGCTACCTATCGTGAAAGGTTGCAATGTCAGTCCGATTATTTCTAAGCCTTATTGAAATAAGACGACGTTGGTGTGGTATAGTATTGAATGGATCTAACAGCAAGACGTGTCTTTATGCTATCTACTGAAAGACGAGGTCTTGCTAAATATCTATTTCTTAATCAATGTACGTTAACATTGAGCATACGATATTGAGTATCTACTACTTTGACTTACCAAAGGTGCGGGTTTTTCGTCACCCAACGATCCATGTATATTGGGTAGTGGTGATCATTATCTAGCGGTGCTAGGATTGCTGTTATGTTGAATCGTGCGCGAGGTGAGTCTCGTTTGATAACGTCCTCAAGAGGAGCTTGAACAAAGTTTTATTATTCGGAAACTGGCCAGTTGGAATTTAATTATTCCATGAATAATAAATAAGTGTTTCTTGCAAAGTCCACTCTCGGAATTAATAAGATGTTAATTAATTAAGTACATAGCAGACTTTAATTAATTAATGGACATTTCTATCTTAAGCGCGGGAAATAAATAATAAACAAAATGGAAACTCGGATTACTTGTAATTTCGGATTTGGAGAGGGAGTTCAATATTACGTCTATAGTGGCTGCTCGTATTATTCTAATATAAGCTTGTATTAAATTGTGGGTTCAATTTAATTAGTAAAAAGCTAATTGGGGGAGCCCATATCCAAAGCCTTCCATAGATTCCTGACTGAGCCCAATATGAACTATTATAAATAGGAGAATAAATGAGACAGAAAAACACAATTAATGGACATGAAAATTTCATCCATTCCAGATTAATGAAAGGGACGATTTTTTCAAAGGGAAATTCTCCTCCGTGAGTTTTTCAGCTCCTCCTCCGTGAGGAATTTGTGTCACCCGATTGTCGAGATACAGTTCGGGACACCAGTCAGAAGATCCGTGGTCTAGTATTGAAGATCATCATGGAGAAGGCGCGAGCAATCGACGATTCTTTGGAGAATCAAATCGGTAAGTCTAAACCGTAGAATTCATGTTTAGGATTTATATTCTATGAGCATGAATTATTTGCGCTCTAGCATGCAATTCTGTGTTAACATGTAAATTGATTAATTCCATAATCTGTCAAATAGATCCTACGTCTGATTTATTTGTTTTGTACAAGTCTTCCGCTGTGCAAGTGGCTTAAAACCCCAACAAGGACTGTATTCTCTCATAGCGCTGAACCACAGATGCTTCGGACTTAGATCTCACGTGCGGCTACTGAAGGTCTTTTAGGCTTGTAACGGGGCTATTGGGTTATAGTGTTTGGGGTGGTTGTTCCTAAGGCTCTAAGGTTCAAAAACCATTACTTTATTCTGATGAGGGGGAACTGTGTGCGCTCAGGCTTTCGGCTGCCACTTCTGCTTGGCTGGACTTTTTCCGAAGTTGCTTCCCAACTGGTCAGTAGCGTCTTGTGGCTTCGCCACCCTTATTCCTTCTCATTCTTTTTGTGGTCAAGTGTTTTTGACCATTTTCTTCACATTTTCCTTCTTTCCTTCTTATTATTTTTGGGCCTGGAATGACTTCCTGGTCGATTTTCTCCCTGCTTCTCAATTCTTTTCGCTCCAGTTGGTTTCTTTATTGTATGTCCTTCTGGCCAGTTGCCTCCTTGCCTTATGCCTTCAACACAAACAATTCCAGGGGCTAGGGGTTATATCTGGGTATATATAGCTAGAAAGTGGGTTTCTAAGGGTTGGAAAATATATTTTTTAGGGGGGGGTTCCTACTGCCTTCAGTGTTGCTACACGCGGTCACTTTACCCTAGGCACCTAGTGGCAGCCACTCTTTTCTTTTCTGAATTAGTGGAAAGTGGTTCCACTTTAGGCTTTTGACTCAAATTTTAAGAGGTCTTTTGTGTTTTGGCTCTAAGTGTGGGCTTTTCTCTCATACTCACATCATCAATACTGACTAGCAGATACTAAGGGGTGGTGGTTTCCATTTTCCATTTTCCATTTTCCAGCATGTAATGATTACATGTAATATTTTTTTTTACCTTTTCTTACGTGAATTGGAGATGGAAATTTTGGGAATTGTGATCAAAGCTATTGGTTGGGCACTTTCAAGAACTGCCATGTTCGGCTTGATCGGAACGGCTGCTCTGGTTAATCGTGGCAGCAGCGACCGTTGCAACGATGGAGTAGCGGCAGCCGCAGAAACGCCGCCGCCAACGATTGCAGTTCGAGTGGGAGCCCTTCAAAGCAGTTCCCAGGCTCGAAGGACAGTGTCCCTTCGTGAGCAACAGCGTCGGAGCAGGCTGGGAGTCATCGCGAAAGCACAGCAGGCTGTGCAGGCAGCGACGCAGCAGCAAGGCGGCGGTGAGGTCGACGTCGCAGCTGCGACGACGACTCAGAAGCAGCGCTGGCGAGCGACGTCGACGCAGCGGCATCGGAGACGTCAGGCTCGTCGAGCTGGCGAGACGAGTGGGAGTACGACGACGCAAGATTAGGGTTTCCCTATGCGTGACGTCGCATTGTCTCATTCCGTGACTTCGCTTTCCAAATTTGATTAGGATTTCCAAATCCTTAGATTCAATTTTGGAAATAATTCAAGATAAATATGAAATAAGATTTGAATATATCTTTTGTGGATTTTATATATTATATAAGATTTGATTTGGTATCAAATCATGGATTAATAAGATTCTTTCCTTATTTAATGGATTTATATGGATTTTATTCCTAGATTAATCCTAGTTATATTTGGAAAATATTAATCTAATATGTATCTATATCCTATGTATTTATATGGATTTATTCCTAGATATATCCTAGTTGGATTTAGATAATGATAATATTATTTTATTCTTATCCTATGAATTTATACGAATTTATCCATAGATAAATTCTAGATGGATTTAGATAGTGATAATATAATATTTTATTCTTATCTTATAGATTCATATGGATTTATTCCTAGATAAATCTTATATAGATTTGAATAATAATAATACTCCCTCCGTCCCGAGCTACTCGCTCATTTCCTTTTCGGCACGGAGATTAAGGAATGAGTGTATAGGAAAGTCAAAAATGACGGCTGTAGGTGAAAATTTTTACTAAAAATGGAAAGAGTGCAAGTAACTTGGGACGCCCAAAAAGGAAATACGTGCGAGTAGTGCGGGACGGAGGGAGTATAATGTTATCTTATTCTATGGATTTGTATGGATTTACTCCTAGATAAATCCTAGATGAATTATGATAAAAATTTATATTAATTTATTTTATCCTATGGATTTGAATAGATTTAATTCTATTAAGACTAATCCTAGATGGATTAAAATAAACATTAATCCAAGTTATCCTTATCTTTTGGATTTACATCCTAGATGGATTAGGATAAAGATGATATATAAAAAAATCCTTATTTAATTGGATTTAGATAAACTTATTTATCTATGAAATCCTAAGTAATGTTTGATATATTCTAGATGTCTATAGAATTAAGATTTGTATAAATCTTGGTTGATTGGATTTTATTTGTCTTATGGATTATGATGGAATCATTTCTATCTAGTAATATCCTAGAACGATTTAAATAATGATAATCCTAGATCAACGTTATCTTGAATTGAAGGATTTGATTTTATCGAAATAAAATCTAGAATGATCCTAAATGGATTTAGATAGTTAGCACTATCTTGATAAATCCTAAATGATTAAGGATAATAATTATTCAAGATAAAACATAATTAGTTAATTGATTCTCCCTTGACTAGATTAAATAATTGTCGTTAATTATCCAATGTGTTTAAATGCCATGCATTAAATGGATTTATCTGTTTATTTGGTGTTTATCTTTATAAGTGGATTATCTGCCTTATCTGCTTATGTGATAATTATACAAAAACCATATAAAAATTATCTAAGCGATAATTACAACAAGTGCGTTGTATATGGTCTCCATCAATTGGTCTGCAATTTATGAAGTTCGTTTCTAATATTATTGCCACCTGCTCTGTGGGGACAATAATCCTAAGAAATAGCGAGTTCATGAGGGCGGATTTCTAAAAAATAAATAGTATGAACTAGAATGTGGTTTCCAATATTATCGCCACCTGCTCTGTGGGGACAATAATCCTAAGAAACTCCAAGATTCAGAAGTTCACACAGAATTTATGGGATAGCTTGATCTTGTTAGCAGCACATGAGCATTGTTCTGGGAGTGTGTTGTAGAAATGAGACTCTGTAATGCTAAATTCGGTGGTCTTGCTTAGGCAACACTAGGCGGCCATGCCACTCTGTGGTCTCTGGACTATTCGTCGGTGTTGTGACCAGTAAAATTGTAAGATTTTAATGCGTATTGACTTCCTCTGGAGGGTACAAAATTTTAATTTTACAGTTGCAAGATACATATTTGTCATTATGTATTGAGCATAAGTATGTGATAATAAGTTTATTTGCCAAATCTTCATTATGTCATTCATATTTTGTCTGCGATCTTAAAGGAATAAACTCGAATGCCAAAATTATGTAGACTGGAAATGTAAATGGATAAGATTCTCATCGCTAAAACTTGGAGTTTATACTCACTGATTCATGTCCTCCATTTCCTCGACATAATTCCACGAAGATTGTTCGAGAATGCATCTTGCATGTACTTGACAAGTTCTTTGAGGAATAAGGTCAAGATATTTTTTTTAAGTAGCACGACAAGTCTTGGTTAGTGGCGATGAAAGATGGATATCAATAGAATTTGTCAAGATGATTCGATTGGAATATCCTAAAGGGACATAATATTTTGAGGAATCTTTTGATCACTCAAATAGTTTCTGACTCAAGTCATCGCCTGGAGTAATAAGAAATGACTAAAAGAAGGTTTAACCGAAAAGTAGAAAACCTTCAGAATATTAGTAGTTATATTACTGTTAGAGGAAAGTAACATGACAGATGACGAATTCGTATAGACTACATTTTTCATAAGTCCTAGTTCATTTGAACAAAAGACTAGATATGAATATGAGAGAGCCTGAATTGTCATCAAAATTTGTTTAAAGCGAGTGAAGATGCTTTGTAAGTTGGATTGACCTCTTTTAAAGAAGGACATTGGCTTACATGACAATGCAACTTCTAAGTAAGAAATCTTGATCCAGTTAGGTTTTTGTTGCAGTGGGAGCTGTTAATGCTCAATTATTGTTTTATGGTTGATGTTTAAGGCATCATAGTATTGAAACGATATAGATGCAACAAGATTGAGTATTAAACAACACATCAACTTCTTATACCATGAATGATAAAGTATTTATGGCTCTTAGTCTTAAGGCCAAGAAAATACTTAGTTATTGTTCAAACTGATCTAGACTATCAAGATTTTAACAATTTGTTAAATACCTTGAAAGTCGAGAATGTCTATTCGATGCACTATGAGTTAGAATCATTTGATTTAGAATACTTATAGAAGTGCAACGTATAAAGACTAGCAAGTCTCAATGGTTTACACCAATAAGGAGACGAGCAAAGCGTTATGATCAGTAGTGGGAGTCTAATCTCCATTAACAAATCCAAGCATTCTTTCAAAGAATGGGATAGTTATGTAAGAAGGAGTCGAAGTCTTTCTAAGACAAGTTTGATCAAGTGATGAGTTGTACTCATGAAAATCTTATCATTGATGGGATAAGCGTTAGATATAACGAGATACACCTTAAAGAAACTACCATCATCAGTACCTTCTACAAAACACGAGTTGTGGACTAGAGTGACTCTAGTCTAGAACATCTCAAGGTGTAATGTTGTTCCAACGCATGTTGGAAAGGTATCCAAGTAATTGGAGTTGAGTACTGAGGTATGTTTTAAGGTTCTCCCAAATGATGTAAGATTATAAGTTCTGTAATCTTCAAAGATATAATTCTTGTATGAAGATCAAGAAAGGAACTAAAAGCCTAACAACGTGATAACTCTCAGGACAGAGAGAGATATCAAATTTTCCAGGTTACCAAGGACTAATACCATTAGAAGCTTATGCACTAATAAAATCAACTTCAACACCTAAGATTGTTAGAACCATGTGGTAGTGGGAGCGTTCCTAGGAACATAACAAGTTTATGGGTCTAAGAGTGTCGCAAGACTCGGTCTTAGATTAACTTGAACATATTCCCTTTAACTACAATGTAGAATTGGTTCATTTGGATATTCATCCTTGGAAATGTGATAGATTCCAAACTACAATCTTAGATAGACAACATGTTTTACAAGACTTGCTATACTACCTACAGGCTGTGTTAGTCAGTGGGAGCTAGTACATTTGCAAGTGTAAATGTGGATCTCAAATGGCTAGACAATGACAATGGGCTATGCCCATTGAGAAATATCATCTTCTCGCTGTCGTTGTGCCAAGATTTGTTCGATCCTTCTGTCTATCAGCACTTACATAATTAGAATGTATGTATCATGATTGTCAAGACAACATTCTATTAATAGAAGTCTTGAAGAAATCATCTACATGGAACATCCTAATAGGTATGTAATAGAGGGCAATAATCACATGATTGGAAGCTTATGAAGACCTTTGTGGTCTTAGGCATGCATCTAAATCAGGGTATGTGTTTTAGCGAGATTGTCAAATGTTTGGAATTTGACATGTGCCCCTAAGCGTGTTGTAAGCACAAGGAAGTTGAAAGTGCATTAAATATGGTATTATTGGTACTCTACGATGATGAAATCTACAAAAGTTGCAAATAACTAAGATTGACATCTAGCGTAGGAAACTGGTTGTCTACCCAGTTTAAGATAAAGGATTATAGAGAAACTAATTACATTCTAAGCATCTAAAGTCTTTAAGATTGCTAGAAAGTATGTTGAGATTCTCTTAGGAATCCTATATCTATACATTACTTGGAACATTTTAGCATAGGAAATTCCATGCAAAGATTTTTACCTTTCAAGATGGAATTGTCTTATCTCTAGTCAAGTGTCGTTTGACGCTTAGTGAGAACAAGAATTATGGGACTAGTTTTGGAGATAGATGTCTCATGTATGCTATGATGTGTACTAAGTTTGATATTAGTTGTGCTTTCGCATAGCAAGTATATATCATATTAACCATGGCAAATGACTTTGATTGAGGTAATGAATATAACATAGTACTTGAGAAAGACTAATCGCTATATTCTAGTTTACCAGTCATTCATGCAATGTCCTTGGGGTTACACTGACTAAGTCTTATGACTAATCAGTGATCGAGCAAGTCATCCTCAGTATATGTGTTTACATTAGGAGTATACTCCTAGTAACTTTGATCGTAAGTTTGAGTATGCCTATGAGTATTTTTACTCTAGCAAAGGCTAACTCAAAGGACACACGAGATCATAAGCTAAGAATTCACATAGAGAGATGAAATTAATTAAAGATCAAGTATGCAGCAAAGACATAGTGATGGAAAAGATATTATCAGAGAACAACCAAGCAGATTTTCACTGAAAAATGCCTTTGTGGCAACATGTTTCAGACATGATGTGAAATGAATGGTAATTCGATATATCTAGCTCCAATACCTGCTTTGTGTATAAGTGGGAGAGTTTTTGGCAATGGGTATACTCGAAAGCATGTTTTGAGTATAAGTGGGAGATTGTTAGGGTTAGTATACTAAAAAGCATGTTTCGAGCGAGTTTGCGATGTTTCGAGTAAGTTCGCACGAATAAAACGTTGCTTGTATACGGAAAAACTCTACAATCCACTTTTGACCCGATTCAGTATTATTCGAGCCGTTTGCACGAATAGAATCAGTATATTATTACATTGTGTTTGCTTGTGCGTTTATAAGATGTTTTATAAACATTTAAATGCATAAGAAGTAAACAAAGCCTAAGTCTTTTGCTTAGTAGACTGGTTGTGGGCGTCGTCCACTTTAAGGTAACTACAGTCGGTTCTATGCAATGCTTTGCAAAAGAAAAATAAGAATTTCACAACCTAGATGGGCTTTGGCTACCTATCGTGAAAGGTTGCAAAGTCAGTCCGATTATTTCTAAGCCTTATTAAAATAAGATGACGTTGGTGTGGTATAGCACTGAATGGATATAACAGCAAGACGTGTCTTTATGCTATCTAATGAAAGATGAGGTCTTGATAAATATCTATTTCTTAATCAATGTACGTTAACATTGAGCATACGATATTGAGTATCTACTACTTTGACTTACCAAAGGTGCGGGTTTTTCGTCACCCAACGATCCATGTATATTGGGTAGTGGTGATCATTATCTAGCGGTGCTAGGATTGCTGTTATGTTGAATCGTGCGCGAGGTGAGTCTCGTTTGATAACGTCCTCAAGAGGAGCTTGAACAAAGTTTTATTATTCGGAAACTGGCCAGTTGGAATTTAATTATTCCATGAATAATAAATAAGTGTTTCTTGCTAAGTCCACTCTCGAAATTAATAAGATGTTAATTAATTAAGTCCATAGCAGACTTTAATTAATTAATGGACATTTCTATCTTAAGCGCGGGAAATAAATAATAAACAAAATGGAAACTCGGATTACTTGTAATTTCGGATTTGGAGAGGGAGTTCAATATTACGTCTGTAGTGGCTGCTCGTAATATTCTAATATAAGCTTGTATTAAATTGTGGGTTCAATTTAATTAGTAAAAAGCTAATTGGGGGAGCCCATATCCAAAGCCTTCCATAGATTCCTGACTGGGCCCAATATGAACTATTATAAATAGGAGAATAAATGAGACAGAAAAACACAATTAATGGACATGAAAATTTCATCCATTCCAGATTAATGAAAGGGACGATTTTTTCAAAGGGAAATTCTCCTCCGTGAGTTTTTCAGCTCCTCCTCCGTGAGGAATTTGTGTCACCCTGATGTCGAGATACAGTTCGGGACACCAGTCAGAAGATCCGTGGTCTAGTATTGAAGATCATCGTGGAGAAGGCGCGAGCAATCGACGATTCTTTGGAGAATCAAATCGGTAACTCTAAACCGTAGAATTCATGTTTAGGATTTGTATTCTATGAGCATGAATTATTTGCGCTCTAGCATGCAATTCTGTGTTAACATGTAAATTGATTAATTCAATAATCTGTCAAATAGATCCTACGTCTGATTTATTTATTTTGTACAAGTCTTCCGCTGTGCAAGGGGCTCAAAACCCCAACAAGGACTGTATTCTCTCATAGCGCTGAACCACAGATGCTTCGGACTTAGATCTCACGTGCGGCTACTGAAGGTCTTTTAGGCTTGTAACGGGGCTATTGGGTTATAGTGTTTGGGGTGGTTGTTCCTAAGGCTCTAAGGTTCAAAAACCATTACTTTATTCTCATGAGGGGGAACTGTGTGCGCTCAGGCTTTCGGCTGCCACTTCTGCTTGGCTGGACTTTTTCCGAAGTTGCTTCCCAACTGGTCAGTAGCGTCTTGTGGCTTCGCCACCCTTATTCCTTCTCATTCTTTTTGTGGTCAAGTGTTTTGACCATTTTCTTCACATTTTCCTTCTTTCCTTCTTATTATTTTTGGGCCTGGAATGACTTCCTGGTCGATTTTCTCCCTGCTTCTCAATTCTTTTCGCTCCAGTTGGTTTCTTTATTGTATGTTCTTCTGGCCAGTTGCCTCCTTGCCTTATGCCTTGCACACACACAATTCCAGGGGCTAGGGGTTATATCTGGGTATATATGGCTAGAAATTGGGGTTCTAAGGGTTGGAAAATATTTTTTTTAGGGGGAGGTTCCTACTGCCTTCAGTGTTGCTACACGCAGTCACTTTACCCTAGGCACCTTGTGGCAGCCACTCTTTTCTTTTCTGAATTAGTGGAAAGTGGTTCCACTTTAGGCTTTTGACTCAAATTTTAAGAGGGCTTTTGTGTTTTGGCTCTAAGTGTGAGCTTTTCTCTCATACTCGCATCATCTATACTGACTAGGAGATACTAAGGGATGGTGGTCTCCATTTTCCAGCATGTCCTATCTCCCTTAATTCCCCTCACCGTCAGTTCGAGACAGTTGAGTTTTAAGCCCAATCAAATAAAAAAACTAGACCTAGACACTACACAAACACTTAAACACAGATAACACATATGTACACATGTCATACTGGCCAGTGCATTCCCCCCTCCCACTTCACACGTGTCTGCCCTTAGATGAGGCTGTGAAGTGGAAAAAGGTAATGGCCAGTATGGCTGACACACAGACATACCAAAACACAACAAGACATACTTATATACTAAAAACTTCTCACACTTAGACTATATAATAGGCTAAGTGGGAGAGTTTAAAATCTAAACAGAAACCATCAAACCTAAACATATATATACAACAAACTCCTCACACATAGACTATATAATAGGCTAAGTGTGAGTTAACATGCATACGAAAAAAAAATAGAAAACACAAACACATGCGCCAAAAATGGCAAAACCTTTACTTCTCACACTTAGACCATTGCGTAGGCTAAGTGTTATGAAAGGGGTTTGCTCACATACTACACATATTATACTACCTGAAAACATAGAAAAACACAATTAAAATACGAAAAACTAAAAACTGAAAATAAAAAGAAAACTAACTGGTCAGTATGGTTGGTCACTTGTTCCTCCTGCTCCTTCGCGGGGCAGGATGTGGTGCAGGTGGTTCTTTCGGTTGTTCATCCTCATTCTCGGACTGCTTGTTCCCAGATTCTGCCGACTCTTCGGCATCTCCTTCCTCTTGTTTCTCCTTTTCTGTCTCGGTCCCCATGGGTTCATCATCCTGGCCTCCATGGCCACTCAGTCCAGCTTCACGGACCAACTTCCCGGTAGCCAGTTCTTTCAGGATTCCTTCCACCACAGTTGCCAAACGGCTTAACTCCGCTCTTGCTTTCCTATTATCATCGGCTAACTCAGCCACTGTTTTTTCCAACCTCTCCTGCCTCTGCTCCTGCGCTGGTGTTCCCTGGGCTGCCGTCGCTCTCCCGGCTGGTATAGCTTCTTCTCCCATCGCGTAGAAACGTGGTATGCCCTGCCTCATGTAAACGGTGTTCGTTCGGACGAACAAAGGTGTATCAAAGAGGCCAGGAGGGTCGACCATCGTCAAGGGGGATAAGTCCTCTCCCTCCGAGATAGCAATGTTGTTCCTGACAAATACTCCCAATATATAGCAGAGGGAGAGGTTCCTCGCTGGGTGGGTGGCGATGAGGTGACACTGGTACGCGGTCCAGAAGCCCAGGTGCACTGTCCTTCCGTGCTTAGCGCACCAGAGGAGGTACAGTTCGGTCATTGAAGTTTGGACAGCGGAATTTGATTGCCCCAACAAATTAAAATCCAGGTAAAGCTGTACCAGACGCAGAATCGGGTTGTTGAAATGGACAGAGCGGGAGATAGTGGATTGCCCTGCATCAGGGTGAGTAAGTTCCTCCCAGGCTTCCTGGGGCTCAAATTCCACATGCCTGCGGGGAATTCCCCGCTCCCTACTTCTCCACTCAGGCCGTATGGCCTCCTCCAAACTGCACATTCCCAGACGCACGGTCCACTCAATCAAGCTCATTCGTATCTCTTCGCCAAACAGCCTAAAACTGATACATTCCTCATCTAGATCAGTGGTGACCTTAAACCTAAAGGTCGTGAAAAACTCCTTCGCTAATCTAACTGGGACACTCGGATCTCCATTCTCCAACAACCACTCAAAACCCAACGCACGCAAATAGGCCAGAAACGACACACGAACTTCCAACTCATCCAAGGAAGGAAATGGAGTACCTTTCCACATTTAACCTGTTTGCTCTTGTCATCCTTGGTGCCGAAAGCATCTTGGAGCTTTTTGGAGTCGAAAAGTTTCATCTCCTCCACTAACTCGTCCGTGAGCTCCACTGCCCATCTCCTGAATCGGAGTCTCTCCGCAGGAGGATGTAATAGCTCCCGATGATCGCCTGGGAGTTGTTGCTCCTTGTACTCCTCATCCTCTATGGACGTATCGCTATCTGATTCGGATTCATCGCTGGCAGTGTAATCGTTATCGCTCGACTCTCTGCGGTTTGGTGGGGTTCTCTGAGTGGCTTCAGTTATGACTACGCCAGTATTGAATGTGTGCTGCCTCTTGCTGCTGGGCTTCTTCTTGACAGGGCCTTTCCCTTTCCGTTTCCTTTCTACTTGATATCTGGCTTCCTCTCTGTCATCCTCGTCTTTCTCTTCTTCGGGTTCCTTCTCAGCT
This sequence comes from Salvia splendens, assembly GCF_004379255.2. Classification (NCBI taxonomy): domain Eukaryota; kingdom Viridiplantae; phylum Streptophyta; class Magnoliopsida; order Lamiales; family Lamiaceae; genus Salvia; species Salvia splendens. The sequence continues at coordinate 23,972,254 of NC_056036.1, read as the reverse complement.
TGTGTCGAAAGTGGATCCTGGGTAGTAGGGTCGGTCTCTCCCCTGGTACAGGCATTGTCAATTCTCTGCTCCTCGAGGCCTACTGACTTGGATGCGAGGTCCAGACCCTCAGTCATCCCGTCAGCCTCTTCACCTTGGCCACTCGGTGTTGGAGAGACCGTTTCGGTTTCCATTGCAGTATCCACTAGGTCAGTAGCAGGTAAAGACTCCTCCCCAGGTTTTGTGGGAGTGGTCCTCTCCTCTTCACTCAAGATCTCCACGGGATCTGCCTCCATGTTCGGCTTCGCCTTACTAGCTGCCCCATTTCCTAAGCATCGTTGAGATACCCTTTGCGGCATTGGCCGACTAGACTCAGGTTCGCCCTTCAACACCAACTTCCTCTTGACGACCTTCGGTTTCGTCACCGGAGGTGCCACTAGGTTGGGTACTTCTGGTCTCGCTTCTGTTTCTTCTGCTTCCACATGTACATCACTCTTCCCCGCCTCTGTCTGGGGGTTCACTGACTCTGGCTCTTTCTCTCCTGCCCTGCCTTCTTCATCTTCTCCTACTGCCCTAGATGTGAGGTTCAGATCCTCAACCATCGTGGCAGTATCATCTTCCCTCTGGTTTACTCCATCCAAAATCGCCTGAAATTCGTCATCCGTCATTAGGCCTTGTTTCTTGGCCGTCTCATTTAAATCTATATCTTCCCTCACCGTTCCTTGAGAAACGGTCCCCGCCGCAGGCGTTTTCTCTGGTTTATTGTCTCCCTATAGGCTCCCCTGTTCCCTGCTTTTCCTCGGTTCACGTTCATCTGAGTCAGAATCGTAATGGGCGGATATGGGGTTAACCTCCATCGAATCACTTTGTTGTGGAGTTTGGGAGGGTTCCGAAGATTCTGGCGGTACGGTTACCGATGGAGATTTTCTTTCTGGTGGAATTTCGGTGGAAATCGGAATGGAAACAGTTGGTCGTACCGTGGATTGCACATTCGGTTCAGATGGGGCTCCTCCGGTCATACTCCCTTTTCTCCCCATTTGACTAAAACCGGCCAGCGCCGCCGCCCAATCTCTGTTAGGGTCCTGCAGTCGAAGGAATTCCGCAATTGCATCCAAAGAAACCATTGTTGGCGCCTGAGGAGTCGGTTCCGATGGTTGTGGGCTTGGGGGCCGTTCTTCCCGCGGAGAAGGTTATTTTGGAGTTTCTTCCCTGCGGGTTGAAGTGGGTTTGATTTTTGTTGCCCATGCTTTCTTTCCCATGGCTTAGACCTGTGATTTCTTGGGTGAATGTGGGTGGTGGTTTTTGTGGAGTGATGGTGGAAAAAATGCAGAGAGAAATGGAAAAATTGAGGGTTTGTGAAATGAAAAATGGGAGAGACAGTTCAGTTATAGGGTGGAAAAAGGATAGTTGGGGTTTGTAACCGGTGATAGGCGGTTCTAGGTTGGCTTTGGTTAGTGTGAGGGACGGTTTGGCTAGCGGTCTCCTGATTGGATGTCGCACGTCCTTTTACTGCACCACGCGCCTCTTTTCAGTCGCTGCCCGCCTGCAAAGCTACAGCAAGCCCCAAATTCAAATTCTGCCCTATAATGATTTCCCCCTATATTTTCCTAGAGTAGAAACAAAGTAAAAAGGACACTTAAATAAATTAGGGAGTTTCACCAAAATGGTATTCTGATGGTCAGTACGTACTCCCAATTAACATTTGAGGTCCTAAAAAATATTTTTGGGTTTTCTTAAATTAACTAACATGCAAAGGTTCAAATTAATTAACTACCACATACGTACCATATTTACATCTTCCTTAGGAAAATTAGAATTCTACTTTGCCAGCATATGTACATTACGCTAAAGGAGCTAGCTCAGTAGAATCCCAATCCCTATTCTGCCGGTTAGTATGATACCTGAGTATGTGGTTGCAGTGGGATCTCATCCACTACAGCCACATCACTATTGGCCCTAAATACCTTCAGCCTATGCCCATTCACAATAAAAGGTTCAGAGTTAGGAAGACTCCCTGAAATCTCCACTGCTCCATTAGAAAGGAGTGCGGTGATGACATAAGGCCCTGTCCATTTCGACTTGAGTTTTCCAGGCATGAGCTTCAACCTCGACTGGAAGAGTAGTACTTTCTTCCCAACATGAAGATCCTTGGTCCTCAGATTCCTGTCGTGCCACAATTTGGTTCGTTCTTTGTACCACATGGCTGAATCAAACGACTCCAATCTGAGTTCCTCTAACTCCTGCAGCTGCAGCTTCCTTTCCTCTTCACAGGCTGTAGCATCCATATTCACTTGCTGTACTGCCCAGTATGCTCGGTGCTCAATTCCCACTGGTAAGTGGCACATCTTTCCAAAAACGATACGGTCTTCTCCAGAATCTTCTTTATCTCTCGGTTAGATATCTCTGCCTGCCCGTTCGCTTGCGGGTGGTAGGGGCTTGATAGTCTGTGATGCACACCGTACTTCTTCATCAAGGCTTCGATGGTACGGTTACAGAAGTGGGTGCCTTGATCGGATATTATGGCCCTTGGTACTCCGAATCGACTGAAAATGTTACTTTTGAGGAACTTGGCTACCTCCCTTGCTTCAGACATGCTCGTGGCCTTGGCCTCTACTCATTTGGAGACGTAGTCAACTGCAACTAAGATATATAAGTTCCCATACGACGAGGGAAAAGGCTCCATGAAATCCATCCCCCATATGTCGAACAACTCACAAACAATGATCTGGACTTGCGGCATTTTGTCTCGCGCGGATATTCCACCGGTCAGTTGACAACGCTCACAACTTCTACAAAACTCGTAGGCATCTTTGTTGAGGGTTGGCCAATAAAATTCGCTATCTAGAATCTTTCTCGCCGTCTTCTTGGGACCGAAATGTCCTCCACATGCCAGAGAGTGGCAATGCGTTAATACGACCCTCTGCTCCCAGTCAGGAACGCATCTTCTTATCACTTGATCGGCTCCTACCCTCCAAAGATACGGGTCGTCCCAAAAGTAGTATTTCGACTCACTCTTGATCTTTATTCTTTGAGCTTTGGTGACGTTCGGCACTTCTGGAAGCTCCCGTGAAACGAGGTAGTTGGCTAGGTCCGCATACCATGGCTCCTCCCCTACTTTTTCCTTTCCTCTTTCTGTCACATCCTGGCCAGTAAGCTTCATCACTTCTTCCCAGTCAATTTTTCTGGCGGCGAAAATAACTTCACAAGTGTTCTTCCGGGAATCGATCTCTCACCTCCTCGCTATTTCCATCCTGCACTATCTTGCCCAAATAATCCTCAACCTTATTCTCAACCCAATTCTTGTCTTCCACCTCCCAATCGAACTCTTGTAACAAGAGTACCCATCGGATTAAGCGGGGTTTGGATTCTTTCTTGGTAACCAGGTACTTAATGGCTGCATGGTCAGTATAAACGATGACCCTTGACCCCAACAAGTATTACCGAAACTTCTCGAATGAATAAACCATGGCTAGCATCTCCTTCTCCGTGGTATCATAATTCCTTTGAGCTTGATTCAATGTCTTAGATGCATAAAAGATCACATACATTTTTCCCTCGATCTTCTAACCCAGAACCGCTCCTACTGCATAATCGCTGGCATCACACATCACTTCGAACGGATGATCCCAGTCAGGAGCCCAGATAATCGGTGCAAATATCAGCTTTTCCTTGAGCAAGTTGAAAGCAGCCTTGCATTGATCATCAAAATTGAATTCTTCTTCGTTTTGGAGAAGTCTGGTGAGGGGTTGGGCAATTTTGGCGAAGTCTTTAATGAATCGGCGATAAAATCCCGCGTGCCCCAGAAAACCCCTTATTTCCTTCTGGTCAGTAGGAAAAGGTAGTTTGGAAAAGATGTCCACTTTGGCTTGATCCACCTGGATACCCCTCTCTGACACCACATGCCCTAGGACGATTCCCTCTGTGACCATGAAATGACATTTCTCAAAATTCAAGACTAGGCTCTTCGCTCGACACCTCTCCAAGACTACATCCAAATGACGAAGGCATGAGTCGAAAGAGTCTTCGTAGACTGTGAAGTCATCCATGAATATTTCTATACACTCCTCAATTAGATCAGAAAATATGCTCATCATGCATCGCTGAAATGTTCCCGGAGCGTTGCAAAGTCCAAACGGCATGCGTCTGTACGCATAGGTTCCAAACGGGTAGGTGAAGGTAGTTTTATCCTGGTCTTCATGATTCACGTAAATCTGAAAATACCCGCTGTACTCATCCAAAAAACAAAAGTACTTCTTCCCAGCCAGTCGCTCCAACATCTGATCGATGAACGGTAGAGGAAAGTGGTCTTTCCTGGTCGCGGCGTTCAGCTTGCGGTAGTCTATGCACATCCGCCAACCAGTGACTAGCCTTGTCGGTATCAGCTCATTCCTCTCATTTTGAACCACTTGAATCTCGGACTTCTTGGGGACCATGTGCACAGGGCTGACCCACTCGCTATCGGGCACCGAATCGATAATCCCTAATGACAACAACTTCAAGATTTCCATCAATATTTCCTCCCGCATGTTGGGATTCACCTTTCTCTGCGAATCTCGATGTGCCTTCGTCCCTTCTTCTAGCCTAATATGATGTATGCAGACGTCAGGGTTTATTCCCACCAAATCTGTAAGGCTCCATCCAATTGCTTTCATGTTCCTGCCTAGAACGGTTAGTAGCCTTGCTTCTTGCTCCTTTGTCAGGCTACTGCTTATTATCACCGGATATAAGTTTTCCTCCCCGAGAAAGGCATACTTCAGGGTTGCTGGCAACTTCTTCAATTCAACTTGTGGGGGAAGTGTGTCTGCTGGGAGAGGGTTTCTTGCAGCATCCCCTTCCTTTTCTAATTTTCCCTCTGAGAGTTCATATGTACTGACTGGTAGCTTAGCCCCTGCGGCTCCAATAAATTTTGATTTCTGGCAGAAGTCCTTAATAGCTCATTCTATCTCTTCATCAGTTAACCCTTGGCTACTGATCAGGTCACACCATGCAGCTGCCTCTACATCAGCCTGCCCATATACATCCAATGCTTGTAGCTTTTCCTGCAATAATTCAGTCTCAAGAAAATCTTGGACTAGAGGGTCAATTACATCCACATAGCATAGATTTTCAGAATCGATAGGCTTTTTCATGGCCTCATTGATATCAAAGGTAAACTTTTCTCCATGAAAATCAATACAAATTGTTCCCTCAGCCATATCTACAATCGTCTTGGCTGTCCTAAGAAATGGCCTTCCTAACAAAATACCGCTAGACTCCCTAGCTTCAGACTCACCAATCTTGATCACGTAAAAGTCAGCAGGATAAGTAAAATCATGTACTCTCACCAACACATTCTCTAACACTCCCTCGGGACTTATACACGACCTATAACATTCTCCAACACATTCTCCAACACATTCTCCAACACATTCTCTAACACCAGTTGGATTAATACCCTAGTGCTAGATAACGTTACTCCCTTTAGCCGATTATAAACTGACAATGGCATAACATTTATAGAAGCTCCCAGATCACACATTACATGCTTGATTTTTACATCTCCTGGGCAAAGTGAACATACCTGGGTCTGCTCTCTTGGGTGGTAGCTTTTCTTGCACTATTGCTGACGCTATCCCTTCCACCATGATCTTCCCATCCTTCTGGGCTTTCCCGGCTATGAATTATTTGATAAATTTTCTAAGCGGGGGTAGCTTCACGGCTTGGAGGAATGGTATGGTGACATCCAGCTTCTCAAAAATTGACATGTAATCCACTGGGTTTTCCTTCTTCCTCTTGGTCACGAAACGATAAGGAAATGGCTTTTTCCCTTTCTCTTCTTCGACCAGCTCCTCGACAACCTTCCCCAAGTCTTTCTCGGGCACATTCTGGGCTGGAGTTTCCTTCGTCAGTTCTTTTTCCTTAGATGAGTCCACCTTGGGCTGCCTGCTTCCGGTTTCACTGTTCATCGACGGTTCCTCACTCAAGAAAAATGGATCTTGCATTTGGGGTAGAGGTTTGTGTAGCTCATCTTCCGAGACAACGTCTCTCCGTAATGTTGCTCCACTTGATTCTCCACTGGACTTCTTTGGTTTGGGCCCCTCGTAGGAGGTACCGAACCGCAATGTGACCTTGCTCACGTTTGCTTTCTCAGGCACATGGACTGTAGACGGGAGTTTCCCTGAATTTCCTTTTAACTCAACCATCGAACTTGCCAGCTGGGCCAACTGCCTATTCATCATATCAATGTTCGCTTTATGCTCCTTCTGGGCATTCTGCATCCCCTGCACTACTTCATTATTAGACTGCAACTCACCCTTGATGCCCTGCTGCGAAGCAAGCAATTCTCCCATCATATCCTCCATAGATCGTCTTGACCTGTTAGGATATTGGGACTGATTTGGCCCTTGGTACTGGTTATACTGGGAATTTTGGTTGGGCTGAAAATTTTGGAAGTTTTGCTGGTTCTGGTTAGGCGGGTACTGGTTATACTAGCCAGGAGGGTTGTACTGGTCTTGGTGATATTGGTTCTAGTTTTGGTTTTGGAACTGGTTTTGGTTCTGCTGATGTTGTGGACCCTGATTAGGCTGATTCTGGTAATTTTGAAAGTTTCTCTAGTGGGGTGGTATATAAACAGGGTTCGGGTTCTGGTTTTGTGAGTTCTGGTTATGGGTTTGTTGGTTCCTTCCTGACCAGTTGGCTTGGTGGTCAGGATTTGCTGGGCCACGGTTGGGATTCTGGTTCGGGTGGGGGTTGTATTGGTTCTAACCTTGACCTTGGCTCTGATTTTGGTTCCCGTCTCCCCATCGAAAGTTCGGATGGTCCCTCCATGGTGCATCCCGCTGCCTTCCCTGGATCCAATTCCCATTAGAATTATAGTACCCCGCAGCATTTTGACTTGCTCCATATTGACGAAATCATTAGGCTGATCATAGTCCGGTCCTTGATTTCCCTGCTCTTTACCCTTGTAGTTCCTAGTTGGGGATGTGGGTGGTGCGTTCTTCTCGATCGCGCTAAGGAGTGTCTTCTTCAATTCGTCCATTTTCAAATCCATCTTCTGCTCTAACTTGTGCTCCTGGTCAGTAGACAAGGCACTAGCAATCCTTTCTCTGCTGTAACCATCTCTTGAATTGTCGTACTCCTTCTTTGCACTCAATAACTTCCCGAGGACTCTTTTAGCTTCACTGACCCTTAGCTGCGTGAAACTTCCTCCTGACGAGGAGTTTTCTAGGTCCTTTGTTGCCTTGTTCATCCCCTCATAAAAGGTATGATGTATTTCTATATCGGCCATACTATGATTCGGACATGCATCCAAGAGGCTCATATATTTCGCCCAATAGTCCCTCAAGGGTTCATCGTACCCTTGTTTCACACTAGTGATCTCTCTCTTCAGCGCGCTCGTCTTTGATGACGGGAAGAATTCCCCAAAGAATGCCGACATGAAATCTGCCCAACTCTCAATGGAATTGGGGGGCAGTCGCATGAACCAGGTGTTAGCCTCCCCTTTTAGAACGAACGGCAATTCCTTCAATCTATAGTCATCCTCGGTCGCCCCTGCTGGCCTTCTCTGTGCCCTACAAATCTTACAGAACTCATGAAGGAATTCGTAAGGGCCATCATAGCTCTTTCCACAGTACGTGGGCAGGATTGCAATAACATGGGGCTTCACATCACAGGCTTTCTTCCCCGGGGTGACTACTATAGCTTGAAGTGGTTCTCCTTCGGTATGCGCATTCAGCGTTTCGATCTCTGGATCGTCATCATCGTGGTCAGCCATTCTCCTTGGATTGCCTTCCAACTGTAGCCTTGGATTGTCTGGTATTCCTTCTTCTATGGTGTCTTGTTCTTCGTCACTACTTGAACCTAAATCAGACAAAGCTGTCGACAGGCCGGATTGAGTGGTTACGAGTATAGATCCTCGCTGAAGTATCTTCGGTCTCCACTGGTCAGGAGCCGAACTGCTTCTCATAAACTGAAATAAAAAGAAATAGAAAAATTATCCACAATATGTACGCCAAAGTCTCACACACAATAACAGTTAATAACGCCATTCATCCCCAACAACGGCGCCATTTGAAAGAGCAGGTTTGTGTCAGGTGTCGTGTCGAGCACAGGATGTATCCTACTGATCAGGATGGAACCCCAGCTATGCCTGAACCTGGTATCAATAATTCCTCAACCCACTTCTACTGACTAGTATAGTGGATGTAAGGGTCGAATCCCACAGAGATGAATGCGCTTTGGGAATTGTGGTGAAATTCTGAAAAGGTTTGGTTAGCTACCACGCTTTGGGTTGAGACTTTATCTAGGCTGGAATTTAAGATGTTACTCTACTGACTAGGAGGCGGGAGAAAGATGATTGGCATGTAGCTGTGTACGTGGAAAGTGAGGAGCATAGGTTTCAGGAAATATATGGAAAGTACGAGTTTACTATAAAAGGATAAACGGAATATCAGAGGAAAAGAGGTAGTTAGGTGACTAGGCTTACAGATCTGAAAAGTGACAGCTGAAAAGTAAAGGACAAAAGTAAAAAGTGGTTAAAAAGCAAAAGTGGTCCAAAAGTTGGATGGAGATGTTATCTTCTTCAACATGAATCAAATCAGATCAGCGAATCCAGAATTATCACCATAGAAATACAGATTAACAACTTCATGAACACAGATCTACAATTAAAACCTCAAATCAAAAGATCAAATACCGAAACTGCAACTAAACTTACTGGGTGACATGCAATGTGACAGAAACTACGTAAACTAGGCTTTCACATTTAACCATTTCAGATCTAAAATCTACCAGCAAACTGAACTCAAGAACTCAGATCTATCAATTCGGAAATGGAAACATGCTCGCAACAACTAGAAATTACCGTAACTACTGGATTTAAACTATCTAGGCAGAAAAGAATGAGATCAAACAAGAACCGATGCACAAAAACAACTTCATATCATAGAAACGTTTGGATCACAACTAAGAATGCAAAGTAAGCAAATATTGAAAGTGCAACAAATCCAACGTAAGAAAACAAAGTGCGATTAACTAAGAAAGCAAATAAAGACTGTTTGCCACTCCGGGCGATGAAACTGTTAACACTACGAAACACGCTGACTGGAACGAAAGGATGTGGAACTCCGGTGAACTGATGAGCTTCAGGTGACCATGGCTGTCGGCGAGGAACGAGAATATGAAGGATAATGCTGAAGGATTGATCTTCCGAAGAGAGATTGCTAACTAAGCATAGGAGTTGATGAACTAATCGATCCTCATTCTCTCTCCAAGTGGCTTCCTTTAATAGGGAGGCCTCCCTTGATTTTTAGGGTAGACTTCAAACATGAAATGACTCTTTTGCCCCCTTGCTTGCGGCTGATCTTCCTAGCTATCCTTCTTCTCCATCTCGAGCCTTTTTGGCATGCATATTGGTCAGGATAGCAACATCTTGACGCCCTTCTCACCTGAATTCTCCTAACATTCCCATACTGGCTAGAACTCTTTCCTGCACACTTTAGCAACTGTTTTGCAGATATATTCCAATTATGCACATTATACTGACCAGTAACCAAGGCCTAGAATACGACTTATCATATGTCCTCCCTACGAACTCTCAGTTGGTGATATCCGGACCTTAAGTCCATCTTTGAAAACACGCCGGCTCCTCGGTGTTGGTCAAACAGGTCATCTATCCTCGGCAGTGGATACTCATTCTTGAGAGTCAATTTGTTCAACTCTCTATATTCGATACACATTCTCATCGACCCGTCCTTTTTCTTGACGAAAAGCACCGGTGTGCCCCACGGTGAGACACTAGGCCTAACGAATCCTAGGTCCATGAGCTCTTGAAGTTGTATCTTGAGTTTCTCCCACTCTTTAGGCATCATTCGATACGGTTCCTTAGACACAGGTGCGGCTCCTGGTTCGAGGTCGATCGTAAACTCCACTTGTCGATCTGGCGGCGGTCCAGGTAACACTTCGGAAAAATGTCTGGAAATCCTCACACAACAGCGACGTCTTCCACTTTCCTTTCCTCCATCTCCTCTCCGTGTTGAGATCGATGCTGACTCGACTGGTACCGTTTTCCGTCGTATGGAGTCCTAGAATCATCCCACTTCCTTTTCTCCCGGGAGTGGTGTGATGACGAGGTAGTGATTTCCTTAGCTCTCTCCTTAGGCATCGCTGCCTCAATATCCAGTGCTAGAACTAGTGCTTCCGTGCGTAGGGAAGTCTCCCACGGCTCGCCAATGACATCTTTATCTCGTGCCTTAGTCCCTCGCGGAACTTATCAAACAGCTTCTCGTCAGTATCGACTTGATCAGGTGCATATCGTGTCATGCTATTGAGTGCACGGTCATACGTTCTTGGTTCAGATTGTAGAATTCAGACGCCTTCGCCTTCCGGTAGCTCTTCGGCACGTACTTGCTATACACTTTCGCCTTGAAGCCTTCCCAAGTCATTCCTTCTGCTTGGTCTCGGGGCATTGTCTTCATCCTGGTATCCCACCAGAAGTCGGCAGCGTCGGTCAGTTGGTAGTTCATACAACTTAACCGTTCTCAATCATTGCATCCTAGGATTGCGAAAATTCACTCCAGTACGCGTATGCATGATTCGGCCTTGGCCGGTCCTCCCATGAAAAATTTCTATTAACTCTCCTCGTTTTGTCTTCCAACTCCCACACTGTTTTCTAAATTTCATTGTATTATCACACATTTCTTTTCTCGATCGTCTCATCGTCCCGTGGCTCTTTCTCGTCACCTTTCATATGTTCTCTCTTGTTGACGATATTTAATTTGTGCAATAAACTCTATAAAGGGGCTTGTACTCCCTCTATAATTTCCTCGCACGATGGTGACCGTAGGTACATCTTCTCATATTCATTATTCGCTTGTCGTTCGATCGATCGTTCACTCGTAAATGTATCTCTTCAGTTATGTCGACGCTTCTGGTTGGTGTGCCATTTTTTAGCATGTCTGACTATAGAAACTTATTCCTTGTATAAATCTGAGTCAACTACTGCATTTCCCTACCGTCTAGTATAAGGATTCGAAATTTGACCCAACAGTCTTACTTGGATATGAACAGATTTCAAATTGTTGCAACATTGCTAAGGATGTCTTTAGTCGGGAAGGCTCCAAAATTAATCAAGGAAACAAGGACAACAACGTAATGATTGAGTTTCATTGGACTCAACCCGTCCATTCTGAGAATTAAATGGTCTAGAGGTATCAAATAAAACCATAGAGCTTTGAGAATTTACTTCTGATGAGACCTCGGAAGAACATGAGATAGGTCATGGAAACAGGATGAAACTGCAAAAATTCTCAAATTCCATAGCCGACTACTAGATCACAATTTGCAAAATTCCGGACAGCAATGAAGGATATCGTTCAAACATGTCAAGGCCTAAAAAATCAGTCGCGACAGGATTTAGAAACATGGACAAATGTCATGAAGTAGTACAAATGATGGTTCAACAACATCATGTTATTGGAAAAGATGAAATCACATCAATGGGTTCGCGGTTTTGTTAAAGACAACTCAAAGTGAATGGAACCATTCAGAAATTTAACACGATCAACCCGTTAGGGAAGAAGAGAACAGATAGCCTTAACTTGGTGTTGTAGAAAGAAAAATCATTGAGTATGAAACAATATATGTAGTGAAACCAAGCTAAAAAGAATTTCACTTCTGCAATAAAGAACTTGCCACATGCATAGTTACGAAATAAAAAAGTTCCAAGAGGAATATTTCATCCTTTGAAGAAACATGTATGGGAGATGTGATCATACTGAAGGTCAAAACTGCAAACAACTTTAGGAATGAAGTTCAATGACTGAAGCTCATAAGGTCAAAATATTATCCTTATGAATCAAAGAAGACTACTAATCAAGATGTCCAAAGTTACATAGGCAAGCACAAATTTCCAAGAACTGAAAGTGAGTCATGACTCGGTATAGGAAAAGAAATAATGGGCATTATTTGCGAATTGTGAGTCGAACAAGGCCTTAAATAGACAAGGGCTCACCGTTAATTGAAAGGTTCCAAAAAAAAATTTCTTAGAATCCAAGTAAGTACTGTTGATTTAAAAATCGTTCATTCTAGCTACGAGGGTCGCACTCCCTCGCACATTTTTCGTGAGCCTGAATGTGGTAACATCGTTCTATGAAATCGTGGATTCCAAGTTGAGATTCATCGTATCGTCGAAATTAATAACTATTTTTTATGGTCGCATCTTCAAAGTCTCCTTGCCATGCCACGTAGTTTTCTAAATGCATTGCCATTGTACACGTGGTCTTAAAGTGTCGTAAACGTCATCGTATTTGTGTCGCATCGCCACTTTGGCATGGTATGCAAGACTGCATAGTTTTATTAGATCTTAGGTATGATCTCGCCATTGTGAGGATACACCAAAGTTCGAAATATATATTTTCGTTGGTTTTATCACTCAGGAAAGTAATATTGCAGTTGTCAACTTACAACTAAGTTCTAGCACGTTCAATCTGGCCTACCTCTTAGGCACTCTATAATTTCAAGCATAGCTTGAAGTCTCGTACTTCAACGTATATTTGATCATTATCTAACTCAAGCTTCATATGGCTCCTACGTTCGCAACAAAGTTCAAAAGTTCCACATTTCACTTTAATAGTGGTTATAAAATACCTCGTAATTCATCGGTCATGAATTTTCACCACATAAACGTCATCCATATATAGCACAATCAACACATTTATTCGTATAAGTCATTTGGTGTTCCATAGCGTAACAAACATCGTACATTAATATATGTGAATAGCAACACTCAGTCAATCAATCATCCATGGAATCGCATTTCATAAATCATGCAGTTCATGCTCATCTGTATCACAAACACAACTCGCATTTTGTCGTTCATGGAAGCAACATGTATTTTCTTCAAGTAAATTTTGCAGTTTCGTGGACGCAATAGCAAATCTCAACATCAACCAATACAAGTTCACAATCATACTTCAATATCCAGCATATTCAACGCCATCATGCCTCACTGTAAAACAAAAGCAATTGTATATTCTCATTGTGTCTCCCGGTTCATATCTTCACAACATTTTCCAGAAGCCATAGTGTTTACTTATTTCCCACAGGTGTTGTTTCATAGTATAAATAAGTAATCACACTCATACGTCACGTTTCACAATTCATGTAATTTCAATCATTTAGAATTTCATCTATCCAAACTCATAGAAGTCCAATCACATATTCGCCGATTTTTCTTATCGGGGTGTGCACAACAATATTCATCATTTTTGGCATAGTCGTATTAAGCAATTTTGTATCCATGTATTTTCATCATCCCGCACTTCCAAGCAACATTTTCAAAGACGTCATATTATCTTTGATTCCCATCGAAAATTTCCAAGCTTCGGTAATTCAATCCAAAACTCACAAAAATATTTTTACCTCTTTCTTCGTGGTTGGGCGGGGCGAGCTGCGGTGTTGATCCTTTGACGATTATCAATTAGTAAATTTACACATGAATAGACTTTGACTCAACAAGGCTCTTGGGTCCAGAGCGGAAAGAACTGAGGCTCTGATACCAAACTGTTACGACCGCCCTTTAGGGTTAATAAATGCGGGCGATCGTGATTAAAGACCTTAAAGAACAGACATAGAAAACTAGGGTTTCAATAAAGGTTTGACCCAGAATTAATAAAACGACCAAGGGTTTGACATTATTCAAAAGATACCAAGTTTTCAAACATTCAAATAGACAGCTTCAAAGTTTAATAAAAGAAAAGTAAAGGAAATGTCACAGTAGAAGCATCCAAGAGAAGAGTGAGGTCATGAGTGAAGACACAACGACACTCGGTGTTTCAAGATAACTATAGTTTTTATTGATATTTGCTCAACACCACCAACCGCTTGTCGCCGCTCAACCTGCACATACGGAAAACACATGCAGGGTTGAGTACTATAAAAATAATACTCAGTGGCTCATGCCGAAAACATTTTTTTAGTAAAAATATAATTTATCATGCCATACGTAAGTAACCATCGGGGTTTAGCTTTAGAAAGGCCCGAGGCACTCAAAATCATTTCCTATAGTAAAAGTCGACTGATCAGTCATTTTCCCATAGACCTTAGCCATATCTGCCAATACATGACAAGGAATACGGCCGCAAACCAGGTCACTAGACCGGCCAGCCCGTACGCTAGCACACGATCTACCATAGGTGTACACTAATCCAAGTAGGGTTTGCGGCCCTACGAGGACCCGAATTCGATTTAAATAATAGTGGCAAAAGCCACATCAGATAGGCACATTAAAACAAAACACGGCATGATAAACATAGTAATTTCCACCGATAAAGTATTTAGGACATTGTCCTTAGTTAAAAGAAAGCCCACCTCGACCGTTTAGACCTTAAGTACTTCTTTCCCTTTGTTATCACACTTCGTGCACGAGTTATCACCTTTAGATAATATGTATTACCAATCAGTCACAAACATTGACTCATAATTATGCATGTCCCCAACGTTTCCCTTTTCCCCAACAACAAAAAGAAGCACACCGTAGCATGCATCATTGAATAACACATCACTTCATCATAGAGTGGGTTCCTTAACACATACATATCATGTATATCATTTAAAACACAACAACATCGTTATTTTTGCAAGGATAGAAATCTGGCAGAAAAGCGCGGTCATTTTGTAAAACTCATTTAAAATTCATCCAGCCTCCGTTGGGGCTGAAACTTTCTCAAACTACATTAGACACATCGAATACCATTCATTTAAAATTTCACATCAAAATAATCTTTTTAGGTCGGTCAAATCGAAAACGTAACTCACTGGTCGAGAAAAACAATTTCTGGCAGAACTGCGCAGTCAACTTCAAAAATTCACCAAATATTCATCTTTCGTCCAAATAGGTTGAAATTCACACACGACACAGAAGACACCTTGAGGGTTACTAAGAAAAAAGAATCGGACAAAACAAAGTTCTTTTGGTCGGTTAAACATGTATCGGAACCTACTATCCGAACACTACAGATTTCATGCTTCAAAATTCGAATTAGGGTTTTATCCTCATTCATCCAAACACAATCTTTTTATGCTTCCAGCACACAACCATGCTTAAAAAGGTTCTCACAATCATGTTCTCATATAGTCACACATCATTCACCCATGATTCATTTAGACTTCACACAAATTCATTCAAAACGCATATTCACAATTTGTTCTCATTCAGACACGAATTCCCACCAATTAAATTCCTAGATTTGAAATCCCTACACTCACTATATGCATGAGGGAGTCAAAACAATGTTTGAATGGAGAGGATGAAGAAAAAGTTCGATTGTACCTTTCTTGATTGAAACGATCGGTAGAACAAATATAAATCTTGATTCTTCAACAACTCTTGGCAAGGATGAAAAGATCTTGAGTGGAGTAGAAGAACAAGTGGGAGAGGTGTGGGGAGGAGATGGGGCGTGTGAAATGAGGAGGGAGGGAGGCGTGTAGTTTTGGTTTAGGGTTTTTTTCTCTCCCCTTTTATTTATAGAGCGCAATGGAATCCCAATTAATTAAAGGAGATTAGGAGAATTAATTAAATGAAGGTTTGAAGGAGATTTGAGGGGGAGGTTGGCGTGAACTATGGGGAGGAATAAGGGGAAATTTTTGAAAATCATAGGCTATTTAATTAGCCTATGATTAAATTTTGTATTTCACGGAGTAGAATAAAATAATACGGAGCAGAAAATTAATAATAATCCTTCCAAAACATAGGGAAGTAGGCGTGTAATTGGGTTCCTCCCACAAGGAAAATTTTTAAATCTTTAATAGAATAAGGTAAGGCAAGATTTGCTAGGATATTCCAATTCATTAATGGAAAGAAATAATTAGGAGATCAATTAATATAGTGGAATAATTTCCTCCTCCCATAGTTAGGGAAATTTCGAAACCTCCCTTGGAGTAGCATAGGGATCAATTTTTTCTCATGAAGAAATAAAGTAAATGGGCTTTGGATTTAATTTGGATGATTATCCCAAACAAATAATTAAATCCAAGAAAATAGAATTCCTCTCCAATAATTAATAGTGGTCGAAAAGGGCAAGATGAAAAATTGATGATCCTATTTAATCTCAATCACCCTTAGGAAAATAATTCACCGCAATATATTTCATCCCGCATCAATTATTTAAAAGCCACGTCATAAAAATCAACGAAGTTGACTCAGTCAAATCAAAATTAGGTCACCAAAGAAATCACATAACAATCTGTCATTTAATTCGCGACATTAAAAGAAATTAAAGCAATCGTCTTAGGGTTCAAAAAGCGGGGCTTTACAGGTCGTGACAGTAAATTTCTGCACAGGTTTTTGACAAATGTTTTCTGATAAGTACATTCCATTTTGAGGTTAACACTTGTACTAGTTGGTAACGTTTTAGACCATCACAATGTTTTCGATAAGGCCAAGCATTTTCCCCTCTCTTTCTCTCCTTTTTTTATCAGTTGTGTGTGTTTGAGGGAGTAGATATTTTGGCAAGTGGGATTATGTGGAAAATAAGCTAAATGCAAGTAAACAAACAAATTGTATGGATGATGACTGATAATTAGCTGGACTACCATGCATAGATTCCACATTTTGTATGAGTTTATTGAAATTCAAGTATGTGATGCCTCATGTTTGTAAGAAAATGTATAGCATATACGCTTGTGACCAAAGCAAGGAAAAATGAATTGAATCTTTATGCAGATTCTTGAAGCTAGAGTCATGGTCTTTTTGTGTTCCTTCATTTGTGGTTCTTAACCACACAAATCACTAAAATTCTTCAAGATTAATTTGAAGGCCAACTGTATCAAGACACCCCACCCCCTCACCATACGAAGCTTATAAATAAACACTAAACTTGACCTCATTAACCGTCCTTGTTTCTTTCATAGTAACATTCCATGGCATCTACCTCAATCACCCAAATGGTCTGCCAAAGAAAACAAGGCATTCGAGAAGGCGCTGGCTGTTTTTGACCAAGATACCTCTAACCGTTGGGTTAAAGTTGCCCGGGCTGTTGGGGGCCGGACGCCAGAGGAGGTCAAATACATTGAGAGCGGGTTTCCCAAGTACCGCACCACTAGATCAACAAAATTTAAGGTATAATCAGTCTTGTTTCGTTTCATGTGTATGTGTACTTTGGCCTCATTGGTATAGAGAATTAGAGTGAAATGTGTAATTTTCTCCATTGGTAATTATTGAATTTGGTTGGTGATTTCATATGTCTCGTTTCTAACACAAGCACATAACCTTTTTAATTTTATACAAACACTTTCGTAAACAACGTTTGTAGGCTTAACAATAAACATATCTTGTAAATAGTTACATTCAAAAAAATATATTTAACTCCAAAAGGAGCCTTTTATAAAGTTAATTCCCCCTCAGTTAAATCTAAAATCTTGGAATTGGATTCTGGTGGTTTTAATTTGTACTAGTTCACAAATAGTAATTTGTTCCAATATACACGTACTTAATTCTCCCATTGTCACTTCTTTTACTTGTTGGGTTTGGAAATAGTTATTTCAAATAACTTAGTATTTGATATCAGGAATCCTGAAGACATGGAATGGAAGATGGCAACATATCTAATTGGAGCAATTATATATACGTAATTTAATTTTATTAATGTATTGCTGTAGTAATGTGAGGATCATGTAGGAGATATGGTGAACAAAAGTTGTCCATATAAATAAAATTGTATGTGCCATGGCATTATTTTCCCGGAATTAATTCTATATTGATGATTTTAGTTGAAAAAAATTGACCTTCATCATAAATTTATTAATCAGCATTTTTATATGTGCTTCGCATTTCCCTTTTTATTTTCCTGCAAAATTGAAGAAAATGATAATGTATAAAAAATTGAGGGATAACTGCCTTAAATGTCACTAACTTTGCCCGAATTCCGGTTTTTCCCACGACCTATAAAATTGGCGTATAAAGTTACCAACTTTGCAATTAGTCGCTGATTTCCCATGATGATTTTTCCGACGAAAGAGCGAGCTGATGTGTCGTTTTTAATTGACGTGGCGTCTCGTGGCAGCTGACATGGTCAACAATTATTGACTGTGCAATAAAAAAAATTAAAAAACAATTTAAAAAACAAAATAACAGATCGGATGAGATGCAGATCTGATCCAATCAAAATGGCCGCCATTGCTAACCGGAATAGCTCCGATGCAGCTAATTAATACCGATCACACACATTTACAATTCGATTTCTGAAAATGATAGGGAGTATATAATAAGTAAATGATTACCTGTTGGTCCTGTGTAGAGAGCAATCTGCCTGCACATTCAAATTATATAGTAATTAATTTTCAGAAATCGAATGAATCGAATTGGAGATGAGCAATGAATTGATCTCGTACACTTCCAAAATGGCTGTAATTAGCGGCAATGGCGAAAGGGATAGCGACGAGGAAAATGAAAAGCTTGGTCCCGAGCAAAACCTCTTGCAAATTACCCAAAAACCTCCTAAAACCCCGACCCGAATACCCGCAAGCAGCGCCCGATCCGATTTCATCCGCAGTGACGAAGATTACACATTGTGCGCGGTGCGGCCATTCCGCATCTCCTTAATGTTGCTGTTCTCCAACAGCCACTCCTCTGATGCTGAAGCCATTTACAACCTTAATTGTAAATGTGTGTGGTCGGTATTAAAGAACCGTGGGTTTGCTCCACCGACTTCATTCGGCTGGATCCGGAGTGCCCAAGGAGGGCCGCCGCCACAACCGATGCAGAGCCTCCAATGGTGAAGAAGAGGGCCTCCGAGGAGAAGTCGAAGCCCCGAGTTCCTGAGCCGCCGAGGAGGAACAACGACTCGCAGCCGGCGCGGTCGTCGTGCTCTCTGACGGTCGATGGGAAGTGCGAGCCGCTGGAGCTGACTAGGTGCAAGTCGGAGCCGTCGTTTTAGGTGTTAGAAACGGCATCATTTTACAATTTTCCGATGAATCCATGTCAACTTTCAGGCATAATTGCCACATAGGACACTCAGTTGCCGGAAAATACAGGGTCAGGTCAATTTTGGAGATACCAGCGACCCGGCAAAGTTGCCGGAAAACACAGGGTCCAAATCATGTGTTTCTTGCCCTTCACTTCATAACCATTAAGATGTTCCATGTAGATGATCTCCTCAAGACTTATACCAAAGAGAATTGTCTTGACAATCATATTACATACATCCTAATTTATGAAGGCTACAATAGACAATATACAGATCGACGTACGCAGAATGGCAGGTGAGAATATGATTCTCTTTGGGTGTAACCCTTTATCCATTATTCAGAATCTATCATCTTATCAAGAATGATTATCTGAATAAGACAATGCATCATGTAGTTACATGGATTAGGTTCAAGTCGATCTAAGACTGAGTCTGAAGACTTGATGTGAATCAAATTGTAATCCTTTATTGCATTATCTTAACATACTTTTTAAGGTGAAAAATGGACTCATTTGATATATTGTAAGACAAAAGACCAAGCTCTAAGAGAGAGAGGAGAAAGGAAAAAGGGCCGAATCTGAACAGTAATCAGCTCTTTAAGATTAATTTAAAATTCTTCTACAAGGCCACCATTTCATTCACCTTCGAAAGAGCTTCACGGGGATACCTCGCTCGCCTCAATCGGAGTCCGAATGAAGAAGATATGATTGTTTTATGAAGACTGCGCATTGCAGTGGTAAAACACCCGACCCGGGCGAAAATTGCCCGACCGGGTGATTTGCGTGTACATCACGATACAGAAAAAACGCCCGACCGGGCGATTTATGAGCAAAAAAATGCCCGGTCGGGCAAATGTTACTGGGCCTATTTTTGAGCCCTAACTATTTAAATAGCTAGGGCACGACTTCCAAATCATCTTTTGGCGGCTGGAGGCGATATTTAGAGAAAGAAAGAGGCTTGGAGTCCATTTTTGGGAGGAAGAAGAAGCTTGAGGCTAATTCTTCCCTAATGTTGCTCATATGGTAGCATTTACTTGTTTTTTTGTATTGTTGCCCACTATGAGTGACTAGATTTTAGGGATTACTCCTAGTTAGTTAGGGAAGCTTGTAAATATGAATCCATAATTGTCTTTTGATTGATTTCCATATTTTGGTTCGTGTCTATGTGTTTACTTCAATCCGTGTTGGGTTTTGCTAGCAAACTTAATCCGGTAATAGCCTTAACTTCAATGGCTCTTTTACTTGAGTAGGGAGCTAACATAGATAAGAAACCCTAGGCTAAAACTGATCAGGGGATAGTCCGGGGTGGATCTTGTGTGTTGAACGTTCGTAGAAACCTATCCCGAGCTTACTATGCGACTGTATGAGTGAGGGGTTGGAGACTAGAGCCTAGGAGACGTGATCAGCTTATCCTAGGTGCAAATTTTCACGATCAGTGATCAGTTGCGTGTGAGCATAAAATCAACACGATCCCGATAAATAATGGAATGTAATTAGACTTTAGGATTCATGTGAACAAATAACCCAAAACAAGCTAGGAGTAGTCTTCCCTCTTTGTCGTGATTCCCTTATTTTTTTTCCTTCTCGTTTCCTCCTTCACTCGTCTCTTGATCAAAAACCTAAAATTAAACTACTTTATTGCTTTTTAATTAGGTTTACTAGTTTTAGCAATTAATCTCCTCCCTGTGGGTTCGACACCTTTTATACTGCATTGCACGTCTGTATACTTGCAGAAGTAGTATTTTTAGGGAATTATTACTTGTTTTGTGTACTTAAATTGCACCCTAAAAATCACAACAAGTTTTTAGCGCCGTTGTCGGGGAGGCGTTAGTTGTTAGAACGTTGTCGAGGAGGATATATGATCTCGAGAAAAGGCAACATGATCCCGATTTCACATTTGGAGAAGGACTTGCCTTAGAAAAGCCTTGATCGATCTTCAAAATGCGAGAAGTGAAAGATTTAGAACTCTCCAAGATAAGACATTAGAAGATGATCAGGATCTCACATTATGTGATAAAATTACCAAAACTATTTCCAATGAGACATGGTGTCTAATTCACATTCACGTAAAACATATCACTAACTTAGAAACCAAATGAATGGTGTCTCTACAATATTTTAATAATATTTATGCAACATAACAAATGAATTTGTTCACAAAACATGCAATGACACAATAAAAATATTGCACAAACCACGTCACGTAACATACCAAAAAAAATATTGCACTTATTCACGCAATGATATAATATAGATCCCATTTATCAAACCGATCCTTAATTCACGCAAATCACGGAATTCAGTTTCAAACTCCTGATCTCGCGGCAAGTCCAGGCGCTGCTCTTGGCCGTGAGCTAACCACAGCTAGGCCCTGCCACTGACGACGAACAGCTCCGGTTTCTCCCACGTCCAGCAACAACCTGAAATCGATCGTCAGTCAGGCAGTATGGTGCTGCTCTCGCCCGAGAAGACTCGGTCAGCAGCCTCCATCCACCCGACGTATTCGCTGTATGCCCGTGTCTGTCACAACAGGCTGCTCTCGGCGTGAAGAACACAACCAGCAGCTGTCTGTGTTAGTCACATACCCCGGGAATCGCCGGCGCTGCTCTCGGCTTGAAAAACAGCCAGCAGCGCTCTTCGGCTCCCAATTCGTCGACCAGTCTGCCCCGTAACACGGTCGAAACTTGTCGACCATCGGCGCTTGCTTCCCGTCAACAAAACGTGTGTGCTCTGGAGCTGCCCTCGGCTTTAAACCGGCAGCTCCCACTGAATTTCCATTGAAGGAGCAGCTCTCGGCGATAAAGTGCCAGCCGCTCCCTAGCTTTGCGTGAATTCTGGTCAGCTAGGTTATGACTTCATGACATTGATTTCCTTGACACGAGATTGTCCAGCCCTAGGTGAGCATGCCGTAGGGCATAATCCTTGCCAAATATTAAATCTAGGAGCTGTCCCAAGGCCACGAGCAGCCCCGGCGCGCCGGCTGCTCATGATCTAAGAACCCTAGATTCAAATGCTTCGAATGTTTGTAGTTTGACAAAAGTAAATTCATCAAGGAATTAATTGAAACACTCAAACATGCATTGAAAACAATAAACATATTTTCATACAATCAAAGCATGTAGTAAATCAAACAATCAGAGCCTAAAAACAGGCTTTGATACCAATTGTTTGTTTTCACAGCGGATCTATTTAGTTTGATTGAAATATTTACATATAAACATGCTTTTTCAGATCTAAACATGCTTTTTCAGGTTGTACACTAGAAAACATGTTCATAAGCATATAATCACAGATCATACTAAAAATATATGCAATTAAATACAACTATTTACCGTATAAGTTCAAGTAATTGAATTCGAATTCCTTCTTCAATCGATATCTACCACGAATCTTCTGATCTGTTCCCTTTAACTCGGAATTGACCTTTGTGTGGGCAAAGCTTGTCAAATCCTCAAAAGCTGAAGAAGAATTGAAGACATAAATTTAGAACCCTAATAATTGAATATATCGATATTTTTCTCTTCTCTCAAAACGCAGAGATTGAAAATTATCGGTAGAATTAATTTTATCTTATCTTCTTCTCCCTTTTATATTAAGTTAATTAATTATTTTGTGCCAGACCAGGAATATGTGGAGGATTGGATTGGGCCACAGTTCAGGCTTTCACCAATTAAATTAAAAGTAATTTAATTCATGCCCAAACTTAAATGTTATTATCATCCACTATAGATATAATATTGACTGCCCGTCCAAACTGAAATTACGAGTATTCCGGGACTTCCTCTTTAATTAAATCATTTCTCGTGTTTAAGATCTAATATACATTAATTAATATCAAGTCTACTATCTAAGTTTTATTAATTAATTTGTTTTTCCAAGAGATGTCTAGTTTATAAACATTATTTATTATTCATGGAATAAATTCCAACTTGTCAGTTTTCTGAATAATAAATCCTTTTTAAAAACACCTCTTGAGGATATAATCATACTGGTCTCTCCCAGCACACGATTCATTGCAATAACAATATTAGCACCACTTAGACATTAATGATCGTTACCTAATCTATCAGGATTTTTGGACAATGAAATAACATCACCATTTGATAAGTCAAAGTAGTTTTCAATTAACATCGTATGCTCAATGTTATGTCAACAACGATTAAGAAACGACAATCACCGAGACCTCGTCTTTCAGTAAATAGCCAAGAAAGACTTATCTCACTGTTTGATCATTTCAGTGTTTACCACACCGACGTCGTTCATTTCCTTAGATAAGGAAAGTTTCGGACTAACATAGCAACCTTTTACGATAGGTAGTCAAAGCCTATCTAGGGAAACAGTTTTCCTTCTACAAGAATTGACAAGTTACCTACTGTGAACGCCGCTCACAACTCGTCTACTATGTAGAAGACGTAGACTCATTTTACTTAAACTATGTATTTAAATGGAAAACACATTTCAACATCTCATAAATACATAAGCAATACATAAGCAAAACACATTGTAACAAAATATTCTTTCTCATTAAATGGTAAAAAAGGATAGAAGAGTTATTACATATACAAGCATTCGAAAGATACTTTCAGTATACTAAACTCTAACAGATGTGATCCAGAAGTCAATAGCCGAGTACCAGTTGAAGTACAGGCAGTTCAAGTTCTACAACATTTAGGTAATCTTGAGGACAAGTCGAAGTTCGACGGAGGGATACCGACCGCATCCTCAGCTGCGAAGCGAACGAAGAATACCGCCAATGGCGGTTGCACGAGCAGCGGCCCATCGCCTATGGATCTTAATGCTGAGCCGGAAGGGAATTCCGGCACGCCTACGTCTACTTTTAGGCGTCCCGTTGGCAACAAGACTGCCAAAGCCCAGGCCAAAGGGAACGCAGCCGCGTCTAGATCGGCTCACTCGTAGGCTCCGCCTGCTCCGTCTACTCAGCTCGTGGCCGCAGCAATCCAGGAGTTCGGTGTTTTCGCGAGGTATGTGAGTATTGGTTTATAATTGACACGCAAAACAACTTTCATCATGAACCCGATCCGGCCGCCCGACGAAGGCTTGAGAAGATTATCAGCAATATGAGCAAAAAGTTAGATTTAGATGACTGGTTAGGTTTTTTTAAATTTAGTAATGTAGTTTTTATAAAATATAAGTATGAAGTAGTTTTTTTTTAAGTTAAGTATGATGTAGTCTTTTTGTAATAGCCGAGACTTAGATTTCTCGGGAATTATGAAATAAAATACTAGAACTTTTATTGACGAATGAAAGAGTATTTTTATTTCTTGAATAAGGGTACAAGTACAACTTCAGAAATTTCAAAGCCACCAAATTTCAAGTGTTTGGAATTAAATACACACCAATAAACTTTTACATGTTAAGAAAAAGAGAGAATTTCAAATAGAAACCCTATCTCTTTACAAATGAAACTACTAGCTTCGGGCCCTTCTTCTAGCATGGTTTCGGCCCAGTTTCCGATGGCCCGTTGGGCTGAACAGACGAGACAACAACCGAGAAGAGTCAGCCTCTTGTCCCTGCCAGAAAACAACAAGATAAACAAGAGGTTACATAAGACACTAAAGCTTTTAGTTGGCAAAGTAAGCAAGGATAAGGAACAAACCTACTTTGAGCTTTGAAGACCAAAACTTACCGAAAAAAAAAGAAAGGTAAGAGGTTGCTTTATCCCTGCACTCCACGGCTCACACCAGCCAAACGAGCAGCCACCAAGCACGGCAGTTCGGCACCGAGTTCGGCAGTTCGCCACCAAGCACGGCAGTTCGGCACCGAGCTCGGCAGTTCGCCACCAAGCACGGCAGTTCGGCACCGAGTTCGGCAGTTCGCCACCAAGCACGGCAGTTCGGCACCAAGCTCGGCAACTCCGTGATCTGGAGAGAAAGATCAAAACATGAAGAAGAGCTCGGCTGTTATGACAACTCGTTTCAACAGCCGTTAGATCTCCTCAATCGTTTACAGAGACAACAAGAGAAGTGTATTAAGAAAGGGAAGGGGAAACAATACCTTGCAGAAATGTGAGTGAGTGTTGGACCGAAAGAAGCAAACTCCAGCCAGCAGGCTCCCCTCCAGCTAATACTCTGCAAAGCTGCAGATAACAGCCCTTGCTTTCCCTACCCAAACCGGTTATAGTCCGGAAATCAGCCCCCACAGTGCCACCTCTAGTGTGCACCTGCAAAAGAAGACAAAATTCATGAATGAATCAGAGTACAAGGCAGCACAAAACACCAAAATCAGTTAAAGAATGCTGCAAGGTCAGCCAAGTACCTCAGTCATTGTGCAGCTTTCAGTTACAAGCTGTGCATAAATATGCCAATCTCCTCCTCAGTTCCATCCCCCACCACACAACAAACTAGTTACTAAACGGAGCAGCAAGCGGAGGAGCAAGAGAGGTCAAGACCAAGGAAGGGAGTAGCTTAGCAAGTTCAGCGGGGTTACAAGGGAAAGGTAACACCCATCAGCTTAAATCTCAAGTTTAATGGCATCATTCGAGCATGATAGAAACAAAACATGGAAACGATTTATGATAACATGAGAATCTGAGAAATCAGTAAACCTCCCTTGCACATACCCCAGCCTCATTAGGATGCATGTCTAGGGTAGTGTAGCACTTTTGAGACTGGAGGAAAGGAACCATGGAATGGTGTCTTCCACACAGAATCAGTCACATAGAAGCACAACCACATTGCTTTTCAAACGCGAACTAGGACTAGACTATGACAAGAGAAAGAAGATAACTAGTAGGAACTTAGCTTCGGCGAGGCGACTGCCTGATTAAACGGCGCACTGCTACGAGGGTCTCCGCAGCGGCAGAACCGCCGTCTGCGTGTCACCCCTAAGCCGAGGGGTCCAGCGTCGCCGAAGGGAGGAAGATGGAGGCGACGGCAGCGTGGACCGAGGGATGCCGCTGAAGGACGGAGAATACGACGTCTTCCCTCCACGGGTGACCCCTCCGCGAACAAAACGTCGTCAAGATTGCCCGTACAAGGTTATGCCTCAAAGGGGGAAGAGATGGTGGGTAGTGGGTCGCCGGTTAGACAGCGACGAGTCCTCCACCTCCCCAGGTTTCCGAATTTTAGACCCCTTCTTGCCGAGTAGGAGACAGAGGGTGGGAGCGGTCGTGCGATGCGGAGAGGAACGGAATAGAAATGGGCTGACTCCGGTTCCTCACACGCCGGCGAGGAGCGCTGAAGGTGGCGGGGTGCGAAATCGCCGAGAGGAAGGAGAGAAAGGGGGCTAGGGTTCCTCATTTTCAATTTGGGGATTTTTGAGAAATGAGAGAGAGATAGTGACGATGGTTGGTGAAGGGGGTATTTGGGCCTTTTCCACTATTCATCACTTGGGCCTGGAATTAATTAAGCTGGGCCAGATTAAATGAGAAGAAGAAAAGATTTGGGCCAATTAGTTAAGCTGGACCGAAAATGCTTAATGAAATAATACCTTGGCCCAGATTAAGTAAACTCCTTGCTGGACTTAAGAAATTAGTTCTCGGTTTAATACT
Source organism: Salvia splendens (assembly GCF_004379255.2). Taxonomy (NCBI): domain Eukaryota; kingdom Viridiplantae; phylum Streptophyta; class Magnoliopsida; order Lamiales; family Lamiaceae; genus Salvia; species Salvia splendens. The sequence goes on along the minus strand of NC_056036.1, from coordinate 23,945,825 downwards.
TTTAGTGAAGAGCCTCTTTTCAAGTATAATGGAAATTATTTCCTAAGCCACGGAAGAAAAGAACTTATAAGCCGTGAGTGAAATAAAGGCCAGTGAATAATTAAGGCGGACTATAATAGTCACAGAAAGTATTTCTTAAATACTTAAGATAATCCGAGAATTCTAATACCGAACGGGTCAGCCGGTTACAGAACAAATTAAATCACCGATTTAAAGATTTAAGACTTCTAATTTTAGAAGGCAGAAATTAAAATAATAAGCACACGCTTAGGCATGCATTCATGCAAGATTTTTGAGGTCTAATTTAAATATATTAATTTTGTAAAGGAACGTCGTCGTTCGACGCATAATCTCAGAACAGGGGAAAGCACCTATTTTGCAAGAGTTAAGCAATTGAGGTGTGGGCTTCTTTCCTTTTTATTTACAGAACTCTATGAGAATAAGTGTGAACTTTTGAATGAATTGTCATGCCATGTTTTATTTTGTGATTGCCATTCATGGTTAAAAACGAATTCGGGTCCCAGTAGGTCAGTAAATCCTACTCGGACTAGTGTACACATAGGGACCGTGAGCTAGCGCAAGGTTGGCCGGTTCGTGGGTCGTGAGCTAGCGCCAGGTTGGCCGACCCAGTGATCGTGGAATGTGGCCACATTCCCGATTCACACAGCTTGACATGGTATATCATCAGAAAGTTAAAAGACTGCAGTCTATTTCAGAAAGAAATAACAGATTTTAGTGACCGGGACTTATTTTCAGAAAAACCCCGCGTTCACTCAGCTTGGCAGACAATTAAAAGAAAAACAGTTTTCGGCATAAGCCACTGAGTATATCAAGTACTCAGCCCTGCATATTGTTTTCCTAAATGTGCAGGTTGATCGATCGAGGCAGAGGAGGTGTTGGGACTGAAGATAAAATAAAAGAAGGGTAGCTAGTGTAGTATGTCTCCATACATGTTATACTTGTCTTGGAACTCTTCCGCTGCATAGACCTAGCTTTGTCTCAGTAAAGACAATGTCCCACATTTCACTCTGATGTAATAACTTGCTATCTTGATGACTTTTAGACAGTATTTCCTTAATTTCAGTAATTATGATGATGTGTTGAGACAGTTTAGTATTGTTAGTCGCGAAATAGCTGCGCTTTCTTTGACTAGGAAGTTGTGGTCGTGACAGAGTGGTATCAGAGCACTTTTCTTTCGCTCTGACCCAAGAACCTTCTTTCTAAGCCTCAGTCCAGAACAGTAGCACTAGGCTAGAAAGTGAACAGAATGATCAGTACAAGATCCCAACACCTCAGCTCGACACGATCAACTGCACCAGAAACAGGGGTCGACGCCCGCTCGTCCAGAAAAGAGAATTTTGAAGAAAGAAAATATTTTTCCATTTTGAGAAAGAAAATGGAATTTTCTAAGTTTTTTTTTCAGAAAAAGAAAATAATTTTCACAGCCCTTATGGGAACGAAAATGTTTATTTTGAATGCTTGCAAGATGCAACGTGATAGCTGATACTTTGCATAAGATATGCTTACTGTATCTGTGTTTTATGAGCTTGACATGAATGAATAGATGTCATGGGGACTATGTATGTGAACCTAGAGTGCTTTAGAGAAGTACCTTAGGTGAGACATGCAGAATCAAGTATTAGCAGAATGAGAACTTGTTACCGCCTTCCACGGCGACGAGACCAACTGAAACCATCAGTTAGGGAGAACCCCTAATTCCACAGAATTTCAAAAAAAAAAAAAAAAATCAAAAGACGAGCCAAAAAGTACTATTGTACTACTTATAGACAGCAATTAAAGGAAGTCCATTCTTTTAAGCACACAGATAGTATACATATATATATGTATACTAGACGATGAACCAAGAAGTTCCCAATGTCTTTACAAAGACCAAGTTTTAACGAAAATAGTTTACTTTCAAGCCTGTTCGGGAGATGCATCCCTACACGGAAAGAGATCGTACCCGTGATCTAGTAAAGTGATCTAATGTGGCGTAACAAGCCCAAGTGGCTACGTGATCCAGAAGCGATACTTATAGCGTGCTACGAAGCACGATGGAGAATGTGATGTTTTACCAGAATCGGCGTTCTAAGTTATCAAGAACGATATGAAAGTATGACCTCCAGCTGCGGTTATCAGTTTAACAGCACGAGGAACCCCATCTTGGAATGTATGGTTTCCCAGAACGCGTTTATCATGTGCGAGCTCCACAAGAAAAACAAGGGAGTGTCACATAACTAGAACCGATGATTATAATCAATAGTACTTACTTGGATTCCCAATGAAATCCCTTCTAAGAGTCCTTCCAAGGACGATACCCCCGTCTATTCAGACTCTAGTTTTGACTCGCAAGTACCATGTCAGTGTTCCTTTTTCTGTGCGAGGTTTGACTCATTTCCAGCTTATGGACTGCAGTCCTTTTTGACTCATCGTACATAAAGAGTAAAGTTTTGACTGTTTAAGCTCCAGTCGTAAACCCTAAATTCTACAGTTGTTCATATCCATGATCTTCGGAATGAGCGTATTCCTCAGACATTCTTTGAACCTCCGGGACAACGATGTCCTGTCGGCTATTAAGACCTTTGATTGACTCACGTTCTGCAAGTAGTACGCCACTTTCATTTTCTTCAGGAAAGCGGCGACTCAGTTTCAGTTCCCAAATTTTGGATACCTTTATGTTTCAAGCATCGTTATTTGTTGTTGTCTCCTTTGAGCCACAATATTGGAGATTTATATCTCGATTTCTTAGACCTATGCAATGAAATTTCATTCTTACGATGCTTACGTTGTGATCCCCAGAGTGATCAAGACAGTTAAACATTTTCCTCAGGGAATTTCATGTGGTGCTGGAACTTTTGTTTACCTCCCTATTTTGAAATCCTACAAAGGTGAAATTTTTCGACCTCGATCCCAGTACATGTATTATTCCTAGTCTCGGAATTTTTCTGCAGCTCGAAGTTAAGGCAAGCATATTGCACCTTTCCCTAACAAGCTTGCCCTAGCTGATTCTTTCTGAATAGTTCATTTCAGTGCGTTGCCTTAATGAACCTATGAAATCATTGATGTGATTTTGTTATTCCATATCAAGATGCCTTTGAAACATGATCAATGTTCCTTCATTGCAATCGCCTACGTTTATAAATTTTCGTGGTTGATCATCTTAGGCGATGACATGTTTGAACCACTGTCCTTGATGCCCAGATCCTTTCAGTTTAATTGGACAACTGTATTGTCCTATTTTGCAGCTTACTATGGGAATTTACAGTTAATTCATTTCCATCCAGTTTTCATGACTTATCTCATGATTATTCCTAGCTCCCACCAGGGGTGAGCCTCAGCTTCTATGAGTTTGCCTGGAACCAGTTGAACTACGTAGTTCTTTGAATGAACTCAATACTTACCTTCAAGGTCGATTATCGACGAAAATTCATATAAGTTGAACAAGAGCTGTTATTCTAGTCCAGTTGGGTATTCAGTAGCCCTTCAAATTTTCAGTCATACTCTCCTGTGTGAATAATAATCCAAGTTAAGACTATTAGATTAATCATTGAGTTATTGATACGAGGCTAGCAGAAAAAGGCATGGTCTCAATTTCTTTCAGATACGCATAATAAATACGTCCCCATGGAGACACGTGCAGGAAATGATGCACCAACCAGAAGCGTCGCATAACCGACAGCAAAGCGTTAAATACTTCGAATCTACGTACCGCTTGTGACAAGCAGGTGGAAGATCGAATATTTTGTTGTATAGAGAAGCAACTAGCCTTGGGTAGAGAAATATCAAGGAATATTTGTGGATTAAATGATGTCCGAAGACGTAAAAGACCTATATGGTAGTTTGAACGATCAAAATGCTTACTCCGAGTAAGATAAGTAAGCCACAAGAACAAAGACTCAATTATGGGCATGTAACGAAAGCCATGGAGAAAGTACGAGTGTATTCGTAGTTTATGTTTGACGGAACAAATCCCATCAGCAAAAGGGATTCGTCTAAGAGGTGGCCAGGAAAAGCTAAAACTGGAGAGACATTCGGGAAAGAGGAAAGCTTGATAGCATCGCTACCCTCACAATCCCTACTGTGAAAGGAAGAACCAAAATTCTCCTTTAAAGAGTTATCGGAGAAGAACCGATTGGGAGCCCTATAATACAGAGCAAGGGCAAACGTTAGCAGTAAAACGGGAAGAAGTATTCTACGATTTGCCACACCTCAGTTAAGCGGCTCAGAAAGGAGCTGTCGATAGAGTTTTATAGACACGAGATCTAGACCATGTTGGAAAGTCATGCTAGATTATCTCACCAAGAATCGCTTAGTCGAACCAAAAGGGCATGGAGACAATAGCGTTGGGAGAAAGAAGCCAACACATCCACATGCACCGGCCCAGTGTTCAAGAATTAACGCGAGTAGAACAGAGTGTGCGCTAGATCATGACGAAAGAGTCGCGGTAGGCACAAAAGTATCTTGGAAGAAGTGAGAGTAGACTACCTCAGCTAAGCAAGAGGTTACGAGGTTAATATGCAGCTCAACTGACGATGAAATCTAAAACGAGGAATGGTTTCAACAGCCAGACGAGATGAAACGTCTAATGGATGACTCGAATCAGTCATAAGATCTCAGTCACCATATAGAACGGCGCTTAAGAAATAAGATAAACTTAAGATCCAGTTACAAGAATAAGTAGACCTAGGTTTCATCCGACCCAGTGTATCGCTGTTGGGCGCACCAGTACTCTTCGTGAAGATGAAGGATGAAACTTTGCGAATGTATATCGACTATCGAGAGCTGAACAAGTTAACCCTCAAGAACAAGTACCTTTACCGAGGATCGACGACCTCTTCGACCAGCTGCGAGGAGGTGGTGTGTTCTCGAAGATGGATTTGAGATTGATTTATCACCAGCTGGGAGTTCGACAAGACGGTATACCTAAGACTGCACTTCGCACCAGATATGACCATTACGAGTTTACGGTAATGCCTTTTTGGGCTTACAAACGCCCCAGCCGTGTTCATGAACCTAATGAACCGCGTGTTCCGCCCATATTTGGACAAGGTCGTCCTAGCTTTTAAAGACGACGTGCTCATGTACTCAAAGAACGAGAAGAAACACGAGGAGCGCTGAGAACTACGTTAGAGACGTTAAGAGCCGAGAAGTTCTATGCTAAGTTTAGCAAGTGTGAGTTCTGGCTTAACAAAGTGAACTTTCTTGGACACTTAGTGACAGCAGAAGGGATCCGAGTAGACCCTGCTAAAGTTGAAGCCGTGCAACGTTGGCAGTCACCAGCGACGCCTAATGAAATTCGGAGTTTCCTAGGACTGGCAGGATACTACCGAAGATTCATTGAGGGGTTTTCTAAAATAGCAAGGCCGATGACTCAACAACTCAAGAAAGGAGTTAAAGTCAACTGGACCCCAGAATGTGAAGCAAGTTTCCAATTGCTTAAGGAAAAGTTGACCACAGCGCCGGTGCTAGCCGTACCAGAGGCGGGAGTCGACTATGTGGTGTATACAGATGCATCGAAGGTCGGACTCGGGTGCGTGCTGATGCAGAGGGGTAAGGTGATAGCATATGCGTCACGCCAATTGAGGCCGCACGAGTTGAACTATCCGACGCACGATCTGGAATTAGCAGTGGTCTATGCGCTGAAGATTTGGAGACATCACCTCTACGGAGTTCGGTGTGAGATCTTCACAGATCATAAGAGTCTCAAATACTTTTTCGAACAGAAAGATCTGAATATGAGACAGCGCAGATGGCTGGAACTAGTCAAGGACTACGACTGTGGTATAAACTACCACCCAGGCAAAGCCAATGTAGTAGCAGATGCTTTGAGCAGAAAGACAGCGCCTCAAGCAGCTGTTTTCCTCACACAAGAGGAAGAGCTTATCCGGGAATTCGCCAAGATGCGGCTGGAAATAGTAAGAGCCCCGGAGACAGTGGACAGCAGAATATCCACCTTGGTCATAGAACCAGATTTAAGAGCCAGAATTGTGGAAGCCCAGAGAGACGATGACGCTCTAGAAAAGATCCGTCTCAGAGTAAGGACGGGAAAAGGGGAATACTACCACGAAGAGGCGGATAATGCTCTCACTTTCAAAGGGAGATTATGCGTACCCAATAAGGAGACACTCAGAAATGAGATCATGAGTGAAGCTCATGAGACACCCTATACTGCCCATCCTGGAAGTACGAAGATGTATCAGGACTTGAAGAAGCAATTTTGGTGGGATGGCATGAAGAGAAGCATAGCGTCATTTGTGGAAAAATGCCTGGCTTGTCAGCAAGTGAAAGCTTTGCATCAACGACCCTATGGAAAGTTGCAGCCTCTCGAGATTCCAGAATGGAAATGGGAGCATATAGCAATGGATTTTGTGACAGGATTGCCAAAATCACAACGGGGAAACACGGCCATCTGGGTTGTAATCGATCGCCTCACCAAAAGTGCTCATTTCATACCAATTCGTATCACATACGGTTCAGACAAGTTGGCACAGATTTACGTGCGAGAGATCGTACGTTTACATGGTGTCCCTGTAACGATCACCTCAGATCGAGATTCAAAATTTACTTCTAGATTTTGGATAAGCCTACAGCGAGAGTTAGGCACTCAGCTGAATTTCAGCACAGCGTTCCATCCACAGACGGACGGACAGTCCGAAAGGACGATCCAGACATTGGAAGATATGTTAAGAGCTGTAGTGCTCGACCGTGGAGTGAGCTGGGAGTCAGTACTTCCACTTATAGAGTTCGCCTACAATAACAGTTACCAGGCAACTATTGACATGGCTCCATACGAGGCGTTATATGGGAAAAAGTGCAGATCACCACTTTACCGGGATGAAGTTGGTGAGAGAAGGATTCTCGGACCGGACTCGGTAGAGGAAATGATAGAAATTGTCCGACAAATCCGAGGGAGAATCAAGGAAGCTCAAGATAGACAGAAATCCTATGCAGATGCTCGCAGAACGGATTTACAGTTCAAGACAGGAGACAAGGTCTTTCTGAAAATATCCCCATCGAAAGGGATAACCAGATTTGGCGTCAAGGGCAAGCTGAAACCGCGTTTTATCGGACCTTATGAGATCCTAGAAACAGTCGGCCCTGTGGCGTACAGATTAGCGCTCCCGCCAAGTTTCGGGAATGTTCACAATGTGTTTCATGTATCACAGTTGAGAAAGTACGTGTTTGACCCCAAACACATAGTGCACCAAGAAGAAATGGTGTTAGAACCAGATTTGAGCTATGAAGAAAAGCCAGAAGCAATTCTGGACAGAAAAGTTAAAGAGTTGAGAAATAAGAATATTGTAACAGTGAAAGTCCTATGGAAGCATCACGGCCGCGAGGAGGCGACGTGGGAGCTCGAGGACCAGATGAAAGAGAAGTACCCACAGCTTTTTACCTAACTGAGACAAAATTTCGGGACGAAATTTTTGTTAAGGGGGGTAGAATGTAATAGCCGAGACTTAGATTTCTCGGGAATTATGAAATAAAATACTAGAACTTTTATTGACGAATGAAAGAGTATTTTTATTTCTTGAATAAGGGTACAAGTACAACTTCAGAAATTTCAAAGCCACCAAATTTCAAGTGTTTGGAATTAAATACACACCAATAAACTTTTACATGTTAAGAAAAAGAGAGAATTTCAAATAGAAACCCTATCTCTTTACAAATGAAACTACTAGCTTCGGGCCCTTCTTCTAGCATGGTTTCGGCCCAGTTTCCGATGGCCCGTTGGGCTGAACAGACGAGACAACAACCGAGAAGAGTCAGCCTCTTGTCCCTGCCAGAAAACAACAAGATAAACAAGAGGTTACATAAGACACTAAAGCTTTTAGTTGGCAAAGTAAGCAAGGATAAGGAACAAACCTACTTTGAGCTTTGAAGACCAAAACTTACCGAAAAAAAAAGAAAGGTAAGAGGTTGCTTTATCCCTGCACTCCACGGCTCACACCAGCCAAACGAGCAGCCACCAAGCACGGCAGTTCGGCACCGAGTTCGGCAGTTCGCCACCAAGCACGGCAGTTCGGCACCGAGCTCGGCAGTTCGCCACCAAGCACGGCAGTTCGGCACCGAGTTCGGCAGTTCGCCACCAAGCACGGCAGTTCGGCACCGAGCTCGGCAGTTCGGCACCAAGCTCGGCAACTCCGTGATCTGGAGAGAAAGATCAAAACATGAAGAAGAGCTCGGCTGTTATGACAACTCGTTTCAACAGCCGTTAGATCTCCTCAATCGTTTACAGAGACAACAAGAGAAGTGTATTAAGAAAGGGAAGGGGAAACAATACCTTGCAGAAATGTGAGTGAGTGTTGGACCGAAAGAAGCAAACTCCAGCCAGCAGGCTCCCCTCCAGCTAATACTCTGCAAAGCTGCAGATAACAACCCTTGCTTTCCCTACCCAAACCGGTTATAGTCCGGAAATCAGCCCCCACAGTGCCACCTCTAGTGTGCACCTGCAAAAGAAGACAAAATTCATGAATGAATCAGAGTACAAGGCAGCACAAAACACCAAAATCAGTTAAAGAATGCTGCAAGGTCAGCCAAGTACCTCAGTCATTGTGCAGCTTTCAGTTACAAGCTGTGCATAAATATGCCAATCTCCTCCTCAGTTCCATCCCCCACCACACAACAAACTAGTTACTAAACGGAGCAGCAAGCGGAGGAGCAAGAGAGGTCAAGACCAAGGAAGGGAGTAGCTTAGCAAGTTCAGCGGGGTTACAAGGGAAAGGTAACACCCATCAGCTTAAATCTCAAGTTTAATGGCATCATTCGAGCATGATAGAAACAAAACATGGAAACGATTTATGATAACATGAGAATCTGAGAAATCAGTAAACCTCCCTTGCACATACCCCAGCCTCATTAGGATGCATGTCTAGGGTAGTGTAGCACTTTTGAGACTGGAGGAAAGGAACCATGGAATGGTGTCTTCCACACAGAATCAGTCACATAGAAGCACAACCACATTGCTTTTCAAACGCGAACTAGGACTAGACTATGACAAGAGAAAGAAGATAACTAGTAGGAACTTAGCTTCGGCGAGGCGACTGCCTGATTAAACGGCGCACTGCTACGAGGGTCTCCGCAGCGGCAGAACCGCCGTCTGCGTGTCACCCCTAAGCCGAGGGGTCCAGCGTCGCCGAAGGGAGGAAGATGGAGGCGACGGCAGCGTGGACCGAGGGATGCCGCTGAAGGACGGAGAATACGACGTCTTCCCTCCACGGGTGACCCCTCCGCGAACAAAACGTCGTCAAGATTGCCCGTACAAGGTTATGCCTCAAAGGGGGAAGAGATGGTGGGTAGTGGGTCGCCGGTTAGACAGCGACGAGTCCTCCACCTCCCCAGGTTTCCGAATTTTAGACCCCTTCTTGCCGAGTAGGAGACAGAGGGTGGGAGCGGTCGTGCGATGCGGAGAGGAACGGAATAGAAATGGGCTGACTCCGGTTCCTCACACGCCGGCGAGGAGCGCTGAAGGTGGCGGGGTGCGAAATCGCCGAGAGGAAGGAGAGAAAGGGGGCTAGGGTCCCTCATTTTCAATTTGGGGATTTTTGAGAAATGAGAGAGAGATAGTGACGATGGTTGGTGAAGGGGGTATTTGGGCCTTTTCCACTATTCATCACTTGGGCCTAGAATTAATTAAGCTGGGCCAGATTAAATGAGAAGAAGAAAAGATTTGGGCCAATTAGTTAAGCTGGACCGAAAATGCTTAATGAAATAATACCTTGGCCCAGATTAAGTAAACTCCTTGCTGGACTTAAGAAATTAGTTCTCGGTTTAATACTTTTAGTGAAGAGCCTCTTTTCAAGTATAATGGAAATTATTTCCTAAGCCACGGAAGAAAAGAACTTATAAGCCGTGAGTGAAATAAAGGCCAGTGAATAATTAAGGCGGACTATAATAGTCACAGAAAGTATTTCTTAAATACTTAAGATAATCCGAGAATTCTAATACCGAACGGGTCAGCCGGTTACAGAACAAATTAAATCACCGATTTAAAGATTTAAGACTTCTAATTTTAGAAGGCAGAAATTAAAATAATAAGCACACGCTTAGGCATGCATTCATGCAAGATTTTTGAGGTCTAATTTAAATATATTAATTTTGTAAAGGAACGTCGTCGTTCGACGCATAATCTCAGAACAGGGGAAAGCACCTATTTTGCAAGAGTTAAGCAATTGAGGTGTGGGCTTCTTTCCTTTTTATTTACAGAACTCTATGAGAATAAGTGTGAACTTTTGAATGAATTGTCATGCCATGTTTTATTTTGTGATTGCCATTCATGGTTAAAAACGAATTCGGGTCCCAGTAGGTCAGTAAATCCTACTCGGACTAGTGTACACATAGGGACCGTGAGCTAGCGCAAGGTTGGCCGGTTCGTGGGTCGTGAGCTAGCGCCAGGTTGGCCGACCCAGTGATCGTGGAATGTGGCCACATTCCCGATTCACACAGCTTGACATGGTATATCATCAGAAAGTTAAAAGACTGCAGTCTATTTCAGAAAGAAATAACAGATTTTAGTGACCGGGACTTGTTTTCAGAAAAACCCCGCGTTCACTCAGCTTGGCAGACAATTAAAAGAAAAACAGTTTTCGGCATAAGCCACTGAGTATATCAAGTACTCAGCCCTGCATATTGTTTTCCTAAATGTGCAGGTTGATCGATCGAGGCAGAGGAGGTGTTGGGACTGAAGATAAAATAAAAGAAGGGTAGCTAGTGTAGTATGTCTCCATACATGTTATACTTGTCTTGGAACTCTTCCGCTGCATAGACCTAGCTTTGTCTCAGTAAAGACAATGTCCCACATTTCACTCTGATGTAATAACTTGCTATCTTGATGACTTTTAGACAGTATTTCCTTAATTTCAGTAATTATGATGATGTGTTGAGACAGTTTAGTATTGTTAAATAGCTGCGCTTTCTTTGACTAGGAAGTTGTGGTCGTGACACTTTTATAAAAAAAATTAAGCAATGTAGGTGTTTTATAAAATTTGTGGTGTTTAATATAGTATATAATGGTATTTTAGTTATTGAAAACGAAAAAAAATAATAACATTAAAAAACAAATGCAAAATGGGTTTTAATTGATAGGGCGGACACTAGGGAGAAACCACTACAGAAGGAAAGACAGGACTAAGAAATGTTGATGTGGCAATCACTAGGGCAGATGATCATCCGACCATTGTGGATGCTCTTAAGCCCTCCCCAATTTTTTTTTTTTTTAAATTTCTGAAAAATGTCTTTAGCCCTCACCAAACTATTGTATGTGAAGTCTAAAATGTAAAAGATTGAATAAGAAGGAGGGGCTGAAATTTTGAATTGCATAGTTTAGAGAAAAATGATTGTCGTTGCTGCTTAAGGATGAAGATGAGAAAATCAAGACTAATTACATCAATAATAATAGTAAAATTGGCAAATGTCAAGGCCGCTACCTATAGAATACACCTATATCACGTGTTCTACTTCTCCTACTCTTATTAGTACAGTGAGTTCAAATGTGAAGGTGTGTATTGGAAAGGTTATTCAGTTTCGCAATATTAATAGAGTTGACCACAAAATTATTGTAACACCCGCAAATTTTGGAGTAATAATTTTTTTTATTGAATGCAATATGGTGATTAAATTGAAATTTCTGAAAATATTTAATTTCTCGTGGAGCGAGAAATTAAATATTTTGGGTTGGCACGAATAATATTCTTTGGCACGATGAATACCTTTAGTTCTTTATGAACTTTGTGAAATATGAAATCTTGATTTATTAATCAAGTGGATGCGATGGTGAATTATTATAGTACTTGGCATAACACCAAGGGACTATTTATTTTGTTGGATTGTGCGAAAGGGAGTGCGTACTTTGAGTTAAGATTCATACTTGTGTAGTATGAATTGTTTTGGTGGAGAGGAATATTTTCGATCATGTGGGAAATCAATTAAAGTACTATACGTAGTACTCGGAGTGTTAAATCCAAGACTGATTGACGAATTAATATTTAGAACAATATTAAATATTAATTGATTGTGTTGGGTGATTTTTAAATTTTTTCTTTGCTGGAACGAGAAGATGAAATTAATTAAAATTATTCGTGAACTTTAATTAATAAAATGAGATGCAAAAGTAAAGTAATCTTTGGGCTTATCAAATAAATATAAATATAAAGTCCAATGCTTTTTACAAAATTGGGTTTAGGCCATGAGGATTAAAAGTCCAAATCAAATAAATAAGTAATTATATAACTTGGGCTAAATGAGTCCAAACAATTAAAATTGTGGGAGATATCTTTGAGCCCAATATTTCTTTCCTCTTCACTGCAGTTTCTACCACGATCTGCTCCCAGCGTATTTTGTTTCCATTCTTCAACTATGCTCCAGAAATCCTTTTAACTCCCTACCGTTACTCCAAACTCGATTTTAATCCTGCATATAAAACCGCTGTTAATTCCATTCATTCTTAATTAGTGGTAATTAAAGCAATTAAAAAACAATCAATTCCGAAATCTTTTCTCCCTACTCTACTGCAACTCTCCTATCATTGTCACTCACACTCCGAAATTTGAAGCAAGTGAACGAGAGGTAGAGAAGACACACTCATATGCTCCTCTGGTTTCCCCCATTAGTTAATCCAGTTGTTCTCTCCCAAGGGAAATAGAGGGAGTTGGCGGCTAGATTGTTCTTCCGTTCCAAACTCAAGTGACCGAAACCAACAACGAGTTCCGAACTTGTTGAACGCATAATAGAATGATCATCTGATACGGGAGGAACGGCGACCCAGTCGGAGAGGCGGAGGCCTCAACATCAGGACGAGATACCGGAGGGAGTAATGGTGCCGGAGGTGAGTTGCGAGACAGTGGAACGAGGTAGGCCGTCGTCCACGGGGTTGAACAAGCGCGAGAGACCGCGAAGGAAGGCAGGACCGCCGGTCAGATTTGGTGACTTCGTCCCCAAATGAGTCGGCGTCTAGTTTAGATGATTTAGTTGTTATTTTTAGATTTATTAGATTTATTGTTTTGTTTTTATTATTATTATTTTGAACAATTGGGTCGAGCAATTTATAAGCTCCGTTCCGGGTTTTCTTTGTTGGTTCTTTCCCGGGCCGTAAGTCGAACCAACCCTAGGGTCCTAGAATTATAAATAGGTGCAGAAATCATTAATAAGATTATCGAAGATTTCGCCTACTTTGTTTTTCTTTCGTTTATTTCGCAAACCCTAGCGGTCGACGGGATTTCGCCTCCCGGGACTTCTTCAATTCGTCTTCCAACTCCGCGTTAAGGGATTTACTCTTAACAAATTGGTGCTTTCACCGAACTCATAGATACAATGGTTTCGGAGGTTGGAGGTTCGACCGGAAATCCGGTGATCGGGACTTCCGCTGCATTGAATGGCGGCGGCAATCCTTTGGGCTCCACGCTGCATGGGCCGAACCCAGTGACAACGATGTTTGAGCATGTTTTGGCGTCTTTGGTGCAGTTTGAGACGCGCATGGACGAATTTGATCGGCAATTGGTTCCGCCCCGGATGGAATTGACTCACAGTTTGGGACTACCGTCGCATTTGTTCACGGTTTCCCTACCGCAATCCTCGCCGATTCCTATGGCCACCCAATCTGTGGTGACCAGTAGTCAACCCCAGCCGCGCAGACCGTGGGATCAGCCGGGGCAATTGCCGGTGACGAGCAGGGGGGACGGCGTGTGGAGACCTCCATTCTCGGCAGCAGGGCAGTTTGTAGGGTTCGCTCCTGGGCCCCAGCCAGGGTCGGGGTCCTTATCATCATGGGAACCGCCGGGGATGACACGGCCTATGACTCTACCGGCGGCCCGCCACCCACCTCTTGGGATAATCCGGCATGGCATAACAACGGTGGACAGCGATCGTGGGAGGAGCCTCGCGATGTGAAGATGAAGGCCCCGCGTTTCAATGGGACAGATGTGGTTAATTGGATCGCGAGGGTTCAGTATTATTTCGATCACCTAATGATGCCCAAGGCCTTTCGCCTCCACTATGTGGTGATGTTGTTCGAAAACCAAGCGGTGGAGTGGGTGTTTAATTACCGCACGAGCAACCCGATGGTGTTGTGGAACGATTTTTTGGAGGACGTGCGGCGTCGTTTTGACCCTCAAAGCTTTGAGGATTATCTGGGCTTGATTGCCAAACTGGTACAGACAGGATCGCTGACGGAATACAACGCCACGTTCGAATCTATGCGGAACCGGATCTGAATATTCCTGAATCTACGTTTCTCCCGATTTACATCGCGGGCCTCCAACAGCCAGTTCGTAGTCAGGTTAAACACCAACACCCGCGATCAGTAGCAGCAGCAATGGGGTTGGCTATCGAGTTTGATGGCAGTGTCGCCAGTTCGGGACCTCCAACTGGGACGCAACGTCGCACTTGGCCCCCACGAGATCCTAAGGGCCCACCGTCGCCCCCAGGCCCGTCCCAACAACAGTCGCAACCAGCGACCAGACCGGTGTAAGCTCGGGGACCGGAATACTCGAAGCTGCCGGTCATTCGATTGACGACAGCGAAACGTGCAGATAGGACTCGCCGGGGGCTGTGCGTGTATTGCCAGGAAAAATAGGTGCAGAATCATGCTTGCAAACGCCCTTTTTTGGCATACATGGGGGGAGACGAGTCCGACGAAGTGGATGAATTGGAGTCGCCCTCTGAGACTCAGGAGCCGGACGTGATCACGGTGGATCTGTCACATATATATGCTTTGGAGGGTTGTCATAAACCAGAAGCAATGGAGTTACGGGGAACCATTGGGGCCGAACCGGTGGTAATTCTGGTAGATACGGGAAGCTCCCATGATTTTTTGCACCCAAGGGTGGCCCAGAAACTCTCGTTACCTTTGACGGCAGTCAAGCCATTCCGCGTGTATGTGGGCAACGGTGCCTCTTTAGTGTGTTCACACGCTAGCTTGCAGACCCGAGTGGTGATTCAATCACAAGTATTCGTGGTGGACTTACATATCCTGCCACTTCATGGTCCAGACGTGATCCTAGGCTTGGCGTGGCTGAAGTCCTTGCGGCGAGTGACGAGTGATTTTATTGACGGGATGTTGGAGTTTGTGCGCGACGGGGTCCCGATTTGTTTGAAGGTGGCGTCCCCCATCGTGCAGCGCGCCTCCCTTCGGACAGTTGCGACCCGGTTATCGCTCCAGGGTAGGGCCGAGATGTTCGAGCTGGTCGTATTCCCCAGGGGGGAGAATCATGTCGGCAAGAATGAGATGTCCCAGTTTCCCGACGACCTGGAGCCCATGGTTTTATCGGTCTTACGCTCCCACGACAGTGTATTTCGCGAGCCGACGGGTGTGCCCCCCTCTCGTCCCTTTGACCACAAAATTCACTTGCTCCCGAACTCCCACCCAGTCAATGTTCGCCCTTACCGCTATCCGTACTTCCAAAAAGCAGAAATCGAGAGACAGGTGAAGGAGATGTTAACCTCGGGGGTGATCAGGCCTAGCCAGAGTCCGTTTTCATCGCCAATTCTGCTCATTCGCAAGAAGGACGGCTCGTTTAGATTCTGCATTGACTACAGAGCATTAAATACTGTTACGGTACCAGACCATTTCCCGATACCCACCTCGGATAAATTGTTTGATGAACTGGGGGCGGCACGTTTTTTCACCAAATTGGATCTTCGCTCAGGATACCATCAGATCCGCATGCACGCGGATGATATTTTTAAAACGGCTTTTAGGACACACGACGGCCATTTCCAGTTCCTTGTCATGCCGTTTAGACTCACAAATGCTCCATCCACCTTCCAAGCGGCTATGAACACCATCTTTCGCCCATTGCTGCGTACCTTAGTCATTGTCTTTTTTGACGACATTTTGATCTACAGCCCGACATTGGAGTCGACGTTCGTCATTTACACGAGGTACTCACGATTTTGAAAGCAAACATGTTTTTTGTTAAGTTGTCCAAGTGCGTATCTTGCAGCTTATCAGTCGAGTACTTGGTTCATTTAATTTCGGAGGGAATGTTGAAAGCCGACCCGGAGAAACTTGCGGTGATGGTCGCCTAGCCAGTCCCTTCGTCTATCAAGCAGCTGCAGGGATTTTTGGGGCTGACGGGTTATTATCGGCGTTTTGTCGCGAATTATGCATCCATTGCTGCTCCCCTGACTGAGCTATTGAAGAAGGATGCCTTTATATGGTCACCGTCCGCGAATGAGAGCTTTGAGGCTCTAAAGGCTGCTATGACATCAGCTCCGGTTTTGCGCTTGCCTGATTTCAACAAGGTGTTTTATTTGGAAACGGACGCGTCAGATTTTGGCGTGGGCGCGGTTCTCCTCCAGGACGGCCACCCCTTGGCCTACTTCAGTAAGAAACTGGGTCCGCGTCGTCGTGTGGCATCGACTTATCATAAGGAGTTGTATGCGATCGTGGAGGCAGTTCAAAAATGGCGGCAGTATTTGTTGGGTCGCGAATTTGTTATTCGGAGCGACCAGAAGAGCTTGAAGGAATTATTGCAGCAGATCATACAGACACCCGACCAACAGTTTTATGCCAGAAAATTGATGGGGTATAAGTTCCGTATAGAATACAAGATCGGGGCATCAAATAGGGTGGCCGACGCCTTATCACGCCGGGATATGGCACTGGAGGTCAACTTGGAGGAACAATCACGTTCCACCTCGTCGTTACTGGCATTGGTGGCACATCCGGTGCCGGATTTGTTGGAGACGTTGCGCACCGAAAACGGTGAGCTAGAGGAATTGATAAGCCTTCGAGCGCAGATCGCAGAGGGCAAGGCCGGGGTGCGTTTGTCGTACGTTGATGGCTTGATCTATTGGAACCGATGCCTCTATGTGGGCGAACGTTCGGCTATGAAGACGCCGTTGCTTCAGGAGCATCACTCAAACTCTTTTACGTTTCAAAAATATGATTGTGGAGATATAAGGGTGGTTTAAAGTGTTATGTCATGCCATGATTGTTTTGATGTTGAGATTGTTGCCTGATGCCTAGTTCGTTTGTGCTTGCTCTGTTAGGCTTTAGGGCTATGTGTGAAACGAATTCGGGTCTGAGTAGGGCCGCAAACCCTATTAGGCTGTGTACACAGGTGGGATCGGGAACCGTCCTTCCTAGTCGGCCGGTCTCGTGGGCGAATAGTGTGGCCACACTTTCGTCGCACTATGGTAAGAGGATGTGATTGATTGATTGTGGAGAAAGTGGGGAGATTGTTTTTACTGGCCAGCCTACGAAAATGTTTTATGATACTCGATGATATTCTTTTCTAAAATGTTAAAACTCGAGTTCACTATGGTATGGATGACATAATTTTTATCAAATATTTTGGCGTGTGTCCACTGAGTATGTCAAGTACTCAGCCCTGCATATGTTTTCTTTATGTGCAGGTTCAACGGTGATGTTGTGGCGGATGTTGAGTCGAGCCTTAAGAAATTTCGGATGCGTCGTGTCTTCATACATAGGCGTCTTCCTATGACTCTCTAGATACCTTTATTTTGCTGCCTTGTTTCGAATCGTTCTTGATAAAGTCTTTCGTTTTGCTCTACACTATGTTATGACATTAATTACCTTGAGATATAAACCCACTGCGTAATTGTTTAATCGATTAAAACTTTTCCTTTGAAGCTTTGTTTAGGATGTTGTCTTTCATTGTTTTCCCCTTCTTCTTCCCCGCTCCTTAGTCCCTTCCCTAGTTACGATTTCCCCGTCTTTACTATCCTTAGTAAGGGCGGTCGTGACAGAGATAGGCGGCGAGCAATCGCGCCACCCGACGAGCCAGGAGGCCGACAGTAGGCCCGCTACCGCGCGAACTGTTGGCCGTGAGCCCCGACACGGGCGGCTGAGAGCTAGCGCACCACCTGTGCGCGGCTGGCTGAGACGACGTGTCCGTCGTGATCCGGCGATGTATTCGTCAGGTATTCGTCGTTCATCATTCGTGCAAACCTCATGCGATGAGATATCGATGATGGATTATTTTGATGATTATTTAATTCATTAATTAGAGGATATCATTAAAATATTATTATTTAATGGAAATAAAATATTTTGGGAAGATTTCCCTAGATTTTAGGAATATTTGAATTATTGACTATATCTATGGAATGAAATATTATAATTTTGATTCCTAGATGATATGGACAAGAATAATTTAATAGTTTCCTAATATTTATATATCTAGAATCCAAACAAGGATAGATATATAGGAATACATTAAATAATACAATAATATAATTTCTCTTCGTTATCTTGAACATGGAAATAATATGAATTTAATTTTTCATGTCTAATTAAGATTTAAATAATTCCTTTATTTTAGAATATCTAATAGAAGACATGAATAAGAATTAAATTCTAGAACTATTAATTTCCTAAAGTAAGATACTAAAAGATAACGAAAGATTTAATTATCCAGTCATTTAAATGCCAACAGAATTTAATTAAGTCTTTATCTGCCTCAAGGCTAAGGATAATTAAAGAAAAACCATAACCCAAATATATAAGCTATAATTAAGAACTTAATGTTTGTATATGGTCTCCATCGATTGGTCTGCAATTTGTGAAGCTAATTTCTAATATTATCGCCACCCATTATGTGGGGACAATAATCCTAAGAAATAGTAAGTTCATGAGGGCAGACTTCTCAAATATAAATAATATGAACTGGAATGTGGTTTCCAATATTATCGCCACCCATTATGTGGGGACAATAATCATAAGAAACTACGAGATTCAGGAGTTCACACAGAATTTATGAGATAGCATGATTTTATTAGCAGCACATGAACATTGTTATGAGAGTGTGTTGTAGAAATAAGATACTGTAATGCTAAATCTGGTGGTTTTGCTTAGGCAACATTAGGAGGCTATGCCATTATGTGGTCTCTGGACTATTCGTCGGTGTTGTGACCAGTAAAATTGTAAAATTTTAACGCGTATTGACCTCTTATGGAGGGTACAAAATTTTACTTTTACAGTTGTAAGATTTTGAAAAGTTTTATGGTTAATCTACTTAAACTTCTTACATAAGTTTATGACAAATAGTAAATATTCTGTTTTGCAGTGCAAACTAAATCGTCAAGATGTCATTCAATCCTCTTTCTGCAATTCTTAAAGAAAACAAACTAGAGTGCAAAAATTACATAGAATGGAAACAAAACTTGGACATCGTTCTCACAGCGGAAGAGTACAGCTTTGTGCACACAACCCCACAACTTTCAGTGCCGGCGGCTAATGTCGCGGCAGGAGTTAGAGATGCGCATAGACGGTGGCATAAGGCGAATGATATGGCTAAGTGCTACATGTTGGCTTCTATGTCTTCAGTACTCAAGCATCAGCATTCTGCCATGGTGTCTGCCACCGAGATTATGCAAAATCTCATAAATCTTTTTGGTACTCAGAATCGAACGACTAAGTCTCAAGCCTTTCGGAGTATCATAACGAAGACAATGAAGGAAGGCACGTCTGTGCGGGACCATGTCCTCGAGATGATGGGACACCTCAATCAAATTGAGGTTTTGGGAGGGACGATCGATCCCGAGTCCCAAGTAACAATTATTCTTCAGAGTCTTCCCCATAGCATCCCGCAGTTCAAGCTCAACTTCGAGATGAACAAAAGGAATTACACCTTGGCAGAGTTATTGACTGAACTTCAGTCGGCGGAGGACCTTATGGTTCAAGCTAAGGGAACCATGTTGAGTTTGGCGCCCTGATCCTCTGGCTCTAAGCCTGGCGTAGGAAAGAAGAGGGCACCGAACTCTGTTACAGGTAAGATTGCTAAGGGAAAGAAGAAGAAGGCTAACAAGAAGCCTTCGGGGAAGTGTTTCAAGTGTGGAGAGAAGGGGCATTGGAAGCCAGATTGTCCTAAAAAGGGCAAGGCTACAGGTATACACCAAGCTCTAGTGGTCGAGTCATGTTTGACTTCGACATCTACTCATACTTGGGTCATAGACACTGGAGCCACTGATCATATTTGTTTTGATCCTGACTTATTGCAGGTGACAAGATGGCTATATGATCGTGATATCGAAGTCCAGCTGGGCGACGCTACAAAAGTGGCGGCCGTTGCAGTGGGAGACATTTATTTGCGTTTTAGTAGTGATAGATTTTTTATTTTGAAGAATGTTTTGTTGATATCTTCTTTTAGAAGAAATTTAATTTCAGTTTCTAAATTGGTTTTTGATGGATATTGGATTTCTTTTACTGACAATTGTGTTATTAAGAAAGATGGTTCTTATATCTGTCGTGGTATCATGGAAAACAATTTGTACACAATCACATGTACACAGTTTAATAATCGCAAATCAGAACTCAATACAACATCGAAAATTTCAAAGAAAAGAAAAGCACCTTCAAGTTCAATGAACGAAACGTACTTATGGCACCTTAGACTTGGTCATGCTAATGAAAGGAGGATTCATTCTATTGTGGAACAAGACCTTATTAAAGGTCTAGAGAAGGAACCTTTTCATAAGTGTGAATCATGCTTAGAAGGCAATATGACTAAGAGGTCTTTTAAGACTAAGGGCAATAAGGCCAAGGAAGTACTTGAGCTCGTTCATACCGATGTATGTGGGGCAAGAGGTGGTTTTCGATACTTCATCACTTTTATTGATGACTTCTCGAAAATCGGATATGTCTATTTGATGCGCCACAAGTCTGAATCTTTTGACAAGTTCAAAGAGTTTAAGGCATATGTGGAGAAGTATCATGGAAAGAGTATCAAAAGCTCACGATCTGATCGCGGAGGCAAATACCTCAGTGCCAAGTTTTTGGAGTACTTATCGGTGGCAGGGATTGAATCCCAACTGACCGCGCCGGGCACGCCCCAGGAGAATGGCGTGGCTGAAAGAAGGAATAGGACCTTGTTGAACATGGTCCGGTCAATGAAGAGTTTTGCACGGCTACCTATTTCGTTTTGGGTACATGCCATGCTTTCTGCAAGTCATATTTTAGACAACTTACCGTCAAAATCCGTACCTACTACTCCTTATGAGTTGTGAAGTGGGCGCAAGCCTAATCTAGCAGTGAAGTGGCTCTTAACGAGCTAACTTCTGTCACAAGTTCCATTAACCAAGAACCCGTACCTAGTGTACAAACAATTCTCAAATTTTCAACTTCATCTCAAAGTATTGTAGTGCCGCGCCGCAGTGGGAGGGTCTCTCAACAGCCCGATAGATACATTGGTTTTGGGGAATCTATGGATCATTCCTCGGACAGTAATGTATTAGATCTCTGGAAATTTGTAGAGGCGCAAGAAGATGTCGATCATTGCGAATGGGTGAAAGCAATGGATTCAGAACTACAATCTATAATAGACAAAGACGTGTACAATTTGTCCGTCCTACCCGAAGGTTGTACTACCATTGGGAGCAAGTGGTTATACAAACGTAAACGTGGACCCGATGGACGAGTTAAAGTCTTTAAGGCAAGACTAGTGGCCAAGGGGTATACCCAAAGGGAAGGTATCGATTACAATGAAACCTTCTCCCCGATGGCCATGCTCAAATCGATCCGGATACTGTTGTCTATTGCAGCTAACATGGATTAGGATGTATGGTAGATGAACGTTAAGACTGCGTTCTTGAACGGGAGTCTTGAGGAGACTATCTACATGGAACAACCCGGAGGATATGCCATAAAGGGAAAGGAACACATGGTTTGGAAGCTTAAGAAGTCCATTTATGGCCTCAAGCAAGCATCAAGGTCATGGAACCATTGTTTCGATCAAACTATTCATAAGTTTGGATTCGAAAAGTGCCCAAATGAAAGCTGCGTTTATAAGAAGGTTGAAAAGGGGAATGTTGTATTCTTGGTTTTATATGTAGATAACATTCTTCTAATTGAAAACAATAAAAAGATGTTGTCATCAGTACGAACTTGGTTGTCGAACCAGTTCGAGATGAAGGATATGGGAGACGCGGGACACATCCTCGGGATCAAGGTTCTTAGGAATCGTGAAAAGAGGATGCTATGCTTATCTCAAGAACCCTAAATCAATATTGTACTTAGTCGCTTTAGCATGCAAGATGTCAAGAAAGGTTTCTTATCTTTTAGACATGGCATCCATCTATCTCAAGAGATGTGCCACAAAACGCCATCTGAGATAGAAGAGATGAGAAGGATTCCATATGCTTCGGCAGTTGGAAGTCTCATGTATGCTATCCTTTGTACAAGGCCTGATATTTGCTTTCCTGTTGACATGGTGGCAAGATATCAGTCCAATCCGGGCCAAGGACATTGGACTGCCGTAAAGAAAATACTCAAGTATCTTAAACGGACTAAGGACTATGCTCTAGTTTATAATGCAGCCGAGCTCTGTCCTTTGGGATATACTGACTCAGATTTTTGATCTGATCAAGACTCGAGAAAATCTACTTCTGGATATGTGTTAACCTTAGGAGGTGGAGCCGTAATTTGGAAGAGTGTGAAGCAGAAATGCATCGCGGACTCGACCATGGAAGCCGAGTATGTGGCCGCTTTGTAGGCTGCAAAAGAGGCTGTATGGTTCAAGAACTTCCCTATGGATTTAGGTGTGGTTACGAATTTGCCCAAGAGCATAACCATCTATTGTGACAATTCTGGTGCTGTGGCAAACTCGAAAGAACCAAGAGCTCACAAAGCGAGCAAACACATAGAGAGGAAATATCATATCATTAGAGATATAGTGCAGAGAGGAGACATACAAGTGGTCAAGATTGCGTCAGAGAACAACCTGGCAGATCCTTTTACAAAGGCATTGGCGGTGAAAGTGTTCGAACGCCATGTTGAAGGGATAGTAGTTCGACTTATTCAAGACCTCAACTCGCTTTATGTATAAGTGGGAGAATTAGACGTGTGCACCTATATTTTGTATACTCGAAAGCTGTTTTGAGTATAAGTGGGAGATTGTTAGAGTTTGTATACTAGAAATCACCTTTCGAGTGATTGAATACTGTAAAACTCTATATGTTATTTTCCAAAGGAGTGAAACATATTATTTTTGTCATAATATTGTTATGTTTTACATTTAATAGATGTTTATTGCATATTTAAATGTATAAGCAACGTAACAAAGTCTAAGTGTTTGTTTTGGTAGACCGGCTGTGGGCGTTGTCCACTTTAAGGTAACACGGTCAGTTCTGAACAAAGAAAAATAAGAATTTCACAACCTAGATAGGCCTGGACAACCTATCGTGAAAGGTTGCAATGTCAGTCCGCATATTTCTAAGCCTTACTGAAATAAGATGACATTAGTGTGGTATAGCACTGAATTGGATCTAACAGCAAGACGAGTCTTTTGAAGGGGCTGGCAGCGGAAGCGTGCGTTCATAACGGATCACATGAAATTGATCTATTTAGCAGATTATTTAGACAAAATCTATTCGCGTAATTATCACATGTATCATGCTCATAACTTGAATTAAAATATGCTTTAGCACATAAAATCCCTAAAACATGCTTACTACGGAATCAGCCAATTTACCTTGTTGATTCAATCAAGAATCGATGATGGCTTGCTCCATCTCCACGTGAAGATCTTCAATACAAGACCTCGGATCTTCTGACTGGTGTCCCGGACTATACGCTGATATTTGTGTGGGCAAATCTCACCAACGTACTAGGACTCGAATAATGGAAGACAGAGCTCAGCTCACGGAGGAGGCACAAATTTCGAGCTCTCTCTTTAGAGGGGGACGAAAATTTTGATAATAAATTGTTATATTTTCTGTGTCCTTTATTCTCCTATTTATATAAGTCACATATTGGGCCTAGTCAGGGATCTAAGGAAGAATTTGGAACAAGCCTCACCCAATTAGCTTTTTACTAATTAAATTGAACCCATAATTTAATATAAGCTTATATTGGCGCCCCGATCCTTTGGCTCTAAGCCTGGCGTAGGAAAGAAGAGGGCACCGAACTCTGTTACGACTAAGATTGCTAAGGGAAAGAAGAAGAAGTAGTCTAACAAGAAACCTTCGGGGAAGAGTTTCAAGTGTGGAGAGAAGGGGCATTGGAAGCCAGATTGTCCTAAAAAGGGCAAGGCTACAGGTATGCACCAAGCTCTAGTGGTCGAGTCATGTTTGACTTCGACATGTACTCATACTTGGGTCATAGACACTGACTGATCATATTCTTTTTTTGATCCTGACTTATTACAAGTGATAAGACGGCTATATGATCGTGAGATCGAAGTCCAGCTGAGCGACGCTACAAAAGTGGCGGCCGTTGCAGTGGGAGACGTTTATTTCCGTTTTAGTAGTGATATATTTTTTAATTTGAAGAATGCTTTGTTGATATCTTCTTTTAGATGAAATTTAATTTCAGTTTCTAATTTGGTTTTTGATGGATATTCGATTTCTTTTAATGACAGTTGTGTTATTAAGAAAGATGGTTCTTTTATCTGTCGTGGTACCATGGAAAACAATCTGTACACAATCACATCTACACAGTTTAATAATCACAAATCAGAACTCAATACATCATCGAAAATTTCAAAGAAAAGAAAAGAACCTTCAAGTTCAATGAACGAAACGTACTTATGGAACCTTAGACTTGGTCATGCCAATGAAAGGAGAATCCATTCTCTTGTGGAACAATACCTTATTAAAGGTCTAGAGAAGGAACCTTTTCATAAGTGTGAATCATGCTTAGAAAGCAAGATGACTAAGAGGTCTTTTAAGACTAAATGCCCTTAGTCTCAAAAGACCTCTTGGTCATCGTGCCCTTAGTCTCAAAAGACCTCTCGGTCATCTTTCCCTTAGTCTCAAAAGACCTCTTGGTCATCTTGCCTTCTAAGCATGATTCACACTTATGAAAAGGTTCCTTCTCTAGACCTTTAATAAGGTCTTGTTCCACAAGAGAATGGATCCTCCTTTCATTGGCATGACCAAGTCTAAGGTGCCATAAGTACGTTTCGTTCATTGAACTTGAAGGTGCTTTTCTTTTCTTTGAAATTTTTGATGTTGTATTGAGTTCTGATTTGCGATTGTTAAACTGTGTACATGTGATTGTGTACATATTGTTTTCCATGATACCACGACAGATATAAGAACCATCTTTCTTAATAACACAATTGTCATTAAAAGAAACCGAATATCCATAAAAAACCAATTTAGAAACTGAAATTAAATTTCTTATAATAGAAGGTATCAACAAAACATTCTTCAAAATTAAAAATCTATCACTATTAAAATGCAAATAAACGTCTCCCACTACAACGGCCGCCACTTTAGTAGCGTCGCCCAGCTGGACTTTGATCTCATTGTCATATAGCCATCTTGTCACCACCATTAAGTCAGGATCAAAACAAATATGATCAACAGCTCTTGTGTCAATAACCCAAGTGTAAGTAGATGTTGAAGTCAAACATGACTCGACTACTAGAGCTTGGTGCATACCTGTAGCCTTGCCCTTTTTAGGACAGTCTGGCATCCAATGCCCCTTCTCTCCATACTTTAAACACTTCCCCGAAGGCTTATTGTTTGCCTTCCTCTTCTTCTTTCCCTTAGCACTCTTAGCCGCAACTGGGTTCGGCGTTCTTTTCTTTCCTGCGCCAGGCTTAGAGCCAGGGGAATGATGCGCCAAACTAAGCATAGCTACCTTAGCCTGAACCATAAGGTCCTCCGCCGACTGAAGTTCAGTCAACAATTCTGCCAAGGTGTTGTTCCTTTTATTCATCCCGAAGTTGAGCTTGAACTGCTGGAAGCTAGGGGGAAGACTCTGAAGGATAATTGTTACTTGGGACTCGGGAACGATCGTCCCTCCCAAAACCTCAATTTGGTTGAGGTGGCCCATCATCTCGAGGACATGGTCCCGCACAGATGTGCCTTCCATCATGGTCTTCGTCATGATACTCTGAAAGGCCTGAGACTTGGCCGTTCGATTCTGAGTACCAAAAAGATTTGTGAGATTTTGCATGATCTCGGTAGCAGTCGCCATGGAAGAATGCTGATGCTTGAGTACTAAAGACATAGAAGCAACATGTAGCACTTAGCCATCTCATTCGCCTCATGCCACCGTCTATGCGCATGCTCTCGGGCCCCTGGCTTGCACACCGGCTCGTCGGTGTCTCAGCAGCTCTCGGCCAGCAAGACGCGCACATGCGTCGCCGCTCTCGGCCAACCGCTGACTCCGTCTCGGTGCCCTGGCTCGTCGGGTGCCGTGATCCTCGACCAGCAGCGCGAACGTCGCTGGGGCTGCTCTCGGCAGCCATGATGACCCGTCTTGGCAAGCTTCATCAGCCGCTCCCACTGGCTCAGCTAGAGTCGCGCCATGGGGTGCGTCACTATCGGCCTGGTCTGGGGCTGACGGTCGAGACCTTCCGCCTAGGATTGGAGCTCGGCGTCTCGGTGTCTCGGTGTGTTCTCGGTCGAACCACCGCACCGCGCCATCCAGCATACATCGACATTGGTGCGGGTGCCACCTAGGGTTTAGTCTCGGTCGTTGGCGAGCACGAGCCCTTGTTCGTCTGTGCGTTGCCCCGTGATCATTAACCCTCAGCTCCCACTCAATCGAAAACCCTCTCCCGATCGCTCGTGGTGCGATCCGTCTCGACACGAGCGTCGATGGATCGCACGTCTCGAACTATCGAAAAATTCAAATTATTTGATTCGATAGTTCTTGAGTTCATCATGCATAGAATATAACAAAAACACCAAGAACATGCTTCACAATCAAACAACACATGCATACACAAAACAATCTATCTCAATAATAGTTTGATGAGATCTAGGAAGAACAATACACAAAACAATCTATCTCAATTCAATTCTATGGATTACAATAAAAAATACAAGATTAAACCAAAAACCTTAGTTTCCCCTTATTTTGGAGCTCGAAACTTGAGCCAAGGGAGAGAGAGAGAGGCCACACAAGTGGCGGCTAGGGTTAGGGTTGAGAGGTGTGAATTGTGTTGTCTATGTTTTCCATCTCTTCTCACTATTTATAAGTTGGACTAGGTTTGGGCTAGAGGGGGATCCATGGAGTGAATTAGATGTCAGACTCACCCATTAGATAAAATTCTAACTAAATCAATTAACCCAAGATTTAATATATTATCCAATGAGAATATTATTTTGTTCCACTAAAGAATAATATTGGACTCCCATCTAAATCACAAAATTATGAATAACTTGGGTTCCATTTTATTTTATAATTTCTCGCATTTAAGATTATATTAATCCATTAATTTAATTCTCTGTCTACTATGTGACTTGAATTAAATTAATTCTCCAAAGAGTTTTTCTAGTTGAAACTTTATTTATTATTTATGGAACAAAATTCCAACTGCGCAGTTTTCTGAATAATAAATTCATTTTTCTAACACCTCTTGGGGATTAATCATACCATACTAGGCACGCGAATTCTATGAAATAATATTCTAATACTTTCATGTTATTCAATTATTACCACCCAATATATCATGATTGAGTTACGATAAAATCTCACATATTGATAAGTCGAAGTTGTGTCTGATTAAATAAATAATATTAATATTATTTGCATAGACTAAGAAACGCTAAAATTTCTGAAGTATATTCTTTCAGTAGATAGCAATAAAAAATATATTTCGAGTTGATCCTTTCAGCGTTTTACCACACCAGTGTTACTAATATCTTCTAAGGTAATAGAGAATTATCATAAATACTACAATCATACCAATAGGTAGCCAATGCCTATCTAGATTGTGAACTCGTTTTTCTTCTTACTAGATCTGGTCAACTCCCCTACTGGAGAACCTATGAGAAATCATCAGATTCCCCTACTTTAACCTTCTTAGTAAGAAGCCTTAGACTTGTTTATTTATATTTCAATAAATAAATCATTATATTATTTATTCTCATAATTAGGTAAACAAGTGGTGTGGCGTTTCTTGTATACATGATGCATTATTTTTTAGCACTACAACTACTTGCAAGTATACAAGGCAAAAATAGTATAACTAAGGGTCAGTACCGAGATATCGAACACAGGGAATAGAATTGCAACTGACTATCATGTACAAAGCATCAAATACTATATAGAGAAACAGAGTTTTGAGTTTGAAATAATGAAACTAAATAAATTAAGTAAAAGAAACAAAGCATAAAAACAAGTAACATTGAATTAGCAAACAGAGGAATTTCAAGGATAATGATTTCACTAACTCTTTAGTTATTCTAATTAGTTCTACGTTCATCCAACTCAAGTTTTACCATGATTTCTCCCTATCATGCTGTTAGAGTTTGTATACTAAAAATCACCTTTCGAGTGATTGAATACTGTAAAACTCTATATGTTATTTTCCAAAGGCATGAAACAGATTATTTTTGTCATAATGTTGTTATGTTTTACATTTAAGCAACGTAACAAAGTCGAAGTCTTTGTTTTAGTAGACCGGCTGTGAGCGTCGTCCACTTTAAGGTAACACGGTCAGTTCTGAACAAAGAAAAATAAGAATTTCATAACCTAGATAGGCCTAGACTACCTATCGTGAAAGGTTGCAATGTCAGTCCGCATATTTCTAAGCCTTACTGAAATAAGATGACATTGGTGTGGTATAGCACTGAATTGGATCTAATAGCAAGACGAGACTTTATGCTATCTACTGAAAGACGAGGTCTTGATAATTAATTTCTTAGTCAATGTACGTTAGCATTGAGCATACGGTATTGATCATGCACTACTTTGACTACCAAAAGGTGCGAGTTTTTCGCAACCCAAGAATCCTGGTATATTGGGTAGTTGTGATTAATATCTAGCGGTGCTAGGATTGCTATTATATTGAATCGTGCGCGACGTGAGTCTCGTTTGATAACATCCACAAGAGGAGCTCGAAACAAGGTTTTATTATTCAGAACCTAGCTAGTTAGAGTTTGATTACTCTATGAATAATAAATAAGCGTTTATTGCTAAATCCACTCTTCGAAATAATAATATGTTAATTAATTAAGTCCGTAGCACACATTGATTAATTAATGGAAGTTTCTATCTTAAGCACGGGAAATTGATGATAAACAAATGGAAACTCGGAATACTTGTAATTTCGGAATTTGATGGGCAGTTCAATATTACTTATGTAGTGGCTGCTTGTAATAATCCAATATAAGCTTATATTAAATTGTGGGTTCAATTTAATTAGTAAAAAGCTAATTGGGGGAGGCCATATCCAAATCTTCCATAGATCCCTAACTGGGCCCAATATGTGACTAAATTTAAATAGGAGAATAAAGGAGACAGAAAATACACTTGTATTTTCTTCCAAAATTTTCGTCCCCCTCCTTATTCACATAGGGGACGATTTCCATCTCCTATGGGAGATATGATTTCTGTCTTCTTTATTTAAGTCATAGTTCTCTGGTGAGATTAGCCCACACTGATATCAGATTACAGTACGGGAACCATTCAAAATATCCGTGGTTTAGTACTCAAGATCCTCACGTGGAGAAGACGCGGGCCATCTTCGATTCTTCCGTGAATCAACGAGGTAAATTGGCTAACTCCGTAGCAAGCGTGTTTTAGGGATGATTTGAGCTAAAGCATGTTTAAATTCAAGTTATGAGCATGATACATGTAAAAATTACGCGAATAGAATTTGTCTAAATAATTTGCTAAATAGATCAGAATTTATGTGATCCGTTAGATCGCACGCTTCCCCTGCCTACCCCTTCAATTTGTATCAGAGCCAGTCTTTGCCTCTGATTATTTGGATTTAAATTTCACGTAAGTCATGTATGCATGTGTTATTTGATTGCGAAGCATGTTCTTGGTGTTTTTGTTTATATTTTATGCATGATGAACATAAGAACTATCGAATCAAAGAACTTGAATTTTCGATCGTATGAGACGTGCGATCCGTTGCCGCTCGCGCCGAGACGGATCGCACCACGCGCGATCGAGATAACGTCGTTGAATTGAGTGGGAGCTAAGGAATTCACGATCACGGGGTGACCGCAAACCCTAGGCGGTTCTCGCCCGGAAACCTCTGTTGTCGAAATGAGATACAAGTCTTGCCGAGCGAAAATTACAATGAAAATAAACAAAGGAAAATTACATGGAAAAACTGAACAATTACACGGGAAAATATCTGTGGAAAGCGGTAAGCCGAGTCGAGGAGTCCTCTTTCCGCAAGACGAGATACGCCCCGGTAGTGCTCTCGGTTTGGCGTGTCGTCCCCAAAGATAAAACGGCTTCGTCTCTGGAGTAGCAGCACCGCTAGCAACAGAGCTCCGGCGAACGGAGTAAGGCGGGGGCAGAGCTTCGACGAGAAGATATGCAGAGAGGGAGAGAGCGTGTATGCAGGAATGCTTGTGTATTCTATGTCTAGAATGCAATGGATGCATGCCTATTTATAGGCCAAGTCCACCTGCAGGGCATTGATGGAGTCAACAACCATTATGTGTGCCATGATGGCTTGACCGTAACTGCTGGGGGTTATTGACTGGTGCACTAGCCAGTGAGAGCTGAAGAGACACGACGCACCTGGACATGCTACACGACGGGATACACCTTGGACCGTCGGGGTCCAGCGGGGACCTTTTGTCTCCCGTCATGCATCGGGGTCCAGCGGGAACCTTTTGTCTCCCGTCATGCGTCGGGGTCCAGTGGGACCATGACGTGGACCAGACCCTTCGGGGATAGTGTGGAGTTTGGGGTGGTCTAAAAAGAACAAGCGGGGCTCGAACCACGCTCAACGACCAGCTCCAAAGAACAGCCCAAAGACCACCCAAAGACCAATTGCCAAGATCCAAGGCACAAGGCACCAAGCACCCGGTGCACGGGGCACGGGGCACGGGACACGGGTCACGCGACATGGGTCACGGTGCGCGGTGCGAGGCTCGCGGCTCGCGGCTCGCGGGTAGGCGGCGGCGGCGCGCGGGTGTGCGCGCGTGTGAGCTCTGTCACCCGTCTTATTCCACGATAATTATTACACATAATAATTCATCTGATTAAATACTTCATCAAAGAAGTCTATCATCCCCGATGTGGGATAATTAACACTTAGTTAATTAATCCCTTAGTCTTTTCACATAGCTCATTTCTAGCTTTATTGTGACCAACTTTAATATATTATTTCTCACTCACCGGGAATCGAATTTGAGAAAATGAATATACTACGGTCATCTACTCGGAATGTAGATCGACGTTATTGCATTTAACTTCACAAAATTAAATGTCTTGTAATATTTATTATTAGTCAAAAATCATTTGACCAAGCACGATTCCAACAATCCCCCACATGAGTGAAAATTGCCAAATGCATATGTATGCAGACACAAGCTCAACCCTCAAGAGGTATGTAAGCATAAGGATAGGTAGTTTTTTGCTTTGAACCATCCATAGTCAACACCATCGGATACTCAGGCGGTCTAGTAGCGCGATGCTTTGAACTATTCCTCCACGGCATGCACCGAGACAATGATGTTAACACTTAAACACCTCAACCTCATCCGTTCTCACGTTTTGTGTCCATTTCAGGCCTTGGACACCACTTTGGATTCATAAGTGTATAGTTTGAAGCGGCCCCACTTCACACTTACATAGGTGATTCCTCGTTACGTATCTTGCCATACTTAGTCTCCTTGAGAACTTCATCTCAACGAGATCCTTTAGGAATCATTAAAAGTCATAGACTTAACCTCACCACTAGGCAAGTTTTTCAAACACTCTATTGCTCTCTAGGGAATAGATATAGATGAGTGTTTCACACGAACTCTCATAGCTTAGTTTTCCCATTGAACCAAGTTCTTGGGATCTCAAGTCATCATGGTTGGGTTACCACTATGA
This sequence comes from Salvia splendens, assembly GCF_004379255.2. NCBI lineage: Eukaryota > Viridiplantae > Streptophyta > Magnoliopsida > Lamiales > Lamiaceae > Salvia > Salvia splendens. Next base: position 23,914,114 of record NC_056036.1, on the reverse strand, counting down.
CAATTCTTTAGTTTGTGGATTTCAAACTCATTCCCTCTAGCAATTTATTCATTTGATCACTATTTAACCCTTTGGTTAGCGGATCCGCTAGATTATCCATTGACTTCACGTAGTCAATTGTAATCACCCCTGTTGTGATCAATTGTCTCACGGTATTGTGTCGTCGATGAATGTGTCGAAACTTACCATTGTACAAGCCACTGTTTGCCCTCCCAATAGCGGATTGGCTATCACAGTGAATTAACACTGGAGGCACGGGCTTTGACCAACATGGAATATCTTCAAGGAAGTGTTTAAGCCATTCGGCTTCTTCCGCGGCTTTATCTAAAGCTATGAATTCAGATTCCATGGTGGATCGGGCTATACATGTCTGTTTCATGGATTTCCATGAGACAGCACCACCCCCAATAGTAAAGACATATCCACTTGTTGAAAGTGAGTCTTTGTTATCGGATATCTAATTTGCATTACAGTACCCTTCAAGTACCGGGGGGTATCTCGAAAAGTGTAGCCCATGATTTGGAGTATACTTGAGATATCTCAAAACTCTTACAAGAGCTTTCCAATGCTCTTTGCTTGGATTGTTCGTATAACGGCTCAACTTGTTCACGGTGCAAGCAATATCAGGTCGAGTGCAATTAGTATGATACATAATGCATCCAATGACCCGTGCATAATCTTCTTGTGCAACAGGCTCACCCCTGTTCTTGCTCAAGTGAACATTGAGCTCTATAGGCGTCTTAGCCGGGATGCCATCAGAGGCATTGAATCACTTTAATACTTTCTCAACATAATGAGATTGTGTTAAGGTGATTCCTTCGGATGTTCTTAGAATTTTTATTCCAAGAATTACATCGGCTAGACCCATATCCTTCATGTCGAAGTTTTTCTTCAACATGGCTATCGTGTCGTTAATCACTTGGGTGTTACTACCCATGATTAACATATCATCAACGTAGAGACACACTATAATGTATCCATTATCAGTGTTCTTAATGTAGACACATTTGTCACATTCGTTGATTTTAAATCCATTTGATAATATCACATTATCAAATTTCAAGTGCCACTGCAATGGCGCTTGTTTCAATCCATAGAGGGATTTAACCAGCTTGCATACCTTTTTCTCTTGTCCAGGTACTACAAAACCTTCAGGTTGTTCCATATAGATTTCATCTTCAAGGTCACCATTTTGAAATGCAGTCTTAACATCCATTTGATGAATCTCAAGATTGTGCATAGCAGCAATCGCGAGAAGCACTCGAATTGATGTAATCCTCGTTACAGGTGAGTATGTATCAAAGAAATCGTATCATTCCTTCTGTTTAAAGCCTTTGACTACCAGTCGAGCTTTATACTTGTTTACTGTTTCATCGGCCTTAAACTTTCTTTTAAAGACCCATTTGCATCCTAAAGGTTTAGCACCTTCAGGTAGATCAACCAACACCCACGTACGGTTTAGCAAAATTGACACAATTTCGCTTTCAACAGCTTCTTTCCAATGCAACCCGTCTGGGCCAGCAAAGGCTACTTTTAACGATGTTGGTTCTTCATCCAACATGAATGCAATGTAGTCAGGACCAAATGTCTTTGGTGTTCTGACCCTGCTACCACGTCTTGGTACCGCATCGTTTGGATCAGGCCTTGTTCGCTTGCGCGATTCTGGCTCTTCATCCGCTGATTTAGAACTAGTGGCTTCATCCTCAATTCTCGTCTCATAATTGGGTACAAAATTTCCCTTGTCTTTGCGAGGAAATATGTTTTCAAGAAATACAACATTTCTTGACTCGATTTTTGTTCCCACTGTCACAGTCGGTATTTCTGACTTGTGGACAACAAATCGATATGCACTACTATTAAGTGCATACCCAATGAAGATGCAGTCAACCGTTTTAGGACCGATTGTAACTTCTTTGTTCGGAGGAACCATCACCTTAGCCAAACACCCCCACACTTTGAGGTATTTGTAGGATGGCTTCCTTCCCTTCCACAACTCATAAGGAGTAACGTCCTTACCTTTGAGTGGGATTTTGTTTAGGATGTAGTTGGCTGTCAAAACAGCTTCCCCCCACATGTTCTGGGGCATCCCCGAACTGATCAGTGACGCATTCATCATCTCTTTGAGAGTTCGATTCTTGCGTTCTGCAACACCATTAGATTGTGGTGAATATGGTGCAGACGTTTGGTGAATTATACCACTTGCATTGCATAATTCCTCAAACGGGGCTACGTATTCACCTCCTCTATCACTTCGAATCATTTTGATTTTACATTCAAGTTGATTCTCGACTTCGTTCTTATAATTTTTGAACGCTTCTATTGCTTCATCTTTACTTCTTAAAAAATAGACATAACAATATCTTGTGCAATCATCTATGAATGTGATAAAGTATTTTTTACCACCTCTCGTTTACACCAATTTTAAGCACATACGTCCGTGTGAATTAATTCAAGGGGTTTCGTGTTCCGTTCAACCGAATGAAACGGTAACTTAGTCATTTTTACCTCAAGACAGGTTTCACATTTGTTTTGAGTTTCTACTACATTTGCCTTTAGTAAATCTAAACTTACTAATCTTTTAATGACATTTGATTTACATGTCCCAATCTATTGTGCCACAAGTTAGAACACTCAGCCAAGTAAGAAGAAGTAGATGCATTCTTATTATTAGCCAACGGCTTAGGGACATGGCGTACAGCTACACTAAGCTTGAAAATTCCGTCGGTTACAAAGCCTTTTCCGAGTGACTTCCCAAACATGTACAAAGAAAACCTATCAGATTCAAATACAAGTTTAAACCCCCTTATTCACTAGTATTGATCCTGACACTAGGTTCTTCCGGATGTCCGGGACGTGCAGCACATCCTTCAAAGTGATGGTGACGCCGGACGTCATCATGAGAATCACGTCTCCAATGCTGAGGACTTGAGACGAGGCTTGATTCCCCATATTGATCTTCCTCCCTTCAACAGCGATGTAGGAGGAAAACTTGCTCTTATCGGCACAAACGTGGGCAGTAGCTTCAGTGTCGATATACCAGCCACCTTTGTTATCAACAAGGTTGACTTCTTCCGTGACCACAGCAACAAGGTCTCTTTCATCCCAGTCCTTGAATTCTTTTTCAACAATGTGGGCAGCCGGTTTCTTCTTCGGCTTACGGCAGTCCTTGGAAAAGTGGCCAGGTTTGCCACAGTTGTAGCAGTTACCTTCAATCTTCCTCGCAGGCTGCTTCTTCTTGCCCTTGTCCTTTGCAATTGGACGGGAGCGTTTGTGCACGTCTTACTCGATGCGCAACTTCACGATCAAGTCTTCTAGATTCATCTCCTTTCGCTTGTGCTTAAGGTAGCTCTTGAAGTCCTTCCAGCCGGGTGGAAGTTTTTCAATGACCGTGCCCGTAGTGAAAGCTTCAGGAATGGCCATTCCCTCGGCGGCGAGGTCATGGATGATGAGCTGGAACTCTTGCACTTGGTCCATGATTGGTCGGGAGTCGACCATTTTGTAGCCCAAGTACTTAGCTATTACAAATTTCTTAGTACCCACATCATCACTACGGTACTTCTTATCTAGCATTTCCCACACTTGTTTTGATGTGGGAATAGTACAATACACGTTATAGAGACTATCATCTAAAGCACTTAAAATAAAGTTTTTACAAAGATAGTCTCCTTTGCGCCAAGCGTCAAACTCGACGTACATCTCGACACGTGCCTCATCCTCGCTTGACGGGGTTGGCTCGTTCTCCTTGAGGAAGTTAACGACGCCCAACGTTGTAAGGTAGAACAACATTTTCTGTTGCCATCTCTTGAAGTCCGTTCCAGTGAACTTCGACGGCTTCTCAGCGGTTGGCATTATCCTTGGTGCCATTGGTGCCGAGCTTGTCCCATGGAATGGACTAAATCCGTTGCCCCCGTAGGAGCTAACAATTGGTTGGGGCACAGTACCCCCCACAGTTACGCGGAGCATGGAGGCCCCCGCATTTGTGCCGACCCCGAAGGATCCAGCTCCCGTGCCGACCCCCATTGATCCAACACCCGTGCCGACCCCATTGGATCCAGCACCCGTGCCGACCCCGAAGGATCCAGTACCCAGTACTCGTGCCGACCTCGAAGGGTCCAACACCCGTGCTGCCCCCGAAGGAGCTAGCACCCGTGCCGACCGCGAAGGGTCCAACACCCGTACCGACCCCGGAGGGTCCAGCACCCGTGCCGTGCCCGAAGGCCCCGACACTTGACCCAATGAAGGATCCAATGGAACCATTGAAAGTGGAACCGACTGACCCACTCGAGGTGAATCTAGAAACCGTCCCAAATGGGTTGTCAAACACCCAAGGGGCTGTTGATGAAGAGGTTGAGAAGCCAAGAGTCGGAATCATCGTTATGTCCGTCGACATGTTGACGGGAGCGACGTGGGACACGGTGGATGGAACGGTGGCAGCGGCGGTAGACGGGTCAGTCGACATCTCCAAGCAAAGGTGTTGATTTCAGTTTAGTTGGTGTGTGTAAAGTCCTTTAGTGGCAAGAATATCTCGTCTTGCGATTGTTGTCGAAATGAGATACAAGTCTTGCCGGGTGAAAATTACAATGAAAATAAACAAAGGAAAATTACACGGAAAAATTGAAACAGTTACACGGGAAAATATGTGTGGAAAGCGGTAAGCCGAGTCGAGGAGTCCTCTTTCCGCAAGACGAGATACGCTCCGGTAGTGCTCTCGGTTTGGCGTGTCGTCCCCAAAGATAAAACGGCTTCGTCTCTGAAGTAGCATCACCGCTAGCAACAGAGCTCCGGCGAACGGGAGTAAGGCGGGGGCAGAGCTTCGACGGGAAGATATGCAGAGAGGGAGAGAGCGTGTATGTAGGAATGCTTGTGTATTCTATGTCTAGAATGCAATGGATGCATGCCTATTTATAGGCCAAGTCCACCTGCAAGGCATTGATGGAGTCAACAGCCATTATGTGTGCCATGATGGCTTGACCGTAACCGCCGGGGGTTATTGACTGGTGCACTAGCTAGTGGGAGCTGAAGAGACACGACGCACCTAGACATGCTACACGACGGGATACACCATGGACCGTCGGGTCCATCGGGGACCTTTTGTCTCCCGTTATGCGTCGGGGTCCAGCGGGGACCTTTTGACTCCCGTTGTGAGTCGGGGTCCAGCGGGGACCTTTTGTCTACCATCATGCGTCGGGGTCCTGCGGGAACTTTTTGTCTCCCGTCATACATCGGAGTCCAGCGGGACCATGAGTTGAATGAGAATTTCTTTTGTGGAAATTGAGTCTTTATGTGTTAGAGTTAATTATGTGAAATTAGTTGTTGTGAGTTATGTGAGTTAATATGATTAAGCTTCCAATGTGTGAATTAAATTAAGTGGGATCATGCATAATAATTCTAGCCATTTTATTTGGAATTTTCGGCCCTCCTATTTATTGGAAAAAGTACTTTCTTTCTTGGATTTAATTAATTACTTTGGGATATTTATCCAAATTAAATCCAAACCAAATTGTCCCTATGTTATTCTACATGATTTTCGACCCCTTGTCCATCCCTTGAAATTTTTGAAATCTCATATTAATTAGGAGAAGGAATTATTTTTCTAGATTTAATTGGTATCTTGTTTGTCTCATTCCATGAATTAAAATCCAATTAAATCTTACCATATCTTGCCAAATCTCTCCATATCCTATTTTAATTAGGATTTGACTCTTTCCTTCTTTGAGACCTCAATATTTTCGCCCCTTATGCCTATTAATTACTTGTGGGGATTAATTTATTTGTTACCTATTTTGTGGGAGTCTTTTCCTACAAGAAATTACCAAATTTAAATCCTATTCCTATTTGATTTAAGGATTTAAGTATTTTTCCTTTATTTTTCCCATTATACACGCCCCTTCTTATTTCCCCACTTGGAGATGCTTGAATTATTTTGTTACCTTATTTATGAGATACTCAATATCATTTTACCTATTTTGTGAGTATCTTTCTCTCCAAGTAAATACCAAATAAATATCTATGCTAATTAAATAGCAATTTTCGCCGCAACTCTTAGAGCCGCAACTGGGTTCGGCGTTCTTTTCTTTCCTGCGCCAGGCTTAGAGCCAGGGGAATGATGCGCCAAACTAAGCATAGCTACCTTAGCCTGAACCATAAGGTCCTCCGCCGACTGAAGTTCAGTCAACAATTCTGCCAAGGTGTTGTTCCTTTTATTCATCCCGAAGTTGAGCTTGAACTGCTGGAAGCTAGGGGGAAGACTCTGAAGGATAATTGTTACTTGGGACTCGGGAACGATCGTCCCTCCCAAAACCTCAATTTGGTTGAGGTGGCCCATCATCTCGAGGACATGGTCCCGCACAGTTGTGCCTTCCATCATGGTCTTCGTCATGATACTGTGAAAGGCTTGAGACTTGGCCGTTCGATTCTGAGTACCAAAAAGATTTGTGAGATTTTGCATGATCTCGGTAGCAGTCGCCATGGAAGAATGCTGATGCTTGAGTACTAAAGACATAGAAGCAACATGTAGCACTTAGCCATCTCATTCACCTTATGCCACCGTCTATGCGCATCTCTGACTCCTGCCGCCGTTGGAGGTCGTGGGGTTGTGAGCACAAAATTGTACTCTTCAGCTGTGAGAACGATGTCCAAATTTTGTTTCCATTCTATGTAATTTTTGCCTCGAGTTTGTTTTCTTTAAGAATTGCAGAAAGAGGATTGAATGACATCTTAACGATTTAGTTTGCACTGCAAAACAGAATATTTACTATTTGTCATAAACTTATGTACGAATTTTGAGTAGATTAACCCTAAAATTTTTCAAAATCTTACAACTGTAAAATTTTAATTTTATACCCTCCATAAGAGGTCAATACACATTAAAATTTTACAATTTTACTGGTCACAACACCGACGAATAGTCCAAAGACCACATAATGGCATGGCCGCCTAATGTTGCCTAAGCAAGACCACCGGATTTAGCATTACAGTATCTTATTTCTAAAACACACTCCCGAAACAATGTTCATGTGCTACTAATAAAATCAAGTTATCTCATAAATACTGTGTGAACTCCTGAATCTCGTAGTTTCTTAGGATTATTGTCCCCACATAATGGGTGGTGATAATATTCAAAACCACATTCTAGTTCATACTATTTATATTTGAGAAGTCCGCCCTCATGAACTTACTATTTCTTAGGATTATTGTCCCCACATAATGGGTGGCAATAATATTAGAAATTAGCTTCATAAATTGCAGACCAATTGATGGAGACCATATACAAACATTGAGTTCGTAATTATAGCTTAGATATTTTGTTATAGTTTTTCTTTAATCATCCTTAGCCTTAAGGCAGATAAAGGCTTAATTAAATTCTGTTGGTATTAAATTGACTGGATAATTATATTTTTCATGATCTTTTATTGTCTTAGTTTAGGAAATTAATTATTCTAGAGTTATTCATGTCTTCTATAAGATACTTCTAAAATAAACAAATTATTTAAATCTTAATTAGCCATGAAAATTAAATTCAAAGTATTTCCATGTTCAAGATTAGGAAGATAAATTTTTATTATATTATTTAATGTATTCATATCTATCCTTACTAGGATTCTAGATATTAATAATTAGGAAACTATTAAATTATTCTTGTTCATATCATCTAGGAATCAAAATAATATTATTTATTTCCATAGATATAGTCAATAATTCAAATTTTCCTAAAATCTAGGGAAATCTTCCCAAAATATTTTATTTCCATTAAATAATTATATTTTAATATTATCTTTTAATTAATGAATTAAATAATTATTAAAATAATCCATCATCGATATCTCATCGTACGAGATTTGCACGAACGATGAACGACGAAGATTCGACAAATTCGTCGTCGGAATCCGACTCACATTGCGTCTCGGCCAGCAGCGCACAGGGGTGCGCATGCTCTCGGGCCCCTGGCTTGCACACCGGCTCGTCGGTGTCTCAGCAGCTCTCGGCCAGCAAGACGCGCACATGCGTCGCCGCTCTCGGCCAACCGCTGACTCCGTCTCGGTGCCCTGGCACGTCGGGTGCCGCGATCCTCGACCAGCAGCGCGAACGTCGCTGGGGCTGCTCTCGGCAGCCATGATGACCCGTCTTGGCAAGGCTTCATCAGCCGCTCCCACTGGCTCAGCCAGAGTCGCGCCATGGGGTGCGTCACTATCGGCCTAGTCTGGGGCTGACGGTCGAGACCTTCCGCCTAGGATTGTAGCTCGGCGTCTTGGTGTCTCGGTGTGTTCTCGGTCGAACCACCGCACCAAGCCATCCAGCATGCGTCGACATTGGTGCGGGTGCCACCTAGGGTTTAGTCTCGGTCGTTGGCGAGCACGAGCCCTTGTTCGTCTGTGCGTTACCCCGTGATCATTAACCCTCGGCTCCCACTCAATCGACAACCCTCTCTCGATCGCACGTGGTGCGATCCGTCTCGACACGAGCATCGATGGATCGCACGTCTCGAACTATCGAAAAATTCAAATTATTTGATTCGATAGTTCTTGAGTTCATCATGCGTAGAATATAACAAAAACACCAAAAACATGCTTCGCAATCAAACAACATATGCATACATGAATTTCACGAAATTTAAATCCAAATAATCAGAACCAAAGACTGGCTCTGATACCAATTGAAGGGGTTGGCAGCGGAAGCGTGCGTTCAAACGGATCTCATATTAATTCTGATCTATTTAGCAGATTATTTAGACAAATTCTATTCGCGTAATTCTCACATGTATCATGCTCATAACTTGAATTTAAACATGCTTTAGCGCAATTAACACCTAAAACATATTTCTACGTAGTAAGCTAATTTACCTCGTTGATTTACTAATGAATCGAAGATGGCTCGCGCCTTCTCCACGTGAAGATCTTGAGTACTAAACCACGGATCTTCTGACTGGTTCCCGGACTGTAATCTGATATCATTGCGGGATGATCTCACCAGAGTACTAGGACTTAAATAAAGAAGACAGAATCTGCTCACGGAGGAGAGCAAAAATCGTCTCTTTGCTTAAAGGAGAGGGGGACAAAATTTTGATGAAAATAATGTGTATTTTTTGTCTCCTTTATTCTCCTATTTATATTAAGTCACATATTGAGCTTAGTTAGGGATCTATGGAAAAATTTGGATATGGGCTCCCCCAATTAGCTTCTTACTAAGTAAATTGAACCAACAATTTAATATAAGCTTATATTGGAATATTACGAGCAGCCACTACAGAAGTAATATTGCACTGCCCATCCAAATCCGAAATTACAAGTATTTTGGGTTTCCATTTGTTTGTCATTTATTTCCCATGCTTAAGATAGAAACATCTATTAATTAATCAATATCTGCTATTAACTTAATTAATTAACATATTATTATCTCCAAGAGTGAACTTAGCAAGAAACGCTTATTTATTATTCATAGAGTTTGGCGCCCCGATCCTCTGGCTCTAAGCCTGGCGTAGGAAAGAAGAGTGCACCGAACTCTGTTACAGCTAAGATTGTTAAGGGAAAGAAGAAGAAGTAGGCTAATAAGAAGCCTTCGGGGAAGTGTTTCAAGTGTGGAGAGAAGGGGCATTGGAAGCCAGATTGTCCTAAAAAGGGCAAGGCTACAGGTATGCACCAAGCTCTACTGGTCGAGTCATGTTTGACTTCGACATATACTCATACTTGGGTCATAGACACTGGAGCCACTGATCATATTTTTTTTATCCTGACTTATTGCAGGTGACAAGATGGCTATATGATCGTGAGATCGAAGTCCAGCTGGGCGACGCTACAAAAGTAGCGGTCGTTGCAGTGGGAGACATTTATTTGCGTTTTAGTAGTGATAGATTTTTGATTTTGAAGAATGTTTTGTTGATACCTTCTTTTAGAATAAATTTAATTTCAGTTTCTAAATTGATTTTTGGTGGATATTCGATTTCTTTTAATGACAATTGTGTTATTAAGAAAGATGGTTCTTATATCTGTCGTGGTATCATGGAAAACAATCTGTACACAATCACATCTATACAGTTTAATAATCGCAAATTCAATACAACATCGAAAATTTCAAAGAAAAGAAAAGCACCTTCAAGTTCAATGAACGGAACGTACTTATGACACCTTAGACTTGGTTATGTCAATGAAAGTAGGATCCATTCTCTTGTGGAACAAGACCTTATTAAGGGTCTAGAGAAGGAACCTTTCATAAGTGTGAATCATGCTTAGAAGGCAAGATGACCAAGAGGTCTTTTAAGACTAAGGGAAATAGGGCCAAGGAAGTACTTGAGCTCGTTCATACCGATGTATGTGGACCAATGTCAACAGAGGCAGGAGGTGGCTGTTGATAGTTCATTACTTTTATTGACGACTTCTCGAAAATCGGATATATTTATTTGATGCGCCACAAGTCTGAATCTTTTGACAAGAGTCAAAGAGTTAAAGGAATATCATGGAAAGAGTATCAAAAGCCGGCGATCTGATCGCGGAGGCGAATATCTCAGTGCCGAGTTTTTAGACTACTTATCGGTGGCGGGAATTGAATCCCAACTGACCGCACCGGGCACGCCCCAGCAGAACGGCATGGCTGAAAGAAGGAATAGGACCTTGTTGAACATGGTCCGGTAGATGATGAGTTTTGCACGACTACCTATTTCGTTTTGGGGACATGCCTTGCTTTCTGAAAATCATATTTTAGACAACTTGCCGTCAAAATCCGTACCTACTACTTCTTATGAGTTGTGGACTAGGAGCAAGCCTAATCTAGCACATCTCAAGATTTGGGGTTGCCCGATTCATGTATTGGAAAAGGATCCAACTATGCTGGGATCAAGGACGGAGGTATGTGTGATTATAGGGTACCCTAGAGGATCGAAAGCTTATGAATTCTATAGTCTCCGAGACAAGAAAGTCATTGTACAAACAATTATATAATGAATCATAAACCCATGAAACCTTCTCCCTTGTGGCCATGCTCAAATCGATCCGGATACTGTTGTCTATTGCAGCTTACATGGATTGGGATGTATGGCAGATGGACGTTAAGACTGCGTTCTTGAACGGGAGTCTTGAGGAGTCCATCTACATGGAACAACCCGAAGGATATGCCATGAAGGGCAAGGAACACATGGTTTGGAAGCTTAAGAAGTCCATTTATGGCCTCAAGCAAGCATCTAGGTCATGGAACTAGTGTTTCGATCAAACTATTCATAAGTTTGGATTCGAAAAGTGCCCAAATGAAAGCTGCGTTTATAAGAAGGTTGAAAAGAGGAATGTTGTGTTCTTGGTTTTATATGCAGATGACATTCTTCTAATTGGAAATAACAAATGCATACATGTTGTCATTGAAGGGGCTGGCAGCGGAAGCGTGCGTTCAAAACAGATCACATGAATTTAATCTATTTAGCATATTATTTAGACAAAATCTATTCGTGTAATTATCACATGTATCATGCTCATAACTTGAATTAAAACATGTTTTAGCACATAAAATCCCTAAAACATGCTTACTACGGAATTAACCAATTTACCTTGTTGATTCAATCAAGAATCGATGATGGCTTGCTCCGTCTCCACGTGAAGATCTTCAATACAAGATCTCGGATCTTCTGACTGGTGTCCCGGACTATACGCTGATATTTGTGTGGGCAAATCTCACCAACGTACTAGGACTCGAATAATGGAAGACAGAACTCAGCTCACGGAGGAAGCACAAATTTCGAGCTCTCTCTTTAGAGGGGGACGAAAATTTTGATAATAAATTGTTATATTTTCTTTCTCCTTTATTCTCCTATTTATATAAGTCACATATTGGGCCCAGTCAGGGATCTAAGGAAGAATTTGGAACAGGCCTCACCCAATTAGTTTTTTACTAATTAAATTGAACCCACAATTTAATATAAGCTTATATTGGAATATTACGAGCAGCCACTACAGAAGTAATATTGCACTGCCTTCCAAATCCGAAATTACAAGTATTCCGGGTTTCCTTTAATTGCATTTGATTCATTTCCCGCGCTTAAGATGTAAACATCCATTAATCCATTAATGTCTGCTATAGATTTAATTAATTAACATATTTCGAATTCCAAGAGTCGACTTAGCAAGAAACTCTTATTTATTATTCATAGAGTAATCAAACTCCAACTAGCTAGGTTCCGAATAATAAAACCTCGTTTCGAGCTCCTCTTGTGGATGTTATCAAACGAGACTCTCCTCGCGCACGTTTCAACATAATAGCAATCCTAGCACCTCTAGATAATGATCACCACTACCCAATATACCTGGATCCTCAATATCGTATGCTCAATGCTAATGTACATTGATTAAGAAATTAATTTTCAATACCTCGTCTTTCAGTGGATAGCATAAAGACTCGTCTTGCTGTTAGATCCATTCAGTGCTATACCACACCAACATCATCTTATTTCAATAAGGTTTAGAAATAATCGGACAGACATTGCAACCTTTCGCGATAGGTAGTCTAGGCCTATCTAGGTTGTGAAATTCTTATTTTTCTTTGTTTAGAACTGAGCGTGTTACCTTAAATTGGACGACGCCCACAACCGGTCTACTAAAACAAAGACTTAGACTTTGTTACGTTTGCTCATACATTTAAATATGTAATAAACAACCATTAAATGTAAAACATAACAACATTATGACAAAAATAATCTGTTGCATTTATTGGAAAATAACCATTAGAGTTTTACAGTATCCAATCACTCGAAAGATGATTTCTAGTATACAAAACCCTAACAATCTCCCACTTATACTCAAAACAACTTTCGAGTATACAAAATAGTAGTGCACACGTCTAAATTTCTCCCACTTATACTGAAAGCGAGTTGAGGTCTTGAATGAGTCGAAATCCCATCCCTTCAACATGGCACTCGAACGGTTTTACCGCCAAAGCCTTTGTAAAAGGATTTGCCAGGTTGTTCTCTGACGCAATCTTGACCACTTTTATGTCTCCTCTCTGCACTATATCTCTAATGATATGATACTTCCGTTCTATGTGTTTGCTCGCTTTGTGAGCTCTTGGTTCTTTCGAGTTTGCCATAGCACCAGAATCGTCACAATAAATGGTGATGCTCTTGGGCAGATTCGAAACCACACCTAAATCCATAAGGAAGTTCTTGAACCATACAACCTCTTTTGCAGCCTCCGAAGCGGCCACATACTCTGCTTCCATGGTCGAGTACGCGATGCATTTCTGCTTCACACTCTTCCAAATTACGGCTCCACCTCCTAAGGTGAACACATATCCTGAAGTAGATTTTCTCGAGTCCTGATCAGCTTCAAAGTCTGAGTCAGTATATCCCAAAGGACAGAGCTCGACTGCATTGTAAACTAGAGCATAGTCCTTAGTCCGTTTAAGGTACTTGAGTATGTTCTTTACGGCAGTCCAATGTCCTTGGCCCGGAGTCGACTGATATCTTGCCACCATGCCAACAGCAAAGCAAATATCTGGTCTAGTACAAAGCATAGCATACATGAGACTTCCAACTGCAGAAGCATATGGAATCCTTCTCATTGCTTGTATCTCAGACGGCGTTTTAGGGCACATCTCTTGAGATAAATGGATGCCATGTCTAAAAGGTAAGAAACCTTTCTTGGCGTCCTGCATGATAAAACGACTAAGTACTGTTTCGATGTAAGATTCTTGAGATAAGCACAACATCTTCTTCTCTCGATTCCGAAGAACCTTGATCCCGAGGATGTGTCCCGCATCTCCTATATCCTTCATCTCGAACTGGTTTGATAACCATGTTCGAACTGATGACAACATCTTTTTATTGTTTCCAATTAGAAGAATGTCATCTACATAAAAAACTAAGAACACCACATTCCCCTTATCAACTTTCTTATACACGCAGCTTTCACTTGGGCACTTTTCGAATCCAAACTTGCAAACAGTTTGATCGAAACATTGGTTCCACGATCTGGATGCTTGCTTGAGGCCATAAATGGCCTTCTTAAGCTTCCAAACCATGTGTTCTTTGCCCTTTATGGCATATCCTTCGGGTTGTTCCATGTAGATGGTCTCCTCAAGACTGTCGTTTTGAAACGCAGTCTTAACGTCCATCTGCCATACATCCCAATCCATATAAGCTGCAATAGACAACAGTATCCGGATCGATTTGAGCATGGCCACTGGGAGAAGGCCTCATCATAATCGATGCCCTCCTTTTGGGTATACCCCTTGGCCACTAGTCTTGCTTTGAAGACTTTAACTCGTCCATCGGGTCCACGTTTATGTTTATATATCCACTTGCTCCCAATGGCAGTGCAACCTTCGGGTAGGACGGATAAATCGTAGATGTCTTTGTCTATCATAGATTGTAGTTCCGAATCCATTGCTTTTACCCATTCGCAATGATCGACATCTGCATGCGCCTCCGCCTCCGCAAAGTTCCAGGGATCTAATACATTGTTGTCCGAGGAGTGATCCATAGATTCTCCCAAACCAATGTATCTGTCGGGCTCATGTGAGTCCCTCCCACTGCGGCGCGGTACTACAATATTTTGAGTAGAAGTTGAAGTTTCGGGAATTGTTTGTACACTTGGTACTTGTTCTTGGTTAATGGAACTTGTGACAGAAGTTAGCTCATCAAGAGCCACTTCACTGCTGAGTTTATGATTCATTACATAGTCTTCCTCTAAGAATGTCGCGTGAGTGCTCACAATGACTTTCTTATCTCGGAGACTAAAGAATTCATAACCTTTCATTCCTTTGGGGTATCCTATAAACAAGCATACCTCCGTCCTAGATCCTAACTTAGTTGGATCCTTTTCCAATACATGAGCCGGGCAACCCCAAACCTTGAGATGTGCTAGATTGGGCTTACGCCCAGTCCAGAACTCATATGGAGTTTTAGGTATGGATTTTGATGGTAAATTGTCTAAAATATGACTTGCGGAAAGCAAGGCATGTCCCCAAAACGAAATAGGCAGACGTGCACAACTCATCATCGATCGAACCATGTTTAATAAGGTCATGTTCCTTCTTTCAGCCACGCCGTTCTGCTGGGGCGTGCCCGGCGCAGTCAGTTGGGATTGAATTCCCACTTCCAATAAGTAGTCCAAAAATTCGGCACTGAGGTATTCGCCCAGCTGGACTTCGATCTCACGATCATGTAGTCGTCTTGTCACCTGCATTAAGTCAGGATCAAAACAAATATGATCAGTGGTTCCTGTGTCAATAACCCAAGTGCAATTTGATGTCGATGTCAAACAAGACTCGACAACTAGAGCCTGGTGCATACCTGTAGCCTTGCCCCGTTTAGGACAGTCTGGCTTCCAATGCCCCTTCTCTCCACACTTGAACACTTCCCCGTGGGCTTCTTGTTAGCCCTCTTCTTCTTCTTTCCCTTAGCTATCTTGGCCGGTCCTGAGTTCGGTGCCTGCCTTTTTCCTTTGCTAGGCTTTAAGCCAGAGGAACGAGGTGCCGAAATCATCATGGCCGCCTTAGCCTGGACCATAAGGTCCTCTGCCGACTGAAGTTCAGTCAACAGCTCTGCCAAGGTGTAATTCCTTTTGTTCATCTCGAAGTTGAGCTTGAACTGTTGGAAGCTAGGGGGAGGACTTTGAAGGATGATTGTCACCTGGGACTCGGGATCGATCGTCCCTCCTAAAACCTCAATTTGGTTGAGGTGGCCCATCATCTCGAGGATGTGGTCCCTCACAGACGAGCCTTCCTTCATTGTCTTCGACATGATACTCCGAAAGGCTTGAGACTTAGCCGTTCGATTCTGAGTACCAAAAAGATTCTTGAGATTCTGCATAATCTCGGCGACAGTTTCCATAGCAGAATGCTGATGCTTGAGTACTGATGACATAGATGCCAACATGTAGCACTTAGCCATCTCATTCGCCTTATGCCACCGTCTATGTGCATCTCTGACTCCTGCCGCAGCGTTAGCCGCCGGTACTGGAGGTCGCGGGGTGGTGAGCACAAAGATGTACTCATGCTGTGAGAATGATGTCCATATTTTGTTTCCATTCTATGTAATTTTGGCCCTCGAGTTTATTTTCTTTGAGAATTGCAGAAAGATGATTGAACGACATATTGACGATTTGGATTGTACTGCAAAACAGAGTATTTTACTATTGTCATAAACTTATGTAAGAAGTTTGATTAGATTAACCATAAAACTTTTCAAAATCTTACAACTGTAAAATTAAAATTTTGTACCCTCTAGATGAAGTCAATACGCATTAAAATCTTACAGTTTTACTGGTCACAACACCGACGAATAGTCCAGAGACCACAGAGTGGCATGGCCGCCAAATGTTGCCTAAGCAAGACCATCTCTTTAGCATTACAGAGTCTTGTTTCTACAACACACTCCCATAACAATGCTTATGTGCAGCTAACAAGATCAAGCTATCTCATAACTTCTGTGTGAACTTCTGATTCTCGTAGTTTCTTAGGATTATTGTCCCCACAGAGCATGTGGCGATAATATTGGAAACCACATTCTAGTTCATACTATTTATATTTGAGAAGTCCGCCCTCATGAACTTGCTATTTTCTTAGGATTATTGTCCCCACAGAGCAGGTGGCGATAATATTAGAAAAAGGCTTCATAAATTGGAGACCAATTGATGGAGACCATATACAAACGTTGACTTCATAATTATAGCTTAGATATTTCGGTTATGGTTTTTCTTTAATTATCCTTAGTCTTAGGGCAGAGAAAGACTTGGTTAAATTCTGTTGGTATTTAATCTACTGGATAATTAAATCTTTTATTAATTGGTATCTTCCTTTAGGGAATAATTATTCTAGAATATAATTCTTATTCATGTCTACTATAAGATTTGACTAAAATAAATGAATTATTTAATTCTTAATAAGTCATGAAAAATTAAATTAAAATTAGTTCCATGTTCAAGATTAGGAAGAGATATTTCATTATTTAATGTATTCATACATATCTATCCTTTTTAGGATCTTAGATATATAAATATTAGGAAACTATTAAATTATTCTTATCCATATCATCTAGGAATCAAAATATTATTATTTATTTCCATAGATATAGAAAATAATAAAAATATTCCTTAAATCTAGATAAATATTAGGAAACTATTAAATTATACTCATCTATATCATCTAGGAATAAAATAATATTATTTATTTCCATAGATATAGATAATAATAAAAATATTCCTAAAATCTAGGTAAATCTTCCAAAAAGATTTTATTTCCATTAAATAATAATATTTTAATGATATCTTTTAATAAAATAATTAAATAATCATTAAAATAATCTTTCATCGTTATCTCATTGTACGAGGTTCGCACGAACGATGAACGACGAAAATTCGACGAGTTCTTCGTCAGACCACGACGCCCGAAGCGTCTCGGCCACCAGCGCGCAGATGGCGCGCCAGCGTCTCGGCCAGCGGCTCGTCGGGTGTCGCCAGCGTCTCGGCCATGAGCGTGCGTGGAGGCGCGGCTCCTCCCGGCCAGCGGCGCGTCTTAGCTCGTCGGGTGCCGACGCTTCTCGGCCAGGCGCGCAGGCAGCGGCGTGCGCCTCTCGGCCAGGGCGCGCACGGTGGCGCGCCCGCTCTCGGCTAGCTCCAACCTTCCGCCTAGGGTTCGGCCTGGCGTCTCGGCACCTCGGCACGTTCTCGGTTGAACTGTCGTGCCACTCCATCAGCCGCGTCGACCTCGACCCGGGTTCCGTTTGGTGCGTGTGGTCTCGGCCGGCGGTGCGCACGAGCCCTACTCGTCTGCGCGTCGCCCCGTGATCACGGCTCCTGGCTCCCACTGTCTCGACATCCCTACCTCGATCGCACGTGGTGCGTTCGAGCAATTCAAGTTCTTTGATTCGGTAGTTCTTGAGTTCATCATGCATAAAATTAAACAAAAACACCAAGAACATGCTTTGCAATCAAATAACACATGCATACATGAATTTCGCGAAATTTAAATCCAAATAATCAGAGCCAAAGACTGGCTCTGATACCAACTCAAGGGGCTGGCAGCGAACGCGTGCGTTCAAAACGGATCACATGAATTTGATCTATTTAGCAGATTATTTAGACAAAATCTATTCGCGTAATTATCACATGTATCATGCTCATAACTTGAATTAAAACATGCTTTAGCACATAAAATCCCTAAAACATGCTTACAACGGAATTAGCCAATTTACCTTGTTGATTCAATCAAGAATCGATGATGGCTTGCTCCGTCTCCACGTGAAGATCTTCAATACAAGACCTCGGATCTTCTGACTGGTGTCCCGGACTAGGACTAGAATAATGGAAGACAGAACTCAGCTCACGGAGGAGGCACAAATTTCGAGCTCTCTCTTTAGAGGGGGACGAAAATTTTGATAATAAATTATTATATTTTCTGTCTCCTTTATTCTCCTATTTATATAAGTCACATATTGGGCCCAGTCAGGGATCTAAGGAAGAATTTGGAACATGCCTCACCCAATTAGCTTTTTACTAATTAAATTGAACCCACAATTTAATATAAGCTTATATTGGAATATTACGAGCAGCCACTACAGAAGTAATATTGCACTGCCTTCCAAATCCGAAATTACAAGTATTCCGGGTTTCCTTTAATTGCATTTGATTCATTTCCCACGCTTAAGATGGAAACATCCATTAATCAATTAATGTCTGCTATAGACTTAATTAATTAACATATTTCGAATTCCAAGAGTGGACTTAGCAAGAAACTCTTATTTATTATTCATAGAGTAATCAAACTCCAACTAGCTAGGTTCCGAATAATAAAACCTCGTTTCGAGCTCCTCTTGTGGATGTTATCAAACGAGACTCTTCTCGCGCACGTTTCAACATAATAGCAATCCTAGCACCTCTAGATAATGATCACCACTACCCAATATACCTGGATCGTTGGGTTACGAAAAACCCGCACCTTTGGTAAGTCAAAGTAGTGGATCCTCAATATCGTATGCTCAATGCTAACGTACATTGATTAAGAAATTAATTTTCAAGACCTCGTCTTTCAGTAGATAGCATAAAGACTCGTCTTGCTGTTAGATCCATTCAGTGCTATACCACACCAACGTCATCTTATTTCAATAAGGTTTAGAAATAATCGGACTGACATTGCAACCTTTCGCGATAGGTAGTCTAGGCCTATCTAGGTTGTGAAATTCTTATTTTTCTTTGTTTAGAACTGACCGTCTTACCTTAAATTGGACGACGCCCACAACCGGTCTACTAAAACAAAGACTTAGACTTTGTTACGTTTGTTCATACATTTAAATATGTAATAAACAACCATTAAATGTAAAACATAACAACATTATGACAAAAATAATCTGTTGCATTTATTGGAAAATAATCATTAGAGTTTTACAGTATCCAATCACTCGAAAGGTGATTTCTAGTAAACAAAACCCTAACAGTCATCAATACGAACTTGGTTGTCGAACCAAATCGAGATGAAGGATATGGGAGACGCGGGACACATCCTCAGGATCAAGGTTCTTAGGAATCGTGAAAATAGGATGTTGTGCTTATCTCAAGAACCCTACATCAATACTGTACTTAGTCGCTTTAGCATGCAAGATGACAAGAAAGGTTTCTTACCTTTTAGACATGACATCCATCTATCTCAAGAGATGTGCCCCAAAACGCCATCTGAAATAGAAGAGATGAGAAGGATTCCATATGCTTCGGCAGTTGGAACTCTCATGTATGCTATGCTTTGTACAAGGCATGATATTTGCTTTGCTGTTGGCATGGAGGCAAGATATCAGTCGAATCCGAGCCAAGGACATTGGAATTCTTTAAAGAACAAACTCAAGTACCTTAAACGGACAAAGGACTATGCTCTAGTTTACAATGCAGCCGAGCTCTGTCCTTTGGGATATACTGACTCAGGTTTTCAATCTGATCAAGACTCGATAAAATCTACTTCTGGATATGTGCTCACTTTAGGAGGTGGAGCCGTAATTTGGAAGAGTGTGAAGCAGAAATGCATCGCAGACTCGACCATGGAAGCCGAGTATGTGGCCGCTTTGGAGGCTGCAAAAGAGGTTGTATGGTTCAAGAACTTCTTTATGGATTTTGGTGTGGTTACGAATCTGCCCAAGAGCATCACCATCTATTATGACAATTCTGGTGCTGTGGCAAACTCAAAAGAACCAAGAGCTCACAAAGCGAGCAAACACATAGAGAGGAAGTATCATATCATTAGAGATATAGTGCAGAGAGGAGACATACAAGTGGTCAAGATTGCGTCAGAGAATAACCTGACAAATCCTTTTACAAAGGCATTGGCGGTGAAACCGTTCGAACACCATGTTGAAGGGATGGGAGTTCGACTCATTCAAGACCTCAACTCGCTTTCAGTATAAGTGGGATACTTAGACGTGTGCACCTATATTTTGTACACTCGAAAACTGTTTTGAGTATAAGTGGGAGATTGTTAGAGTTTGTATCCAAAAAATCACCTTTCGAGTGATTGAATACTGTATAACTCTATATGTTATTTTCCAAAGGAATGAAACAGATTATTTTTGTCATAATGTTGTTATGCTTTACATTTAATGAATGTTTATTGCATATTTAAATGTATAAGCAAGATAACAAAGTCTAAGTCTTTGTTTTAGTAGACTGGCTGTGGGCGTCGTCCACTTTAAGGTAACATGGTCAGTTCTGAACAAAGAAAAATAAGAATTTCACAACCTAGATAGGCCTAGACAACCTATTGTGAAAGGTTGCAATGTCAGTCCACATATTTCTAAGCCTTACTGAAATAAGATGACATTGGTGTGGTATAGCGTTGAATTGGATCTAACAGCAAGACGAGTCTTTATGCTATCTATTAAAAGACGAGGTCTTGATAATTAATTTCTTAATCATTGTACGTTAGCATTGAGCATACGGTATTGATTATGCATTACTTTGACTTACCAAAAGGTGCGGGTTTTTCGCAACCCAAGAATCCTGGTATATTGTGTAGTGGTGATTAATATCTAGCGGTGCTAGGATTGCTATTATGTTGAATCGTGCGCGAGGTGAGTCTCATTTGATATCGTCCACAAGAGGAGTTCAAAACAAGGTTTTATTATTCGCAACCTAGCTAGTTGGAGTTTGATTACTCTATGAATAATAAATAGGCGTTTCTTGCTAAGTCCACCCTTGGAGATAATAATATGTTAATTAATTAAGTCCATAGCAGACATTGATTAATTAATGGACGTTTCTATCTTAAGCGCAAGAAATTGATGACAAACAAATGGAAACCCGAAATACTTGTAATTTCGGAATTGGATGGGCATTGCAATATTACTTCTGTAGTGGCTGCTCGTAATATTCCAATATAAGCTTATATTAAATTGTGGGTTTAAGTTAATTAGTAAAAAATTAATTGGGGGAGGCCATATCCAAATTCTTCCATAGATCCCTGACTGGGCCCAATATGTGACTAAATATAAATAGGAGAATAAAGGAGACAGAAAATACACTTGTATTTTCTTCCAAAAGTTTCGTCCCCCTCCCTATTCACGCAGGGGACAATTTCCCTCTCCTCCGGGAGATAGGATTTCTGTCTTCTTTATTTAAGTTCTAGTTCTCTGGTGAGATCATCCCACACTGATATCAGATTACAGTCCGGGAACTAGTCAGAAGATCTGTGGTTTAGTACTCAAGATCTTCACGTGGAGAAGATGCGAGCCTTGTTCGATTCTTCAGTGAATCAACGAGATAAATTGGCTAACTCCGTAGCAAGCGTGTTTTAGGGATTATTTGTGCTAAAGTATGTTTAAATTCATGTTATGAGCATTATACATGTAAAAATTACGCGAATAGAATTTGTCTAAATAATCTGTTAAATAGATCAGAATTTTATGTGATCCGTTAGAACGGACGCTTCCGCTGCCTACCCATTCAGGTTTAGATCTGATGTTCCCTATTCTTAGTTTTCCTTCTTAAATTTAGTTATGTTTTCGCCAATTGATAGTGTTCTGTTTTGAGTTGGATGTTAAATCTGCATGATTTAGTTGTTCAGATCTGAGTCTGTAATAGAGTTTGCGATGCATGTTGGTTTGGAGTTGGTGATCTCTGAGTTAGATTATGCTTTGATGATTGTTTGTTGTTTTGTTTTAGATTTCTCGTAGTTAGATGTACGTAGATCTGAGTTTTAGTTCATCAACTTGCATGAAATTAGGATAGATGCTATAGATCTGCTTTCTTTCCATCCGATTTGCAGGGCTCTGTGTTCGATTTGTTTGTTACCTGTTTTATGTTAGATGCTCTGCTTAGATCTGTCGTTGTTGTTTTCAATTAAGTTGCTTAGCGAAGAAGAAGGTCGTAGTTCGTTACAGTAGCAGTCCATATCACCCTTTTTATTGTTTTCAGCTTTAAAGTAGTGTGTTCGGTTGTGTTAGTGGTCCCAAGTTACCTTTTGCAGAAGTACCTTTGTGTCCATAGTCTAGTTGAGCAGTTCATCATGTCCTCTTTTAAACTTGTCTAGTTTAGTTGATCCGTTTAGTTTAATGACTTGATCAGTTCAGTTTCTTAGCCTTATAATTAACCCACTGTAAAGCATGGCAGCAGCCAAACCTTCCCAATGTCCCAAACACAACTCGACCCGCCTCTGTCCCTGGGGGATTCGACCCTTACTTCCCTTTACTAGTCTATAGTACTGTGGGTTAAGGTCTTGAAAGCCTTAAGTCTCTTAGTTTGCTCATCCAACGACCAGTTAGTAGCTTACTTGATCCATTGACGGTCTATCTTAATCAAGTGTGTGAACCCTATCTGTTTTAATCTGCATGCGAATTAGTCATATCACTTAGAGTCTAAAGGAGCTTTTCAAAATCCATGAGGATGATCAAGCACATTAATCAAGGTGTGGTACAACTCCTCATAGATAGTGGATCGAGTCTTGATTTCATCCATCCTCGAAGGGCGGAGGAGCTCCAATTGCCAGTGACATACATCCCACCATTTTTCATAAAAGTGGCTAATGGAGAAAGACTGTCGTGCTTTTTACGTTTCAAGGGGGTTTATATGTCTATTCAAGGTATTTCCTTTACTACTACTCTATATAACTTAACTATTTGCAATATAGATGTGGTGCTAGGATTTCCTTGGTTAGAAAGCTTAGGACTAGTTTTGATTGATTGTGGTGAAATGTCGATGCAATTTGAGAGTGAAGGGAGGAAGTGTGTATTGAAGGGAACTAGTCCAAAACATGAACTTGTAGCTATTAGTGGGGTTGAGCTGGAAGATGATATACAAGGAGGAGCTACTAAATTAGTGTTGCGAAAGAGCTCTTCTACCAGATTCATAGAGGTGACTATGCATCCAGATATGCAATTAATTTTGAATGATTTTAAAGATGTTTTCGCTGAGCCGACGAGCTTACCACCAGTGAGAAAGTGTGTCGTATACAATTGAAAGATGAGAAAGTTGTCGTGAATGTGGCCCCTTATCGCTATGCTCACTTCCAAAAGAATAAGATTGAACATCAAGTCGATGAGATGTTGCATTCTGGACTGATTCAACCTAGTGGTAATCCATTTTTTTCACCAGTACTCCTAGTTAAAAAAAGGATTGGGCTTGGAGGTTTTTTATTGACTACCGAAAGCTCAATGAAATTACGGTAAATGATCGATTCCCTATACCAATTGTTGAAGACATGTTAGATGAACTATTTGGTGCAAAAATTTTCACCAAGCTAGACCTTCGAGCACGGTATCATCAGATAACAATGGGAGCAACGGACGTCCCAAAGACCGCGTTCAGAGTTCATAATAGCCATTACGAATTCCTTGTGATGCCATTTGGTTTGTGTAATGCACCATCTACGTTCCAATCTATAATGAATGACTTATTTCGGTAGTATCTTCGACAATATATTGATTTATAGCTCCAGTTGAAAAGTGCATTTGAAGCATGTGCATACAGTTCTAGGTTTGTTGCAAAATCATCAGTTTTTAGGCCATTTTATCTCTGCACAAGGAATAAGAGTGGATGAGAGAAAAATTCAAGTAATGCAATCATGGCCGACTCCAAGAAATGTGACTGAGCTGCTTAGATTTTTGGGTTTAACCGGATATTATAGCAGGTTTGTGCATGACTATGGAGCGATTGCACGACCCCTCACTCAACTTCTCAAAAAGGATAAGTTTTGTTGGTCTAAGGAGGTGGAGGATGTGTTTGGTACGCATAAACTACTTATGACGTCTACCCATGTTCTAGCTTTACCTAACTTTGAAGAAGAGTTTGTGATCAAGACCGACGTCAGGAGTTATGGGATCAGAGCAGCTCTTATGCAGCAACATAGACCCCTTGCTTATCTGAGTCGTAGTCAAAGCGATAAACAACGCAGCCGTTCCACTTATGAAAATGAGATGCTCGCTTTCTTGGAAGCAGTATGACTATGGCACCCTTATTTACTTGGTCGTCGTTTCAAGATAGTTACAGATCAGCGCAACCTTCGGTTTTTGCTTTAACATAAATTTTCGACTCCTGAACAGTAGCGGTGGATGGAAACACTGATGGTATATGATTATAAGATAGTCTATCGTCCAGGAGCCAAGAGTAGCGATGCTGATGAATTGTCAAGGCGAGACACTAATGGTGAATTGCTTTCTATTTCGGTGCCCAAGTCAGAGTTGTGGAATTCTATTATGGTTGCCACAAAAAAGGATGTGGCGCTCAGATCCACGTTATGCAATTAGTCTGGGCTATCTATTAAGGGATGGTAAGGTGGTCGTACTAGAGGATAAAGAGCTAAGACAAGCTATACTACGTGAGTTCCTTGGTTCTAATATTGCTGGTCACTCTAGAGTGCTACACACCTATAGCCGGCTCGCTAGAGTTTCTTTTTTGGCAGGGAATGCGGGTAGCCGTCCTTCAATATGTCTACTAGTGTGATATTTGTCAACGGACAAATCGGACACTAGGATGCCGAGTAGGCTTATTTAATTATTAGATGTTCCGGAAGCATTGTGGGTCGATGTATCAATGGACTTCATTTAAGGACTTCCAAAATCAGGAGGAAAGAATGTGATAATGGTCGTTGTCGACCGACTCTCTAAATATGCTTACTTTGTAGCTTTTTTCATCCCTACTCGGCGCGGACAGTAGCTGATGCTTTTGTTCGAAACATACTCAATCTTCATAGAGTGCCTCAATCAATAGTCACTGATTGTAATTGAGCTTTCTTAAGCATGTTTTGGCAGGAGCTCTTTCGTCAAATGAGAACTAAACTAAGGATGAGCAGGGCGTACCACTCACAAACCGATGGTCAGTCGGAGGTCACTAACCGGATCCTTGAGTAATACCTTCGTTGCTATGCTGGAATCAAGCCACTGCAGTGGGAGAAGTATTTGGCTTGGGCTGAATATCTGTATAATACTACATACCATCTCTCTATCAAAATGTCTCATTTTGAAGCGATGTATGGACGAACTCCACCAGTTGTTGTTCCTTATGTGCTGGGCTCATCGATGGTCCATGAAGTTGATCTGGCCTTGCGAGCTCGTGATGAAATTCTTCAAGAGCTCAAGGTAAATCTAAAGTTGGCACATCAGCAGCAAAAGTCCCAAGCAGATAAGCATCGCCGTGACTAGGAGTTTGAAGAGGGCGATATGGTATACCTTCGCTTGCGTCCTTATCGACAACAATCGGTCTACCGTCGTGTCTATCAGAAACTAGGAACTCGTTACTTTGGGTCATACAAAGTTTTGCATCGGATTGGTAAGATATCCTATGAGTTGCAGTTGCCAGAAAATTGTAAGGTCCACCCTAATTTTCATGTGTCATTACTGCGATGGTGAATGGGTAGTGCGGAGGTGGTGCCGATGTCCTTATCACCACTCTCGGAGCAAGGGGAACCTGATGTGGTACCGGAGTGGGTGCTCACTCAACGATCAATCTTGATCCATGGGGTACCTCCACATCAAGTTTTAAACAAGTGGAAGTATCTATTACAGGACGACTCCACGTGTGAGATAGCTGATGAGATTAAGAAACGATTTCCAAACTTTAAGCTTGAGGACAAGCTTAGTCTTATAGAAGGGGAGGGTGATGAGCCTGGTTTAGCTGAGCCACCCAGTGCGTCGTAGCTCACGCACGACCATACCAACTTGGAAGTTACAGCAGCAACAAGCAGGTGGATGAAGTTGGCAACATGGGGAAGTGGATGCAAGAGTTATGATGCTTTAATTATTTTATACTTTAATTATTTAATGTTATTTGAGTAGCAGTTATAGAATAGAGAAATATTGGCTTAAGTTAGTTTCTTTGCTTATAAGTTTGTGTCATCGTCATTTTGAGTTTATCATGTATCAAAAATTTGAATACAAAGAGTCTCGACAACAGTTTAGCTAAAATTCATCTCGTTCCTTGTTCTTGATGTTTCAAACGATTACGTTCGACTAGTTCAATCCCAACAGTATTGATAAGGCTCGTTTCATGCATCTATTTTATATATAAATTCTATGTTTTCTACGGTGCTAACATGCATTTATAAGTCCAGGTGCGTGAATTATCTGCCAGGCTCAAGAACGAAGAACAGTTACCAGGGCAAAGAAAGAGAAGAGAAAAAGTGAAGAAAAAGGAGCGAAATCCTCGAGGGCACAATCGTTAAATCAAGAAGACCGTTGCCTTAGGTATCCAAGCCGCGCCTACAAATACCAGGAAGATTGGGTAAAAAGAGGGCACTTAGTTAGAAATTTTCCTTGGTTATTTCAGTTCACTCTCTAAATTCACTGACTTAGCTCACGCACTTGGTTCAAAGACAGATCTGGGGTAGTTAGTTGGTGCTTTTATTTTGTTCATTTGGAAGGTGTAATACCACTCCGAGAATGAGTGAAGAAACAATTTATTTTCTGCACATACTCTTATATCGCCGATTCCCTTGCCGGAAATTTGGTGACTGTTTGTGACTCGTTTACAGTTTATGGTTAATCTAGTTTCCTTTTCAGCTTTCGTTTGATTCTGATGCTTGTTGCTCTGATTTACTGTGTTGGATGCTTTTCGCAATTGATTTGTTGATCGGAGTTGAGATCGGAGTTGATCTACTGAATTGAGATTGAATCGGAGTTGTCTGGTTTGCTTGGTGATGATTCTGGTCGATCTAGCTTAGATTTCTATTAATTGTTCGAATCTGAAGTACGTGTGTTTGGATCTGCATGGAAAACTTTGTTGCTGCTTATTTACTTAGTCTAGTAGATTAGATCTGATAGTTGGTAGTGTAATTGATCGGTAGTTACAGTCGAGACGCTTTAGTTTGTTAAATGCAGCTTTCTGTCATTAGCCAATTAGAGAAATCTGATCTTGTCGTTTACTTTGCGTGCTGTGTGTCTTATTGTTTTAGGAAACTCTTTTACTTGACCCAAGAATTTGGTGAATACTCTCGAGTTGCTTTTGGATACGAATCATGCATGCATTTATGTTTTACGTACTTTCAGTTCTCCAGATCTGGTAGTTAGAATAGACTAGATTTCAATTCCCATGCCTAGTAGTTAAAACTCAATCCTCGTGATGCGTGGCAGCAGCCAACCATCCAAAAGTTCTCTCAATGCATTCTAACGCTTCCATCCTCATGGATTCGATCCCGACTTCCCTATACTAGCCAATAGTGTAGAGGGTTGCGGTTTTGAAGCGGGATTTGTTGTGACAACGACTGCATTCTGAAAGTTCATGATCTCCTAGACCCTGTGCTCTAGTGAATCCTCTGGACCTAAGAATTTGCATTTAAAGAAGAGCTATAAAAAACACACACCAAATCCAGCCGCTTCAAATGGCGTCGTTGCCGGGGATGGATGGCGTTGTTTATGTTTGCATCTAGAGATTTTTGGCGTACATAGTTTTAATTTGTTGTTTTTCGTTTTCTTTTCAATTTATGAGCAGAGGCTCAAGGTCTGGACACTGGAATAACTCATTTGTTTGGCAGATAAAGAAAATAGTCTCCCTGTTACCACCCGATCTGGGTTGACAACAAGAGATCCGGTCCAGCTAAGTTCTGAAAGTGACGACGACCTAATTCCACCCATCAAAGAGGAAGTTAAGTCACCTGCAGACTCAGAAGAAGAAGAAACAGTCATAATGGTGGCTGAACCAGACAATGATCCAGAGATCGGCTCGCTTAATGCTCATCTGAACAGCGAGCCGGCACAAGCAATAGTGATCAGCCCAGCTCAGAGATTAATAGACACCAAGACCAATGTATTGGCGGTCATGCCACACTTGTACGTCCGCAAGATAGAATGTCCCTACGAGTTCTTACACGAGTTTTGCAAACTTTGCAGCATTCAGAAGAGGCCGCCTAACTCGACCGAGGAATATTATAGGCTACGTGCTCTACCTTTCGCATTGAAGGGAGAGGCGAACACCTGGCTACTGAGGCTGCCGGCAAACTCTATAAGCTCAAGGGCGGATTTCAGGCTACTATTCCTGGACTACTTTTTTCCGTCGAATAAGATGAATGCAATCAAGAAGGAGATTCTGGCGTGCCGACATTGGTCACGTTTCAAAGGATTGCTCGATTCATGCCTAACAACCGGATGTGCGAAGCAGAGGTATACAACATTTTCTATGAGGGGGCGAATCCGGAATCCAAGGATTTATTAAACTCTTCGAGCGGGAGAAATTTTACCAAGAAACGAGTGAGCGAAGCCCGAGAAATTTTGGGTAGGCTAATCGATGCTAAGAAGGCGTACGACTCTCCTCGCACCATCCTTAAGAGGGGGAGTGTGGAGGCAGTGAATGTGAAGAATGAAGACCGGACAGATGCAAGGATAGATAAGCTGGAGAAAGCAATTATGATTGCTTTAGGAAAGAATAATTCCTCAGACCCAGGAGAGAAGATCAAACAAACGCCAGGTCCGGAGGAAGTGTACCAGTGCTATGGTTAGCAGAACGAAGGAGATATTCAAGCTCAGGCGAATGCCATGGGGAGCTGGAATCCTAATGGAAGTTGGAACCCGGGAAGGCAAAGGGATGCTCCCTGGAGGAATCACCCAAACTTCAGATGTTCTGACAATGATCCGAATTTGCCACCTCAACAACAGAACAACAACTATTCAAACCCTCAGGAGAGACAACTGAACTGGGTAAACAGAAATCAGGAGGGGAACAATTGGGGCAATCGGCAGCAAAATGACCATCCCAACTGGGCGAACAGGAATCAGAACAACCTAGCAAGTTCATACGTGCTGCCGCATCAGAGGAATTACCAAGGCAACACTCAGAACTCTCAGCCCAACCATCAAGGTCAACAAGGGCAGAATCCACAGTACCACAACCCAGGAGGTGCAGGGAACTTCCGGCCGAATCAGGGACATGGCCTAAACCACCCTCAAGGGGCAAACACTAGCCAGTAGAGTTCCAGATAGCCGAAAAGCATTGATGAATATAGTGAATGATATGGTGAACTCACAGCAGCACATTCAGAACAATATGCAGTCCAACAATGACGTGGTGCATAAGCTTCTAGATGCGCAAACTGAGCAGAAGACAGCCATGGACATGTTAGCAAAACAGTTCTCTCAGATCGCAACTTCTTTGAGTGAGATGCGAGGGAACGAAGGAAGGATCCCTGCCTCGGTCAAACCACTAGATAAGGCGAACATCAACCAGATAACCCTGAGATCGGGGCAAGAGTATGATGGTCCAAGTGTGAAGAAGGATGGAAAGCCCACTCTAACTCCACTGGAGAAGGGAACCGGAACAGAGGAAATCAAAACAGGGGAAGTCAGAACAGAGGGTGATGACCAGAGTACAAACAGTGAGAAAGCAATACCCCGAGTAGCTGATCAACATTTCCCAAGTCCAGGAATTGAGGCGCATGTGGAAGAAATCAGGAGAGAAATGGGAGAATCTTCCAAGGGAAACGTTAGCAACAATGAAAGGCAAGTGAAACCCTTTCCCCACAGAGGTGAACCTACGAATAAAAAGGAGGATCCAGCGGACTTCATCGAAATTTTTGGGAAGCTAGAAATAAATATGCCGTTTCTCAAAGCTTTAAAGCTGCCCATCTTCAGTAAGTTTATCAAAGAGTTCATCGCCGGTAAAATTGTTATTGGGGAAACCGTATCGGCAGTGATTTAGAAAAGAAGAATGTCGTCTAAGCGTACTGATCCAGGCATGTTCACTCTCCCCATTTCAATTGGGAACATTAAGGTCGAGGATGCCATGTGCGATCTAGGTGCATCAATAAATGTTTTACCGCTTTCACTTTATAAGAAACTGGAAGGAGTAAGGATGGTTGATACGAAGGTGGTAATTCAATTAGCTGATAGGTCATGCATCAGTCCTGAGGGCGTGTTGGAAAATGCAACAGTTAAAGTGCATGATTTTCTGTACCCTGCTAATTTCTATGTTATTAAAATGAGTGAGTACCAGTCGGCTGAGTCAAGCGGAGTGCTTTTAGGAACACCATTTTTGAGCACCGCTAAGACAATCATTGATGTGTTTGATGGAACCATTTGTTTAGATTAGCATGGAGAGAAGTTTACTTTTAACATTGATGAGGCTATGAAGAAACCACTGGATATAGAATATATGCATGCTATAGATGTGATTAACCCCCTAGTCCAAGAATTTCTTGAGACGGAATTAATGCAGGAACAAGTGCAAAATTCATAATTGAGTCATTCCATCGACAATGAAGTGGCCAATTGGTGTGAGGCAGTCAATACACTTGGAATGACAGATGCAGAGTTAGCAAAGGCAATTCGGGAATTTTGTAAAGATCCTGAATCTGCCAGGTCTAAGGGATCAGCCTGTGTGGCCATGGTGGATAATTTGTCTGAACCTGAAGGATTAATCACCGAGGAGGTAAAGAAGAATCCATTGCCTCAGGAGACAAGCTCAATGAAGAAGGAGTTGAAGACACTGCCCCCATGCCTCATATATGCTTATTTGGAAGAGAACGAAACGTTCCCAGTGATCGTCAACAGCAATCTGACCAAGGAGCAGGAAGATGAACTATTGTATGTGCTCAAAAAGAATAAGACAGCCATAGGATGGACTCTATCCGACCTGGTTGGAATAAGCCCTGACCTCTGCATGCATCACATTCGCTTGGAGGAAGGAGCAAAATCCCACCCAAACCCGCAGAGGAAGTTGAACCCGAATATGAGAGAAGAAGTCCTGAAGGAAGTGCTCAAGCTGTTCTCGTTAGGAATCATATACTCCATTTCCGACAGTAAATGGGTAAGCCCAGTACATATGGTACCAAAGAAGTCAGGAATCCAGGTGGTGACAAATGAGAGAAATGAGTTGGTACCCACAAGATTGGTAACCGGTTGGCGGATGTGCATAGATTACCGGAAATTAAATGAGGCCAGGCGGAAGGACCATTTTCCGTTACCATTCATAGATCAAATGTTGGAAAGATTGGCATGCAAGAAATTTTCTATTTTCTGGACGGATATAGTGGATACTTTCAGATTTACTTTAATCCAGAAGATTAGGAAAAAATGACTTTCACATGCCCGTTTGGGACATTCGCATATAGAAGGATGCCCTTTGGATTGTGCAATGCGCCAGGCACTTTTCAGAGGTGCATGATGAGTATTTTCTCAGACCTGTTGGATGAATGTATCGAAATCTTTATGGATGACTTCACGGCCTACGGGAATCCTTTTGAAGCCTGCCTCGCCAACCTGGATCTGGTGCTACAAAGATGCAGAGAGAGAAATCTGGTGCTAAATTTTGAAAATGCCACTTTATGGTGCAGGAGGGGATTGTTCTGGGACATGTTGTCTCGGAAAAGGGTATTTAGGTGGATAAGGCGAAGGTGGACGTGATCTCAAGGCTTCCATACCCTACAAATCAGAAGGAGATTAGGGGATTTCTGGGCCATGCTGGATTCTACCGGAGGTTCATTAAAGACTTTGCAAAAATCGCACAACCACTTACCCACCTCCTGCAGAATGACGTAGACTTCAACTTTGACGAGGCATGTCAAAGGGCCTTCCAACTTCTGAAAGAAAAGCTTGTATCAGCCCCTATTATCAGAGCTCCAGACTGGAATTATCCTTTTGAGGTAATGTGTTACGCCAGTGACTTTGTTGTTGGAACAGTCCTAGGTCAAAGAATTGAAGGGAAGAACTACGTGATTTTCTACGCATCAAAGACCCTGAATCAAGCCTAGAAAAATTACGACACCACGGAAAAGGAAATGCTAGCTGTCGTTTACTCATTTGAGAAGTTCTGACCATACTTGTTGGGGTCGAGAGTAATCGTGTTCACCGACCATACAGCGATAAAGTATTTACTGGCGAAGAAGGAGTTCAAACCACGACTGATCCGATGGGTGTTATTACTTCAAGAGTTTGACTGGGAAGTGAAAGACAAGAAGGGCACCGAGAACAGGGTTGCTGACCACCTCAGCAGAATTTTCCAAGGGGAAACTGAAGAAGCTATATCAGATGCGTTCCCAAAGGAACATCTATACGTCAAAGGGGAACCTTCAAGAATCATCCGTTGGGATAAGGTGATGGCCGCAACTGGAGCCGAGATTTCTGATAAAGGGAAGTACCTGCTGAATGTGGAACTATGGTTCGCTGACCTAGCAAACTACTTAGTCATAGGGGAACTGCCCAGTGCTCCAGAGATTTCACGGGCCCGGAGGATGAAAATTAGAAACTAGACCACTGTCATGCATTGGCATACGGTGGATATTTCGGTCCAAGAAAGACTGCTCGGAAGGTTCTAGATAGTGGATTCTATTGGCCGACATTGAACAAAGATGCCTATGAGTACTGCCAGAGTTGTAACCGATACCAGCAGACCGGAGGAATTTCCACTCGAGATGAGATGCCTCAGATTCCAGTAATCGTCTGCGAAGTGTTCGATGTTTGGGGGATGGACTTCATGGATCCATTCCCATCTTCCTACGGTAACTCTTATATATTGGTGGCAGTAGATTACGTATCGAAATGGATAGAAGTCATGGCAACTTCCACATGTGAGGCGAAGGAGGTCACGAAGTTCCTTAAGGCGAATATTTTCAATAGATATGGGGTGCCAAGGGCGGTCATTTCAAACCAAGGAACGCATTTCTGCAATCAAACGATGGAAGCGCTTATGAAGAAATACGGGGTACAGCACAGACTCTCCACCCCGTATCATCCACAAAGCAACGGTCAAGCATAAATTTCCAACAGAGAGATCAAAGGATTTTGGAAAAGACTGTTAACCCGTCTCGAAAGGATTGGCGCAAAAGGCTAGACGATGTGCTTTGGGCCTATCGAACTGCGTTCAAGACCCCTATTGGCATGTCATCATACAGACTCGTGTTTGGCAAAATGTGTCATCTTCCGGTTGGGATAGAACACAAGGCTTATTGGGCAGTCAGAGAAATGAACATGAAGCTTCAGGCCTGTGAAGAGGAAAGGAAGCTGCAACTGCAAGAACTGGAGGAGCTGAGACTCGAATCTTATGATGCGGCAATGTGGTACAAGGAAAAAACCAAGTTGTGGCACGATAAAAATCTCCAGACGAAGGACTTGCAGGTTGGGCAGAAAGTACTCCTTTTTCCAGTCTAGGCTAATGCTTATGCCCGGGAAACTGAAGTCTAAGTGGACACGACCTTACACAATTGTGAGCCTCAGAGCCAATGGAGCCGTGGAAATTCAGGGGTGTACTCCTAACTCTAAGAGGTTTAGGGATAGCTCGGAGCTGTGTGTGGTGGAAGAAGTTCCACTGCGCATGCTCCCCACTATCGCCTAGTTGGTTGAAAGGTTAAGTATTCTTCGGAAATTCTTTGGTCAAAGAAATGATATAAAATTTGAAAATTTTCAAGGCAAAACCAAATTCCCAAGAATACTTAAACAGTTTTTGTACATGTTGTGAATATTCTTTTTTATGTTCCCTTAAGAAAACCCAAACAAAGAGGAAAATCTTTTAACCCCAAAAATATTTTCGAAATATTGAGCAACCCGTGGAGGTCAGTTGAACTTTGAAATGTTTTCTATCTAATTTTCTTGACCTGGGAGTTCGATGTTTCTTTCTTTTGTTTAATGTTTTTTGTTGTGTGGATGAAAGGACAGGCAGGAACACGGTTGTAAATTCTAGCGGAAGAAAACTTTGGAAAATTTTTGGGGAATTCAAAATTTGAAATTTGAAATTCAAAATGAAGAAGATATTTATTATTTTCAAATACTTTTGCAGAGGATGTACGGTTACTCACGTTACACGAGACCGTTCCTCTGCCTTCTTTTGTTTTATTTGAATTGTATTTTATCTCCCTTTCATCTTATTAAAACATTCCCCTCACGCTTGTTCCTCTCATACACACTTTTCAAACGTTCGAAATCCTATCTTCAAAATTCCTCATTTTCTGTGTGTAAGCTTCCGACGGTGCCGTTACTAGTCACCAAGTTCCAACACGATGGATACCCGTTGCAGGAGGACGAGCAGCGGCGAGGCCACCGGTGAACCCCGCTGCTAAACGACAAGCTATATCTCAGCCAGAACTCACAAATCCTCCGAGTGCAACCACAAAAAGAAAGCTTGAGATGCCGATAGAGCCATCACCCACATCTTCCATAATTGCACCTGAGGCCGACCAAGAACAAATCGTGAGGGAATTCTTGCAAACATTTGGTCGAGGGGCAAAGGCCAGCGCAATTTATGCCCGTCTGGCAGAGGTTTGCAGATCCGGAGAGCCAACCACTATTCCATCTCAGGCAACCTCCTCATAACCTACCATCTGCGACACATCTGCTCTCCACACCGAGCCTACAGAAGTAAGGGAACCCGTGCAACCACAAATGGCCATGACTCCAGTCAAGGAGTTTTCTTCCTCACCAACGCGCGCCGATCTTCTGGCGACAATATTACTCCCAGCTCCAGATTTGACACATGCTGACGAAGTAAATGTCCTTGAGGAGGACAGGAAAGAAGAGATCCACGATGAAGGGAACCTGACTGTTGATGATGAACAAGACAAGGAAGGAGATGATTTTGCGGAGGAAGAAGGTTTAGGGGACGGTGACAAGGATCCTGAGACTGCGGAAGAAGACGAGGAGAATGAAGAAGCTGAGGGAAATTCGGAGGAGGAGAGAGAAGAAGAAGAAGGAGAAAGTGAAGGAAAGGCTAAGGAACCAGGGAATGTGTATATACCGGAGGACGAAGGAGAAACACAGGAGGATGAACAAGTGGAGGAGGTAATAGCGGCCACGAGGCCGAGGAAATCAGAGTCTGATCATCCAATGGACGAAACAGAGGTGAACGATGGTGCAGATAAGGGCTATGAGATACGACACACTCGTAGGGAAAGAAACCAGCGGTAACCGCTGTCAAGAAACGTCCAGGCTCTGAGAAGAGGAGCGAGCCCACTACCGCACCAATTAAAGTGCCTTTCGCTCAAGATACAGAAGAGGATGCAGGAGAGGAGAATGAAGACTCCCGGGATGACAACACCAAGAACCCCATTTATTTGCCAGAAGAGGTGGTGGTCACCAAAAAGCTTCTAGGAGAGATGTCCTATTTCAGT
This sequence comes from Salvia splendens, assembly GCF_004379255.2. Lineage (NCBI taxonomy): Eukaryota > Viridiplantae > Streptophyta > Magnoliopsida > Lamiales > Lamiaceae > Salvia > Salvia splendens. The sequence continues at coordinate 23,878,648 of NC_056036.1, read as the reverse complement.
GATCCTAAGAAGGCCAGAACGTATGTTGAACGTGGAACGAAGGGGAAGCAGGCTAAGTCAGGAAAAAGCTATCACCCCGAATTCCCTCAGGAAATTGAGTCAGAGGAAGAGTTCCTCTCTTATATTAGCGCTATAGTGTTTGAATGGCTGCTGAGCCACAGAACTGCGGAGGTGCCAGTGGCCCTTGCTAAGGAGTTCTTCACATCGTTCAAGTTCAAGTGTACCACAGACATAGAAACAGACTCGATTTCATTCTGTTTGTTCAATGTTGATACCACAATGAGCATCAGAGAGTGGGCCTGAAAGAGCCAAGGTGTTGCAGGTGTCGCGTCAAGCAAAGGATGTATCCTACTAATCAGGATAGAAAATCCCAGCTAATCCTGAACCTGGCTATCAATAATTCCTCAACCCACTTCTAATGACTAGTATAGTGGATGTAAGGGTCGAATCCCACAGAGAAGAATGCGCTTTGGTAATTGTGGTGATATTCTGGAAAGGTTGGTTAGCTACCAAGCTTTGGGTTGAGATTCTAACTAGGCAAGAATTTAAGATGGTACTCTACTGACTAAGAGGGGTGAATGATGATTAATAAGCAGTTGGGTACGTGAGAGTGGGGAACATTATGTCTCTGAAAATATGTGGATGGTACGGGATTACTATAAAAGGCGAAACGGCAGATCAGAGAATAAGTGGTAGTTAGGCGACTTGACAGAGAGATCTGTAGGGTACCAGCAGAAAAGGTAGAGAAAAGTAAAGGACAAAAGCATAAAGTAACTAAAAAGCAAAAGTGGTCCAAAACTTGGATGGAGATGTTATCTTCTTCGACATGAATTGGATCGGATCAACAAACCCAGATTAATGGACAAGAACTGCAGATTAACAACTTCGGAAACACAGATCTAACAATTAAAACTTCAAATCGAAAGATTAAACTAACGAAACTGACATTACGCTTACTGGGTGACATGCAAGGTGGCAGAAATCACGTAAACTAGGCTTTCACACTTAACCATTTCAGATCTAGAATCTAAGAGCAAAATAAACTCATGAACTCAGATCTATCAATTCGGAAATGAAAACATGCTTGCAATACCTTGAAATTACTGAAACAATCAGATCTAAGCTATCTAGGCAGAAAGAAACTGAATCAAACAAGAACAGATGCACAAAAACAACTTCATAACATAAAAACGTTCGGATCTCAACCAAAATACTTCGAAGTTAGAATGTATTGAAAAACGCAACAGATCCAACGTAAGAAAAATAAGTAAGATTAACTACGAAAGCAAGTAAGATTGTTTTGCCACTCCGGGCGATGAAACTGCTGACACTACGAAACACGCTGACTGAAGCGAGAGGATGTGGAACTCCGGCGAACTGATTAGCTTCAGGTGACCATGGCTGTGGCGAGGAACGAGAATATGAAGGATAATGCTGAGGGACCGATCTACCGAAGAGAGGTTTCCAACTAAGCGTAGAAGTGATGAACTAATTGATGATGATTCTCTCTCCAAGTGGCTTCTTTTAATAGGGAGGCCTCCCTTGATTTTTAGGGTAGACTCTCTTCATGAAATGACTCTTTTGCCCCTTGCTTGCGCCTGATCTTCCCAACTATCCTTCTTTTCCATCTCGAGCCTTTTTGGCATGCATCCAGGTCAGTATTGCACCCTACTGACGCCCTTTTCACCTGAATTATCTGAACATTCCCATACTGGCTAGAACACTTTCCCTGCACACTTTAGCAACTGTTTTGCAGATATATTCCAATTATGCACATTATACTGACCAGTAACCAAGGCCTAGAATATGACTTATCAAACTGCTCACACTTACCACATGCTTGTCCTCAAGCGTGAAGAACAAATAAAAAACAATAAGTCAAATTCTAGCCTGGTTACACCTCTGTCCGACTCTATCCTAACCTAGACTCTAAACTATGACGCAAAGAAAAACACATAAACAAGACAAACACACATAAAAGACAAAAGAAACACTTAAACACGTCAACCGGGCTATATTTTCAACCATCCCTCCCTTTTGGGTCAGGTGCAATCCAGCCTTAGACAGCCTTGAACTTCTGCCGCCCCCTTTTCCTTCCAGTCAGTATATCCGCTCGTCAAGATCACCCAAACTCTCAGCCAAACACCAGATTCGCTCAGTCACTCATTCCTCACCGGGAATATTAGGACTGTATTCTCTCATAGCGCTGAACCACAGATGCTTTGGATTGGCTTGTAGTGTTTGGGTTGGTTGTTCCTGAGGCTCTAGGCTTAAAAATCTCTAATTTATTTCGATGTGGGGAAACTGTGTGCGCTCAGGCTCTTGGCTGTCACCTTGCTTGGCTGGAACTTTTCTGATGTTGCTTCCCAAGTGGTCAGTAGCGTCTTGTGGCTTCGCCACCCTTGTTCCTTCTCAATTTTTTGTGGTCAAGTATTTTCGACCATTTTCTTCACATTCTTCTTCTTTCCTTTTTGTGGCTTCGCCACCCTTATTCCTTCTTATTATTTATTTTTTTTGGGACCTGGAATGACTTCCTGGTCGATTTTCTCCTTGCTTCTCCATTTCTCGCTCCAGTTGGTTTCTTTCTTGCATGTCATTCTGGCAAGTTGCCTCCTTGCCTTATGCCTTGCACACACACAGTCTCAGTGGCTGATGGGTTATATATGGCTCAAAAGTGGGGTTTAAAGGGGTTTTTTTTGGGGGGGGGGGTTTCCTTCTGCCTTTGTATGCTACACGCGGTCACTTTACCCTAGGCATCTTGTGGCAGCAACTCTTTTCTTTTCTGGATGAGTGGAAAGTGGTTCCACTTTAGGCTTTTAACTCACATTTAAGAGGGCTTTTGTGTTCTGCTCTAAGGATGGATTTTTCTCTCATACTTACATCATCTACAGTGACTAGGAGATACTAATGGGGGTGGTTTCCATTGTCCAGCATGTCTTATCTCCCTCAATTCCCCTCACCGTCAGTTCGAGGCAGTTGAGTTTTAAGCCCAATCAACACGTATATAAAAAAAACTAGACCTAGACAAACATCAACACAGACCACACATATATACATGTCATACTGGCGATTGCATCCCCCCTCCCGCTTCACAAGTGTCTACCCTCAGATAAGGCTGTGAAGTGGAAAAAGGTAATGGCCAGTATGGCTGACACACAGACATACCAAACAAGCAACACATGCTTCTACTAAAAACTTCTCACACTTAGACTATATAATAGGCTAAGTGGGAGAATTTTAAAACCTAAACAGAGCCCAACAAACACACGCACACATATACAAAAACTCCTCACACTTAGGCTACGTACGCAGTGGACTAAGTGTGAGCTAACATGCACTCAAAAATAAAAACACATAAATAGAAACACATGCGCCAAAAATAGCAAACCCTTTACTTCTCACACTTAGACTATTGTATAGGCTAAGTGTTATGAAAGGGGTTTGCTCACATACTACACAGATTATACTACCAAAACTTAAAATACATAAAATACGAAATACGAAAAACTAAAACTTAAAAAGGAAAAGAAAAACTAACTTGTCAAGGGTGGTGGTGGTCACATGTTCCTCCTACTCCTCCGCGGAGCAGGGCTTGGTGCAGGTGGCTCTGCCAGATCCTCTTCCTCGTTCCCGGATGGTTCTTCCTCAGATTTCGCTTCTTCCCTGTTACCTTCTTCCTCTCATTCTGCTACCTCTGTCTCCGGTACCCTGGGTTCATCATCCTGACCTCCATGGCCACTTGGTACTCCGAACCGACTGAAAATGTTACTTTTGAGGAACTTGGCAACCTCTCTTGCTTCACACGTGCTCGTGGCCTTGGCTTCTACCCACTTGGAGACGTAGTCAACTGCAACTAAGATACACAAGTTCCCATACGACGAGGGAAAAGGCCCCATGAAATCCATCCCCCATATGTCGAACAACTCACAAACAATGATCGGGACTTGTGGCATTTCATCTCGTGCTGATATTCCACCGGTCAGTTGACAACGCTCACAACTTCTACAAAACTCGTAGGCATCTTTGTTGAGGGTATGCCAATAAAATCCGCTATCCAGAATCTTTCTTGTCGTTTTCTTGGGACCGAAGTGTCCTCCACATGCCAAAGAGTGGCAATGTGTCAATACGTCTCTCTGCTCCCAGTCAGGAACGCACCTTCTTATCACTTGATCTGCTCCTACCCTCCAGAGATACGGATCGTCCCAAAAGTAGTATTTTGCCTCACTCTTGATCTTCATTCTTTGAGCCTTAGTGACGTTCGGAACTTCTGGAAGCTCTCCTGAAACTAAGTAGCTGGCTAGGTCCGTATACCATGGCTCCTGCCCTACTTTTTCCTTTCCTTTCTCTGTCACATCTTGGCCAGTAAGCTTCATCACTTCTTCCCAGTCAATTTTTCTGGCGGCGAAAATCACTTCACACAAGTGCTCTTCCGGGAATCGATCTCGCACCTCCTCGCTATTCCCATCCTACAATATCTTGCTCAAATGATCCGCAACTTTATTCTCAACCCCTTTCTTGTCTTCCACCTCTCAATCGAACTCTTGCAACAGGAGTACCTATCGGATCAAGCGGGGTTTTGATTCTTTCTTGGAAATCAGGTACTTAATGGCCGCATGGTCAGTATAGACGATGACATTGGATCCTAACAAGTACTGCCAAAACTTCTCGAATGAATATACCACGGCTAGCATATCCTTCTCTGTGGTATCACAATTCCTTTGAGCTTGATTCAATGTCTTAGATGCATAAAAGATCACATACCTTTTTCCCTCGATCTTCTGACCCAGCACAGCTCCCACCAAGTAATCGCTGGCATCACACATCACTTCGAATGGATGTTCCCAGTCAGTAGCCCAAATAATTGGTGTAGATAACAGCTTCTCTTTGAGGAGGTTGAAAGCAGTCTTGCACTTTTCATCAAAATTGAATTCCACTTCGTTTTGAAGAAGTCTGGTAAGGGGCTGGGCAATTTTGGCGAAGTGTTTTATAAATCATCGATAAAATCCTGCATGGCCCAGAAAACCCCTTATCCCCTTCTGGTCAGTAGGGAAAGGCAGTTTGGAAATGACGTCCACCTTGGCTTGATCCACCTGGATACCTCTCTCTGACACCAGGTGTCCTAGGACGATCCCTTCCGTGACTATAAAATGACACTTCTCAAAATTCAAGACTAGGCTCTTCGCTTGACACCTCTCCAAGACTATATCCAAATGATGAAGGCATGAGTCGAAAGAGTCCCCGTAGACTGTGAGGTCATCCATGAATATCTCTATGCACTTCAGTTGGTTTCTTTCTTGCTCCAGTTGGTTTCTTTCTTGCATGTCCTTCTGGCCAATTGCCTCCTTGCCTTATACATTGCACACACACAGTCTCAGTGGCTGATGGGTTATATATGGCTCAAAAGTGGGGTTGTAAGGGTTTTTTTTGGGAGGGGGGTTTCCTACTGCCTTTGTATGCTACACGCGGTCACTTTACCCTAGGCATCTTGTGGCAGCCACTCTTTTCTTTTCTTGATGAGTGGAAAGTGGTTCCACTTTAGGCTTTTAACTCACATTTAAGAGGGCTTTTGTGTTTGGCTCTAAGGATGGGTTTTTCTCTCATACTTGCATCATCTACAGTGACTAGGAGATACTAAGGGGGGTGGTTTCCATTGTCCAGCATGTCTTATCTCCCTCAATTCCCCTCACCGTCAGTTCGAGGCAGTTGAGTTTTAAGCCCAATCAACACGTATATAAAAAAAACTAGACCTAGACAAACAACAACACAGACCACACATATATACATGTCATACTGGCCATTGTATCCCCCCTCCCGCTTCACAAGTGTCTGCCCTCAGATAAGGCTGTGAGCTAACATGCACTCAAAAATAAAAACACATAAACAAAAACACATGCGCCAAAAATAGCAAACCCTTTACTTCTCGCACTTAGACTATTGTATAGGCTAAGTGTTATGAAAGGGGTTTTGTAACATCCCAAAATTTTTGTGACCTTTATTTAATATATGTCGATTGGAAATTTCATTTATAAAATTTCAATTGTTGCTACATGATTGAGTTTGATTATGTGGAATAAATCGTCATGGGGGAATTGGAATGAAGTGCTATTTATATTTTAATGTGGGGAAAATCAAATTAAATAAGATCATGCATCTTGTTCTAGCCAAATAAAGTGTCTTTTGTCGGCCCCTCCAACTGTTGGAAATTTTATTCTTTCTTGGATTTAATTAATTGTTTTGGGATATTCATCCAAATTAAATCCAAATAAAATTATCCCTAAATTGTGCTACATGAAATTCGAACTCTAACCTATTATTTTTGTGAGTTTCGAATATTCTCTATTTTAATTAGGAGGATGAATTAGTTTCTTTGATTTAATTGGTACCTTATTGATTTCCTTTAGCTATTTTAAATCCAATTAAATCTTGCCACATTTTATTCCCTCACCCTAATTAAATTAAGAGTTGAATTATTTCCTTGTGGCTAATTAAGCCAATTTCCCCCCCCCCCCCCCCCCCCCCCCCCCCTATTTGTAGAGGAGAATATATTTGTTTCCTATTTTGTGGAATTCCTTTTATTCAATTAAATATCAAATTAATACCTAAGTCAAATAAATTGGGGATGTGAATATTTTTCTTCTATTGTGTCTCCATCCCACACGTTTTTTTTGCTTAATTTCCTTGTGGAAATTAATTTAATTGTTGCCTATTTATGGGAGTCTTTTCCTATAAAGAAATTACCAAATTTAAATCCTATTCTATTTAATTGAGGATTTAAATAATTTCCTTGTGCACACCATCAAAATTTTCGAAAATTCTCCCTCAAAACACACGCCTACTTTGTACTCTAATTGTGGGAATTTGTTTTATTCTCCCACAATTTATTTATTTTTTTTATTTGGGTGTGAGATTAAACCTAATGAATAAATAAACTAAAACCTAACCCTAGCCACCCTAATTCACACGCCCCCTCCCTCATTCTCTCCATCACACGCCTCCCTCCCCCCTCTCTTCATTCTCTCCAAAAATCCTCCATTCATCCTTGTTCTTGCTTCAATTGGAGTGGAATCTTTAAGATCTACCGAAGAACCGCCTAAATCTTTGTTTCCACCGTTTGTTTTAATCAAGAAAGGTATATTTGATTCACTTTTCCTCATTCTTTTCATTGAAACCTGGATTTGGACTCCTTCAATCATATAGTGAGTGTAGAGATGGTAGATCTAAGATTTAATCGGGTGGAATTGTTTGGTTGCATAAGAAAAGATGTGTGTATGCATTTTGATCGTATATGAATGAACTTGTGGATGAATTGTGGTAAATGCTTTGATCGTATATGAATGAACTTGTGGATGAATTGTGGTAAATGCTTTGTGATTTTATGAAAAACATGATTGTGAGATCTTTTGAAGCATGATTGGGTGTGGGAAGCATGAAAATTTTTGTTTGGATAAATGAGGAAAAAACCCTAAATTTGAAATTGTGAAACCTAAAAACTGTGGTGTACGGATAGTGGATTCTGACGTGTGTTTGACTGACCAAACGATCTTATTTTGGTGCGAATTTTTAACTGAGTAAATTTCAAGCTGTTTTCTGTGTTGTGTGTAAATTTCAGCCCCACTTGACGAAAGATGAATTGTTAATAAATTTTTGAAGTCGACTGCACAATTCTGCCAAAACTTGTTTTCTCGCCAGAAAGTTTCGTTTTCTATTCGACCGATCAAATGGTATCATTTTGATGTGAATTTTGAACTAGATGGAATTTTAATTGTCTTTTGAGTTTTGTGAAAATTTCAGCCTCATTGGACATTGGATGAATATTTGGTAAATTTTTCAATGGAACTGCATAGTGCTGCCAGAATTTTTGTGTTCCGACCAGAGAGTTACATTATTGTTTTGACTGACCAAATGACGTGATTTTGGTGTGAAATTTTAACTGGATGAACTTGAGTGTGTCTTCTGTGTTGTGACCAAATCTTAGTTTCATATGAGGTTGTATGGATTTTTGGTGATTTTTACAAACCAACCGCGCAGTTCTGCCAGATTTATTGTTATGTGGAAATATCACTTGTTGCCAAGTTTGAGTGAATTATATGATGCATTTATGATTTAGGAATGTTTCCTATGAAGTGATTATGTGTGACACGTTGAGAAATATTATGGTATATTTTCCTTATGTTGGTGAATGTTGGGAGGGGTAAATTTAAGAGAATGATAAAAGGAACATAGGACATGCATGATAGTGTGAATTGATGGAAGGCTGATTTGTATTGTGGTTTGGCAAGGGTTATTGTGAGTACGTGAGCACAAGGAACGAGGGTTGCCTTAAGTGGATATTGAATTGTTTAAGCAAATGACGTGGGCTTTCTTTTCAAATCTCTTTATTTTCCGAAAATTCGATGTGGTGTTTGTTATAAGGGTGGTTTAACTTGTTATGTCATGCCATGTTATTTTGTTGTGAGATTGTTGCCTGATGCCTAGTTCGTCTGAGCTTGTTCCGTTAGGCTATATGGCTATGTTGTGAAACTAATTCGGGTCTGAGTAGGGCCGAAAACCCTATCAGGCTGTGTACACTGGTGCGCTCGTGAGTCGTCCTTGCTAGTCGGCCGGTCTCGTGGGCGAATAGTGTGGCCACACTTTCGTCGCACTGTGATATGATGATTGTGATTGATGGATTGATGAGAAAAGTGGGGAGATAAATTGTCTGGCCAGACTTTGAAATATTTTTGTGGTCTCGTGATATTTCTTAACCACATATAAAACTCGAGATCACTGGTATGGATGACATACCTATATAAAAATATTTTCGGCATGAGCCCATTGAGTACAACAAGTACTCAACCCTGCATATGTTTTCTTTATGTGCAGGTTGAGCGGGATGTTGCGGTGGATGTTGAGTTGGCCTAGGAACTTTGGGTGCGTTGTGTCTTCATACATAGACGTCACCCTTGACTCTCTTTAACCCTTATTTCCGCTGCTATATATTTTGAACTATGCCTCAAGACCTTATTCCATTTCGTACTGTGTTTGAACAGGTTTAATTGTGTTAGGCTTTAATCTAATGTTTATCTTGTTTCTCTAAAATGGTTTCTCGTGAACTAAACCCAAATGTTTCCTTATGGAAGTTAATTGTTTTTTTATTTCTCCGCTGTTTATTTTGAAAAATCATTTTATCTTAAGTCGTTGCTAATTAAAAATAAATTTATAACATTAAGTTTTTTAAACTAAAAGTTTGTTGTCTAAACCTTTAATGAACTAAAATATTATTCCTTTAAGCTAATTAAGCGTTCATAAACTGTTATCCTTGTATGTCGTCGTTATTGTTGTCCCTTGGTCACGATCGCCTCGTTTGTAGTACCCCTAGTATGGGCGGTCGTGACAGAGTGGTATCAGAGCTTCGTTCTTTCACTCTGGTCCGAGAATCTTCCCTTATTGACTAGAAGTGGCACGAAGGCTCAACATCCAAAGCATCACGCTCAACCAAGGAAAGTGAGGTATGTTCTAAGTTGTGGATGAAATATGAGAACGATGTACAAAATTGATGATATGATGAGGATGTTATGGGCAAAAGGATGCATGAGCATGTAATTACGTGATGATGTGATGTTATTTTCATGTTGAAATTCGTGAATAAATGATTTGATGACATAAAGAAGTTGAATGTGAGCATGATTGGTATGATAATCTAAACACGTGTTATATATGGGAATACGATGTTGTGATAGTATGATTATGTGCAGTATGAGCATGATTGACAAGATGATCTAAGCACGTGTTGTATGTTGATTATGTATTTGTTATGGTGTGATTATATGGAGCATGAGCAAGATTAGTATGATGACTAAGTATGTGTTATATGTGTGAAAGTACTACGACGTGAGCATGTGAACATAGGATGATGGAGTGTTTTACATGAAGGATGAAGGTTGATGAGTTGTTTTGAGTATGTTGAAAAAAATTTTTGTTGAGAAAAAAATAATTTAAAAATGTTGTTTCAAACATATATGTGAAGTGCATGAGTGTTTTGTTTGGAATACAAATGTGTTATGAGTTTTGAAAGATTTGCATGGTTTGATATGTAGAAAAAAAAAGAAAAAGGATATTGTGGTTGATGTTTTGTAATATTAATGACTAGTAGTTCTAGTGGAGTTTGATTGAGAAAAAAAATGTTTATGTTGTGGAAAGTTGTTGAAAAAAATTTTTAAAAGAAAAAATATATATATCTTTGAACTTTAAATGAAAACATGTTAGTCCTTTCTTTTGGGAAAATTTATTTGATCAATGGAAGATGTTGTGTTTATGAATTGTTCAAAAAAAATTAATTACCTTTGGAAAATTGAGCTATGGACGTGTGATGTTATGTATGTTATGAGGTGCGAAATATGACGCGTTATTCTATGGAGTGTTTTATACGAGTGATGAAAGTTGATGTGAAAGTACGTTTTAGTTTGAGTCAAAACTTTTACTTTAAAATTGAGATGTGGGAAGTTTTTTTTTTGGGAGGGTGTGAAAATGTAAAGAAATTTTGTTTCAAAAGTTTTGAATATAATTGTGAAGTTCGAAAGTGTTTTTCTATGGAATGTGAAAATGTTGTGTGTTTATCTTGAGGTTTGAATGACGTAAATTGTGGTATATGATGATCAATGAGATGGTGAATTGTGTTGTGAACGTAGAGTACCTAAAATATAAGCCTAGTTGACCGTGCGAGTCATATTGAAAACTTAACTATTGCTTCTCTGAGCAACGACTCGTACGAGAACATGAAAGTTGAGGCAAACCCTTAAGTCAAGGTGCGAGACAAGAAGAGCTGACGCTAAGTGATATTTTCATGCAAAGACGAGCGGTCATACTCGCGATTTAAATTAGTATAGTGTAATCTTGCATGAGTGGCAACACGATGGAGATGATCTTCATACCCTGCTAAGGAGCACGAGGATGACAACAATACCCTACGAGGATAATCTTTATGACATGTAGAGAACTTTATGAAGATATGGACTCCGACTATCATTATTAGTGGCATTGACACGAAGAATCTCAGCGTGGAATCCACAGTTCTTAGAGCGATGTTACCAGTCTCGGCTTGCGAAAGATTAACGAGGTGGTGCGACTTTAATAGCTATAACAAACTAATTTAATCAACAGTTCTTACTTGGATTCTAAGAAGTTATTTTTTTCAAGACCTTTCAAATAACCGTGAGCCCTTGTCTATTTAACAACTTGTTTCATTCACCCCTTGCAAGTGATGCATATTATTTCTTTTCCTCCATTGAGTCATAACTCACTTTCAATTCTTGGAAAGTGGTGTTGCCTTCATAACTTTGGACAATTGGATTGATTGTAGTCTTCTTTGACTTATTATTTATACGAACAATATTTTGACTTTGTGAGCCTTTGCTATTGAACTTCATTCCTAAGGCTTCTTGCAGTTATGTCCTTCAATATAGGCATGTTTCACAGACATGTTTTCTATGGGATATTCTTCTTTAAACTTTTGTTCAGCTTTTCAATTTGTAACCATGCTTGTGTCAAGTTCTTTCTCTTAGAGTGAAATTCTTTTTGGTTCAGTTCCACTATATGCATTCTTTCCATAATAGAACCATTCTTTTTACAAAACAAAGTTAAGGCCTACATTTTGTACCTTGCCTTAACAAACTTAATCCACTTGATTTTTTTCAAAAGCTCCTTTGACTTTGGTTGCCTTTCACAAACATATGAACCCATTGATGTGATTATATTATTCCACATTATGATTTTCGTTGAACCATGATCAGTACCGCTTTGTGACAACTGCCTATATTTCTCAATCCTCATACAATTGATCATTTTTTTTTCCCAACCCTATAAGTCATTATCCATTGATATGCAGACCTTTCAAATTTGGTCGAACAACAGAATTATCTTGTTTGGTAGCCTACTATGAGAATTGACTTTAATTCGATTCCATCCCATATTTATGACCTATCTTATGTTCTTTCAAGCTCCGTGGGGATGATCATAACCAATTGTTACAATTCGAAATCGGTTCATATCCAAGTTAAGACTGTTTGATTAAACTTTGAGTTCTTGATACATATTCCGAGTTCTTGATGCAACATTTGCAAGGAGAGGCAAATTTCTTTTCAAGCCCCGGGCAAAGAGCCGACTATTTTATATGGGATCTCCATGAACCGACGAACCTCCATAATCTCCGCACTGCAAGCAACCACGATGATAAGAAAAGGGCGTCCGGCGTATCTTGTGTACTTGAACGGAGAGGAAAAGAAGGATTTGAGAGTGGAAGATGTGGCAATAATACGAGATTTTCCCGATGTGCTTTGCCTGGACCGCCACCCGACAGACAATTAGAGTTCACTATTGATTTGGAACCAAGGTCTGCGCCGGTATCGAAGGCGCCATACCGAATGGCCCCTAAAGAGTTGGCAGTGTTGAAGATTCAGTTGCAAGAACTGCTAGATTTGGGATTTATTCGACCTAGTGTGTCACCGTGGGGAGGGCCAGTGTTGTTCGTAAAGAAAAAGGATGGCACGATGAGGATGTGCATCGACTATCGTGAGCTCAACAAGATGACCTTGAAGAATAAGTACCCACTGCCGAGGATTGATGATTTGTTTGACCAACTTCGAGGAGCGGGCGTATTTTCAAAAATGGACTTGAGGTCAGGATATCATCAACTAAAGGTCCGACGAGAGGATGTGCCTAAGACTGCTTTTCGCACTCGTTGTGGCCATTATGAATTCGTCGTGATGCCATTTGGGCTGACCAACGCCCCGGCCATCTTCATGGACTTGATGAACCGAGTTTTCCATGAGTATCTCGACAAGTTCGAGCTAGTCTTCATCGACGATGTTTTAGTATACTCAAAGAACGAGGAGGAGCATGGATGGCATCTACAAACAGTGTTGGAAACGTTGCGAAAGAAGAAGCTTTATGCCAAGTTTAGTAAGTGTGAGTTTTGGTTGACTCGAGTGAACTTTCTTGGACGGCAAAAGGGATTCAAGTAGACCCAGCAAAAGGTCGAGGCCGTGCAGAATTTGTCACGACCGCCCATACAAGGGGTACCACAAACGCGGCGATCGTGACCGACATGCATGGGTTACAATTTAAAAAGAACAACTTAATTAATTTGAAGAAAGGAAAACAACTTAGTTTAAAGATTTTAAGGTTATTTTTTTTTTGAAAAGACATAAGATAAAATACTTTTAAAAAGACAATGGGAAAAAAATTAGACTTAAGAAATATAATAACTAAAAACTAAAGTAGAACAAGCACTTAACTTAAATCTCGGAGAATACCATTTTCAAAAGACAACGTAGATGCACGTTTAAATCCTAACACCACCATACATGTCCCAACACCAAAACGAAAAGCTTACAGTCTTAAGACATAAATTAAAACATAGCAGCGGATAAATAAGGTTCAAGGAGAGTCAAGGATCACGCCTATGTATGACGACACAACGTATCCTAAGGTCTCTAGCCAGCTCAACATCCACCGCAACATCCCGCTCAACCTGCAAAATTTTTTTAAAAGAAAATGCAGGGCTGAGTACTTGTTGTACTCAATGGGCTCATGCCGAAAACATTTATCAAGTTATGTCATCCATACTAGTGATCTCGAGTTTTATACGCAGTAAAGAAAAATATCACGAGAACACAAAAAAAGTTTCATAGACTGGCCAGTCAAATAATCTCCCCACTTTTCACATCAATCCAACAATCACAACCACAGTGCGACGAAAGTGTGGCCACACTATTCGCCCACGAGACCGGCCGACTTGCAAGGACGGCTCACGATCCCACCAGTGTACACAGCCCGATAGGATTTACGGCCCTACTCGGACCCGAATTCGTTTCACAAAACAGCCATATAGCCTAACGGAGTAAACTCATACGAACTAGGCATCAGGCACACAATCTCATAACAAAACAGTCCATGGCATGACATAACAGTTAAACCACCCTTGTATCTCCACATAATATTTTTCGGAAAAATAAAGAGGTTTGAAAAGAAAGCCCACCTCGTTCTCTTAGTAATTCACAACCCAACTTAGCAACTCTCGATCCTCGAGTTCACGAGTACCCAACACCCTTGTCAACGACAACACAAGTCAACCTCACACAACATTATTTGACTATGCATGTCCTATCGTCTCTCTCTCAACGTTTTCCTCAATTTCCCAAACCCAACATACATCTCAAAGGTGTAAAACACACGTAACACATTTCAACTTCTCACAAGTGATTTCAACATTTAAGCACATTCCTTGGACATACATGCATCATACAATACTTTTAAACTTGAGAAATAAGTGTCATTTAATCAGGGCAGAAAACTGGCAGAATTGCGCGACCGTTTTGTAAAAATCACTTTAAATTCACCCGACCTCAAAACATGCTAAATTTTGGTCACGATACAGAGGACACATTCAAGTTCATCCATGAAAATTTTCATATCAAAATCACGTCATTCAGTCAGTCATATCACATATTGAACTCTCTGGTCGGAACATATAATTTCTGACAGTATTGCGCAGTTCATTTGAAAAATTCACCATAAATTCATACGATGCCCAAAAAGGCTGAAAATTTAACACAACACAGAAAACACTTCAAATTTTCACATAGTTTAAAAATTACATCGATCGGAGTTAATTTGGTCAGTCAAACAGAAAACGAAACATTCCTGGCGAGAACTCACGTTTCTGGCAGATTTGCGCAGTCAACTTCAAAAATTTATTAAAAATTCATTTTTCGATAAAACAGGCTGAAATTCGCACGAGAGACAGAAAACATCTTTAAGTTTACTCAATAAGAAGTTCGTAGCAAAATTCGTTCGTTTGATGGGTCGAATACAGATCATAAGTCACTGGTCGAGCATCACAGAATTCTGGTTCAAATTCGAAAATAGGGTTTTTAAATTTCCACAACGAAAACACCGAATCTTCATGCTCGAAAACACATAATCATGCTTACACGTTACTCAAACACATATTTGCATACAAACTCATATCATTCACCACATATTTCTATCCAACATACATGGTTTCAACCAACAAATGCAAAAATCAAACAAGTTCTTACGAACACACGATTTCCCCCGTTAAAACTTGCGATCTATCAAACCTACACTCTCTACATGCATGTAGGACTCAAAACATGGTTCAAAAGAGAAGGAGGAGGAAAAGTGTGCGAATATACCTTCCTTTGACAAAACGAATCAGTAGAAGCGTAGAATGAAGCGATCCGTCGGAAACTCTTGAAGATACTTTCAATGGTTGCAAGAACAATGGTGGATGGAGGATTTTTGGAGATGGGAGAGTGGGAGAAGATGAAAAAAAACGTGTGGGAGAGGGAGAGAATGAAAGTGGCGAAATTTTTGAGTGAATGGGGGCTAGGGTTTTATTATTTGGTATTTATTTGCTAGGTTTAAGTCCATGAATGAATTAAATAAATAAATTGTGAGGAATTAAATATATAGGCCAATGAATAAAAATCCCACAATTATGAAGAGCCAAATTTTCGAAAATTATGGCTGAAAAATTAATAAGGAATTATTTGGTATTTACTTGGAGAGAATTAATTCCACAACTTAGGAAATAAAAATAATGGATACAAGGAAACAAATAAATTAAATCTCTAAGTAGGAAAATTGTGGTGGGGGCCGAAAATTTCAAGGACTTTGCACAAGGAAATTATTTAAATCCCCAATTAAATAGAATAGGATTTAAATTTGATAATTTCTTTTATGGAAAAAGACTCCCATAAAATAGGTAACAATCAATTAAATTTCCACAAGGAAAATAATAGTATGGGGCGTGTGACATGGAAGGGAAGTAGTAGAAAAATATTCACATCCCCAATTAAATTGACATAGAAATTTATTTGAATAAAAAGGGATTCCACAAATTAGGAAACAAATAAAATATTCTCCAAATTTTATTGGAGAGGGCCGAAAATTGCTAGGCTAAATAGCCAAGGAAATATCCCAACTCTCTATCTATTTTGGGTGAAGGAATAAATTTTAACATGATTTAATTGGATTAAAATCAAAGGAAGGGAGTCAATAAAGCACCAATTAAATCAAATGAAAATAATCCAATCTCCTATTGGAGATTTTCGAAACTCCCAAGGAAAAATAAAATGGAGTTCGAATTTCATGTAGTACAATTTAGGGGTCATTAGTTTGGATTTAATTTGGATTAAAGTCCCAAAACAATTAATTAAATCCATAAAAAGAAGTACTATTTCAATAATTAGGAAGGCCGTATATTTCAATGAATCGACTCGAGAAAGAAATAAATGCATGATCTTATTAATTATTTCCCTTCCTTGGAAAAGTATAAAACTCAAGCTCATCAATCACATTAAACACGATAATTCATTCCACGTAAGGCCACTTAAATC
Source organism: Salvia splendens (assembly GCF_004379255.2). Classification (NCBI taxonomy): domain Eukaryota; kingdom Viridiplantae; phylum Streptophyta; class Magnoliopsida; order Lamiales; family Lamiaceae; genus Salvia; species Salvia splendens. The sequence continues at coordinate 23,862,248 of NC_056036.1, read as the reverse complement.
ACATAGAAGCAAACGTTTCTAAAATTCCAATATTCCAATAACGTATCAAATGGGTCACAAAAGTTTGGGATGTTACATCCTTCCCCTCTAAACAGAAATTTCGTCCCGAAATTTAAACGTCTCATACAAACAGCTCGGGAAACTTTTCTTTCATCTTATCTTCTAATTCCCACGTAGCTTCCTCGGGACCATGGTGCTTCCACAACACCTTCACGGACGTTATCGTCTTGTTCCGTAGCTCTTGTACCTTCCGATCTAGGATTGCTTCGGGCCTTTCCTCGTAGCTCATGTCGGGGGTTAGGATCACTTCCTCTTGGTGAATCACATGTTTGGGGACGAACACGTACTTGCGCAACTGCGACACGTGGAACACGTTGTGCACGTTCCCAAAGCTGGGAGGTAACGCCAAACGATATGCCACAGGACCTACTTCATCGATGATCTCGTACGGTCCAACAAAACGCGGTTTCAGCTTGCCCTTCACTCCAAATCTCGCAACTCCTCTCGTCGGGGACACTTTCAAGAACACTTTGTCACCAACGTCGAATTTGATTTCCGTTCGACGCACGTCCGCATACGACTTCTGTCTATCTTGAGCTTCCTTGATCCTTACGCGGATTTGATGCACAATTTCAGTCATCTCCTTTATAGCATCGGGTCCTAACATCTTCCTCTCGCCGACTTCATCCCAATAAAGTGAGGATTGACACTTCTTGCCATACAAAGCTTCGTACGGGGCCATATCGATCGTCGCTTGATAGCTATTGTTGTAGGCGAATTCAACCAATGGTAGAACTGTTTCCCAACTTTCCCCTCGATCTAAGACAACTGCTCGCAACATATCTTCTAGTGTCTGAATCATCCTCTCTGACTGCCCATCCGATTGCGGGTGATAAGCAGTGCTGAAGTTCAGTTGTGTGCCCAATTCGCGTTGCAAACTCATCCAAAACTTTGAGGTAAACTTCGTATCGCGGTCGGATACAATGGTCTTTGGCACTCCATGCAATCGCACAATCTCGTTCACGTAGAGTTTAGCTAACTTGTCCGCGCCATAAGTAATTTTCATCGGTAAGAAGTGTGCGCTCTTAGTAAGTCGATCAATGATCACCCAAAAAACAGTGTTGCCCTTCTGTGACTTTGGCAAACCCGTCACGAAATCCATGGCTAGATGTTCCCACTTCCATTCAGGAATTTCGAGCGGTTGTAACTTCCCATATGGCCGTTGGTGTAGGGCCTTCACTTGTTGGCATGCTAGACATCGTTCCACATATGACGCTACATCCCCTTTTATCCCATTCCACCAAAACCGTTGCTTCAAATCCCGATACATCTTCGTTCTTCCGGGGTGTGCGGTGTAAGGCGTGTCGTGCGCTTCACTCAAAATCTCCTCTTTTAGCACCTCATCGCTTGGCACACACAATCGTCCATCATACGTCAAAGCATTATCCGCCTCCTCACGGTAATGATCAAGCTTCTCGGCTCTCACCTTCGCGCGTAATTCCTCCAACTTTCCATCACGTCGCTGGGCTTCTATGAGTTTGGTTCTCAAATCTGGCTCAATCACTAGTGTCGCCACTCTTGCACCTACTGTCTCGGGCGCTTTCACTATTTCCAAACTCATCTTGTCAAACTCGTGAAACAAAGCTTCCTCTTGCGTTAGGAAATAAGCCAGTTGAGGTTGGTTCTTCCTACTCAAGGCATCGGCGACCACGTTCGCCTTGCCCGGATGGTAATTAATACCGCAGTCATAGTCTTTCACGACCTCTAACCAACGTCGTTGTCGCATGTTTAGCTCCTTCTGCTCGAAGAAGTACTTGAGACTCTTGTGATCGGTGTAGATTTCGCATCTCACTCCATAGAGATGATGTCTCCAAATTTTCAGTGCATGCACCACTGCAGCTAACTCCAAATCATGCGTCGGAAAATTCAACTCATTCGGTCTCAGCTGTCGGGAAGCATATGCTATCACCTTCCCATCTTGCATTAACACACATCCTAGTCCTATTTTCGACGCGTCCGTATAGACGGCGAAGTCCTTGTCGGGTTCTGGTACCGCTAGGACTGGTGCTGTAGTCAATTTCTCCTTCAATAGTTGGAAACTCGCCTCGCACTCTGGCGTCCAAACCACCTTAATTCCTTTCTTTAGTAGTTGCGTCATCGGTCTCGCAATCTTAGAGAATCCCTCGATGAATCGTCGATAATATCCCGCCAATCCCAAGAAACTGCGGATTTCACTGGGCGTTTTCGGCGATTTCCAATTCTGTACGGCCTCGACCTTTGCTGGGTCTACTTGAATTCCGTTTGCCGTCACAATATGACCAAGGAAGTTCACTCGAGTTAACCAAAACTCACACTTACTAAACTTGGCATAAAGTTTCTCCCTTTGCAACGTTTCCAACACGAACAGGTGTTGTCCATGCTCCTCTTCGTTCTTCGAGTATACCAACACGTCGTCGATGAAGACTAACACAAACTTGTCAAGATACTCGTGGAAAACTCGGTTCATCAAGTTCATGAAAACGGCTGGGGCGTTGGTCAGCCCAAATGGCATGACGATGAATTCATAATGGCCATAACGAGTGCGAAAAGCAGTCTTAGGCACATCCTCTCGCCGGACCTTTAGTTGATGATACCCTGATCTCAAATCCATTTTCGAGAATACGCCCGCTCCTCGAAGTTGGTCAAACAAGTCGTCAATCCTTGGCAGTGGGTACTTATTCTTCATGGTCATCTTGTTAAGCTCACGATAGTCGATGCACATCCTCATCGTCTCATCCTTCTTCTTAACGAACAAAACTGGTGCTCCCCATGGTGACACACTGGGTCGAATGAAACCCAAGTCTAACAGTTCCTGCAACTGAACCTTTAACTCGGCCAACTCCTTAGGGGCCATTCGGTATGGCGCCTTGGATACTAGCGCTGATCCTGGTTCTAAATCAATGGTGAACTCCACCTGTCTGTCGGGTGGCGGTCCTGGTAAAGCTTCGGGGAACACCTCGGGAAAATCTCACACCACTGCCACGTCTTCCACCCGCAATTCTTTCTTTTCTTCCCCATTCAAGTATACCAGATACGCTGGACGTCCTTTCCTTATCATCGTAGTTGCTTGCAATGCGGAGATTATGGAGGTTCGCCGGTTCATGGAGATCCCATACAAGATAGTCGGCTTTTCGCCGGGGCTTGAAAAGAAATTTGTCTCTCTTTACAGTGAATAGTTGCGTGGTTCTTGGTAAGCCAATCCATTCCCAAGATTATGTCTACATTCCCCAAAGGCATGACGTGTAAAAGTCGAGCTACTACTCCTAACTCTCCTAACACAAACTTTAGTCAAACAGTCTTAACTTGGATATGAACCGATTTTTGAATTGTAACAATTGGTTATGATCATCCCCTCGGAGCTTGAAAGAACATAAGATAGGTCATGAATATGGGATGAAATCAAATTAATGTCAACTCTCATAGTAGGCTACCAAAAGACAATTCAGTTGCTCGACCAAATTTGAAAGGTCCACACATCAATGGATAATGACTTAAAGGGTTGAGGGAAAAGAAATGATCAGTTGCATGAGGATTTAGAAATGTAGGCATTTGTCACAAGGCGGTACTGATCATGGTTCAACGAAAATCATAATATGGATTGATAGAATAACATCAATGGGTTCATAAGTTTGTGAAAGGCAATCAAAGTCAAATGGGCTATTGAAAACAAAAATCAAGTGGATTAAGTTTGTTAAGGCAAGGAACAAAATGTAGGCATTAACTTCATTTTGTAGAAAGAAAGGTTCTATTACGGAAAGGATACATGAACTGAACCAAAAAGAATTTCACTCTGTAAGAAAGAACTTGACACAGACATGGTGACAAAATAAAAGTTGAACAAAAGTTCCAAGAGAAATATCCCACAGAAAAACATGTCTACGAAACGTGATCATATTGAAGGACATAACTGCAAGCAATCTTAGGAATGAAGGTCAATAGCAAAGGCTCACAAAGTCAAAATATGATCCGTATAAATAATAGGTCAAAGAAGACTACAATCAATCCAAGTGTCCAAAGTTATGAAGGCAACACCACTTTCCAAGAACTGAAAGTGAGTTATGACTCAATGGAGGAAAAGAAACAATATACATCACTTGCAAGGGGTGAATGAAACAAGCTGTTAAATAGACAATGGCTCACGGCTATTTGAAAGGTCCTGAAAGATAACTTCTTATAATCCAAGTAAGAACTGTTGATTAGAATAGTTTGTTCCAGCTATTAAAGTCGCACCTCCTTGTTCATCTTTCGCAAGCCGAAACTGGTAACATCGCTCTAAGAACTGTGGATTCCACGCTGAGATTCTTCGTGTCATTGCCGCTAATAACGATAGTTGGAATCCATATCTTCATAAAATTCTTTGCCTGTCATAATGACTATCCTCGTAGGACATGGTTATCATCCTCGTGCTCCTTAGCAGGGTATGGAGATCATCTCCATCGTGCTTCCACTTACGCAAGATTAAACTATACTAATTTAAATCGCAAGTATGATCGCTCGTCGTTGCATGAAAATATCTCTTAGCGTCGGTTCTTCTTGTCTCGCACCTTGACTTAAGCGTTTGCCTAAACTTTCATATTCTCGTACGTTTCATTGCTCGGAAAAGCAGTTGTTAAGTTTTCAACTTTGAGCTACGATTCGCGCGGTCAGCTAGGCATTTTATTTTAGGTACCCTAAGTTCACAACACAATTCATCATCTCATAGATCATCGTCTACTTCAATTTACGTCATTCATACCTCAAGGTAAACAAACCACATTTTCACATCCCATAGCAAACACTTTCGAACTACACATCATATTCAAAACTTTTGAAACAAAATTTCTTTACACTTTCACACTTTCCAAAAAATTTTTTTCCACATCTCACTTGTAAAGTAAAAGTTGACCCAAACTAAATCGTAGTTTCGCATCGACTTTCATCATTCGTATAAAACATTCCATAGAATAACACATCATACCTCGCACCTCATAACATACATAACATCACACTTCCACAGCTCAATTTTCCAAACGAAGTAATTTTTTTTTTTTTTTTTTTTTGCAGAACTCATTTTTTTTTTTGAACTATAAACACAACAATTTCCATTGATCAATTAATTTTATCAAAAGAAAGAACTAACATATTTTCATTTAAAGTTCAAAGATTTTTTTTTTTTTTCCAAAAAGTTCCAACAACTTTCCACAACATAAATATTTTTCCCACTAGAACAACTAGTCATTAATATTGCAAAACTCATAACACATTTGCATTCCAACCAAAACACTCATGCACTTCACATATATGTTTGAGACAACATTTTTAGATTACTCATCTTTTCTCAAAAAAAATTTCAACATTCTCAAAACAACTCATTAATTTCCATCTTTCATGTAAAACACGCCATCTTCCCATAATCACATGCTTACGTCATAACACTTTCACACACATAGCACATACTTAAGTCATCATACCAATCTTGCTCATGTCCCACATAATCATACTATACCAATATCATATTCGCACATACAACACGTGCTTAAATCATCTTCTCAATTCATGCTCATATTGTTTTCACCCATAATACACGCGTTTAAATCATCATGCTCACATTCAACATATGTATGTCATCATATCATTTATTCTCGAATTTCAACATGAAAATAACCTCACATCATCACGTAATTACATGCTCATGCATTCTTTTGCCCAAAACATCCTCATCATATCGTCGATTTTATACATCGTTCACACATTTCATCAACAACTTAAAACATACCTCACTTTCCTTGGTTGAGCGTGATGCTTTGGATGTTGAGCCTTCATGACACTTCTAGTCAATGAGGGTTCACTAACTTAGACTTAAAGTGAAAGAAGACTCTCGGACCAGAGCGAAAGAACAAAGCTCTGATACCACTCTGTCACGACTGCCCATACAAGGGGTACCACAAACGCGGCGATCGTGACCGACATGCATGGGTTACAATTTAAAAAGAACAACTTAATTAATTTGAAGAAAGGAAAACAACTTAGTTTAAAGATTTTAAGGTTATTTTTTTTTGAAAAGACATAAGATAAAATACTTTTAAAAAGACAATGGGAAAAAAATTAGACTTAAGAAATATAATAACTAAAAACTAAAGTAGAACAAGCACTTAACTTAAATCTCGGAGAATACCATTTTCAAAAGACAACGTAGATGCACGTTTAAATCCTAACACCACCATACATGTCCCAACACCAAAACGAAAAGCTTACGGTCTTAAGACATAAATTAAAACATAGCAGCGGATAAATAAGGTTCAAGGAGAGTCAAGGATCACGCCTATGTATGACGACACAACGTATCCTAAGGTCTCTAGCCAGCTCAACATCCACAGCAACATCCCGCTCAACCTGCAAAATTTTTTTAAAAGAAAATGCAGGGCTGAGTACTTGTTGTACTCAATGGGCTCATGCCAAAAACATTTATCAAGTTATGTCATCCATACTAGTGATCTCGAGTTTTATACGCAGTAAAGAAAAATATCACGAGAACACAAAAAAAGTTTCATAGACTGGCCAGTCAAATAATCTCTCCACTTTTCACATCAATCCAACAATCACAACCACAGTGCGACGAAAGTGTGGCCACACTATTCGCCCACGAGACCGGCCGACTTGCAAGGACGGCTCACGATCCCACCAGTGTACACAGCCCGATAGGATTTACGGCCCTACTCGGACCCGAATTCGTTTCACAAAACAGCCATATAGCCTAACGGAGTAAACTCATACGAACTAGGCATCAGGCACACAATCTCATAACAAAACAGTCCATGGCATGACATAACAGTTAAACCACCCTTGTATCTCCACATAATATTTTTCGGAAAAATAAAGAGGTTTGAAAAGAAAGCCCACCTCGTTCTCTTAGTAATTCACAACCCAACTTAGCAACTCTCGATCCTCGAGTTCACGAGTACCCAACACCCTTGTCAATGACAACACAAGTCAGCCTCACACAACATTATTTTACTATGCATGTCCTATCGTCTCTCTCTCAACGTTTTCCTCAATTTCCCAAACCCAACATACATCTCAAAGGTGTAAAACACACGTAACACATTTCAACTTCTCACAAGTGATTTCAACATTTAAGCACATTCCTTGGACATACATGCATCATACAATACTTTTAAACTTGAGAAATAAGTGTCATTTAATCAGGGCAGAAAACTGGCAGAATTGCGCGACCGTTTTGTAAAAATCACTTTAAATTCACCCGACCTCAAAACATGCTAAATTTTGGTCACGATACAGAGGACACATTCAAGTTCATCCATGAAAATTTTCATATCAAAATCACGTCATTCAGTCAGTCATATCACATATTGAACTCTCTGGTCGGAACATACAATTTCTGACAGTATTGCGCAGTTCATTTGAAATATTCACCATAAATTCATACAATGCCCAAAAAGGCTGAAAATTTAACACAACACAGAAAACACTTCAAATTTTCACATAGTTTAAAAATCACATCGATCGGAGGTCATTTGGTCTGTCAAACAGAAAACGAAACATTCCTGGCGAGAACTCACGTTTCTGGCAGATTTGCGCAGTCAACTTCAAAAATTTATTAAAAATTCATTTTTCGATAAAACAGGCTGAAATTCACACGAGAGACAGAAAACATCTTTAAGTTTACTCAGTAAAAAGTTCGTAGCAAAATTCGTTCGTTTGATGGGTCGAATACAGATCATAAGTCACTGGTCGAGCATCACAGAATTCTGGTTCAAATTCGAAAATAGGGTTTTTAAATTTCCACAACGAAAACACCGAATCTTCATGCTCGAAAACACATAATCATGCTTACACGTTACTCAAACACATATTTGCATACAAACTCATATCATTCACCACATATTTCGATCCAACATACATGGTTTCAACCAACAAATGCAAAAATCAAACAAGTTCTTACGAACACACGATTTCCCCCCGTTAAAACTTGCGATCTATCAAACCTACACTCTCTACATGCATGTAGGACTCAAAACATGGTTCAAAAGAGAAGCAGGAGGAAAAGTGTGCGAATATACCTTCCTTTGACAAAACGAATCGGTAGAAGCGTAGAATGAAGCGATCCGTCGGAAACTCTTGAAGATACTTTCAATGGTTGCAAGAACAATGGTGGATGGAGGATTTTTGGAGATGGGAGAGTGGGAGAAAATGAAAAAAACGTGTGGGAGAGGGAGAGAATGAAAGTGGCGAAATTTTTGAGTGAATGGGGGCTAGGGTTTTATTATTTGGTATTTATTTGCTAGGTTTAAGTCCATGAATGAATTAAATAAATAAATTATGAGGAATTAAATATATAGGCCAATGAATAAAAATCCCACAATTATGAAGAGCCAACTTTTCGAAAATTATGGCTGAAAAATTAATAAGGAATTATTTGGTATTTACTTGGAGAGAATTAATTCCACAACACCAAAAATTTCAAGGACTTTGCACAAGGAAATTATTTAAATCCCCAATTAAATAGAATAGGATTTAAATTTGGTAATTTCTTTTATGGAAAAAGGCTCCCATAAAATAGGTAACAATCAATTAAATTTCCACAAGGAAAATAATAGTATGGGGCGTGTGACATGGAAGGGAAGTAGTAGAAAAATATTCACATCCCCAATTAAATTGACATAGAAATTTATTTGAATAAAAAGGGATTCCACAAATTAGGAAACAAATAAAATATTCTCCAAATTTTATTGGAGAGGGCCGAAAATTGCTAGGCTAAATAGCCAAGGAAATATCTCAACTCTCTATCTATTTTGGGTGAAGGAATAAATTTTAACATGATTTAATTGGATTAAAATCAAAGGAAGGGAGTCAATAAAGCACCAATTAAATCAAATGAAAATAATCCAATCTCCTATTGGAGATTTTCGAAACTCCCAAGGAAAAATAAAATGGAGTTCGAATTTCATGTAGTACAATTTAGGGGTCATTAGTTTGGATTTAATTTGGATTAAAGTCCCAAAACAATTAATTAAATCCATAAAAAGAAGTACTATTTCAATAATTAGGAAGGCCGTATATTTCAATGAATCGACTCGAGAAAGAAATAAATGCATGATCTTATTAATTATTTCCCTTCCTTGGAAAAGTATAAAACTCAAGCTCATCAATCACATTAAACACGATACGTAAGGCCACTTAAATCACATAGAAGCAAATGTTTCTAAAATTCCAAAATTCCAATAACGTATCAAAAGGGTCACAAAAGTTTGGGATGTTACAGAATTGGAAATCGCCGAAAACGCCGAGTGAAATCTGCAGTTTCTTGGGATTGGTGGGATACTATCGACGTTTCATTGAAGGATTCTCTAAAATCGCGAGACGCATGACAACATTGCTAAAGATGGGAATCAAAGTGGTTTGGACGCCGGAGTGCGAGGCGAGTTTCCAACTGTTGAAGGAGAAGTTGACGATAGCACCGGTCCTAGCCGTGCCGGCAACCGACAAAGACTTTGCCGTCTATACTGATGCATCAAAAGTAGGACTTGGATGCGTGTTGATGCAAGATGGGAAAGTGATAGCATACGCTTCCCGACAGTTGAGATCGAATGAATTGAATTTTCCGACTCATGATTTAGAGTTAGCAGCAGTGGTGCATGCACTGAAAATTTGGAGACACCATCTCTATGGAGTGAGATGCGAGATATATACGGATCACAAGAGTCTCAAATACTTCTTGGAGCAGAATGAGCTAAACATGCGACAGCGACGTTGGTTAGAGATTGTGGAAGATTATGACAGTGGTATTCACTATCATCCGGGCAAGGCGAACGTAGTAGCCGATGATTTGAGTAGGAAGAACCAACCTCAATTGGCTTATTTCCTAACGCAAGAGGAAGCGTTGATTCGAGAATTCGATTGAATGATATTGGAAATAGTAAAAGTGCCCGAGACAGTAGGAGGAAGAACATGATTGTGAGATATTTTGAAGCATGATTGGGTGTGGGAAGCATGAAAATTTTTGTTTGGATAAATGATGAAAAAACCCTAAATTCGAAATTGTGAAACCTGAAAACTGAGGTGTTCGGACATTGGATTCCGACGTGTGTTTGACTGAACAAACGATCTTATTTTGGTGCGAATTTTTAACTGAGTAAACTTCAAGCTGTTTTCTATGTTGTGTGTAAATTTCAGCCCCACTTGAAGAAAGATGAATTGTTAATAAATTTTTGAAGTCGACTGTGCAATTCTCTCAGAAACTTGTTTTCTCGCCAAAATGTTTCGTTTTCTATTAGACCGGCCAAATCGCATCCTTTTGATGTGAATTTTGAACTAGATGGAATTTGAAGTGTCTTCTGAGTTTTTTGAAAATTTCAGCCTCATTGGACATCGGATGAATATTTGGTAAAATTTTCAATGGAACTGCACAGTGCTGCCAAAATTTTTGTGGTCCGACCAGAGAGTTACATTATTGTTCTGACTGACCAAATGACGTGATTTTGGTGTGAAATTTTAACTGGATGAACTTGAGTGTGTCTTCTGTGTTGTGACCAAATCTTAGTTTCATATGAGGTCGTATGGATTTTTAGTGATTTTTACGAACCAACCGCGCAGTTCTGCCAGATTTATTGTTATGTGGAAATATCACTTGTTGCCAAGTTTGAGTGAGTTATATGACGTGATTATGTGTGACACGTTGAGAAATATTATGGCATGTTTTCCTTATGTTGGTGAATGTTGGGAGGGGTAAATTTAAGAGAATGATAAAAGGAACGATAGGACATGCATGATAATGTGAATTGATGGAAGGCGGATTTGTATTGTTGTTTGGCAAGGGTTATTGTGAGTACGTGAGCACAAGGAACGAGGGTTAGCTTAAGTGGATATTGAATTGCTTAAGCAAATGAGGTGGGCTTTCTTTTCAAATCTCTTTATTTTCCAAAAATACGATGTTGTGTTATAAGGGTGGTTTAACTTGTTATGTCATGCCATGTTATTTTGTTTGTGAGATTGTTGTCTGATGCCTAGTTTTTCTGAGCTTGCTCCATTAGGCTATATGACTGTGTTGTGAAACGAATTCGGGTCTGAGTAGGGTCGAAAACCCTATCAGGTTGTGTACACTGGTGGGATCGTGAGCCGTCCTTGCTAGTCGGCCGGTCTCGTGGGCGAATAGTGTGGCCACACTTTCGTCGCACTATGATATGATGATTGTGATTGATGGATTGATGAGAAAAGTGGGGAGATACATTGTCTGGCCAGACTTTGAAATTTTTTGTGTTCTTGTGATATTTCTTAACTACATATAAAACTCGAGATGACATATAACTATATAAAAATATTTTCGGCATGAGCCCATAGAGTAAAACAAGTACTCAGCCCTGCATATGTTTTCTTTATGTGCAGGTTGAGCGGGATGTTGCGGTGGATGTTGAGTTGGCCTAGGAATTTTGGGTGCGTTGTGTCTTCATACATAGACATCACCTTTGACTCTCTTTAAACCTTATTTCCGCTACTATATATTTTGAAGTATGCCTCAAGACCTTATTCCATTTCATACTGTGTTTGAACAGGTTTGATTGTGTTAGGCTTTAATCTAATGTTTATCTTGTTTCTCTAAAATGGTTTCTCGTGAACTAAATCCAAATGTTTCCTTATGAAAGTTAATTGTTTTTTTTATTTCTCCGCTGCTTATTTTGAAAAATCATTTTGTCTTAAGTCGTTGCTAATTAAAAATAAATTTATAACATTAAGTTCTTTAAACTAGAAATTTGTTGTCTAAACCTTTAATGAACTAAAATATTATTCCTTTAAGCTAATTAAGCGTTCATAAACTGTTATCATTGTATGTCGTCGTTATTGTTGTCCCTTGGTCACGATCGCCTCGTTTGTAGTACCCCTAGTATGGGCGGTCGTGACAGGTTTGCTCACATACTACACAGATTTTACTACCAAAACTTAAAATACATAAAATACGAAATACGAAAAAACACATAAAATACGAATTACGATAAACTAAAACTTAAAAAGGAAAAGAAAAACTAACTTGTCAAGGGGGGGTGGTGGTCACATGTTCCTCCTACTCCTCCGTGGAGCAGGGCTTGGTGCAGGTGGCTCTACCAAATCCTCTTCCTTGTTCTGGATGGTTCTTCATCAGATTTCGCTTGTTCCATGTTACCTTCTTCCTCTCGTTCTGCTACCTCTGTCTCCGGCACCCTGGGTTCATCATCCTGACCATGGCTGTGGCGAGGAACGAGAATATGAAGGATAATGCTGAGGGACCGATCTACCGAAGAGCGGTTTCTAACTAAGCGTAGAAGTGATGAACTAGTTGATGATGATTCTCTCTCCAAGTGGCTTCCTTTTATAGGGAGGCCTCCCTTGATTTTTAGGGTAGACTCTCTTCATGAAATGACTCTTTTGCCCCTTGCTTGCGGCTGATCTTCCCTGCTATCCTTCTTCTCCATCTCGAGCCTTTTTGGCATGCATCCTGGTCAGTATTGCACCCTACTGATGCCCTTTTCACCTGAATTATCCGAACATTCTCATACTGGCTAGAACACTTTCCCTGCACACTTTAGCAACTGTTTTGCAGATATATTCCAATTATGCACATTATACTGACCAGTAACCAAGGCCTAGAATACGACTTATCAGGGCCTTAAGATTGGGACTACTGACCATGGATGAGGATATCAGAGGAGGAAAGGACGACAGACATATTGGTCCCCCTAGAAAAACCCCAGGATTTGACACATAGCAGGCGTGGGAGCTCATCACGCACAAACGTGGGGGGCGTTTCAAGACCAGCATTTCATGGGGAGTCCACATCACCAACCACCTCCTCCGTTTTGCCCATATTTTTATTGGCTACAATCTGATGGGGCAGGTCAGCTCCACCCTAACAACACCTGAGCTTTACTTCGCCTGGTGTATGTTACAAGGTGTGAAGGTCCACCTCGGCTACTGGTCGGCTCAAGTATGCCATCTGATGACTACCCACACATCGCCCCATCTCTATACGTGTCATCTTCTCGGGGCATATCTGCAGCGAAACATCAAGATGAAAATCGCAAAGTCAGAACCACCTCTAGAAATGTGTGACACCCCGGAGCAGTTTAATGTAGAATTCTTCTTTAACAAAGGGTTGTTATACAAGAAAGACGACGAAGTCTACTTCTATGAGGTGGGACATACGGAAGCAGCTATGAGAGCGGAAGGGAGTTCGGTGACGGAGACGGCCACATTGGAATGGAAAAAGGAACTGGAAGGAGTGAGGGCCGACATACAAGATGTCAAAACCGAGTTATCCGCATTGACCTCCACAGTTCTAGGGTTAAAGGAGAACAGCTCGACCCCCACAAGGCCTTTCTCTAGGAGCTACTCCCCAGAAATCCGCCCCGATTGCCCCAGTGACTATGCCAGTGAAGAAGAGGAAGGAGCCCGCCCCATCCACTACCAACGAATCGGCCGTCACATCAACCAAGCGTCAGAAGGAAGAAGTAACCACCACCACCATTGCTATTTCGAGAAAAGACATCCTGAGTCCAAGTCAGCCCAAGGCCAGGAAGGATGCAGCAACACCAACTCCACCCAGAGGAGCACCTCAGAAGCCTGGTCCCCGCAGGGGCCAGGGACACAATTGAATCAACACCCCCCGATTAACAAAGTAATTTTAGTTTCTGTTTTTAGCTTTTAGTTCTTTTTAGCTTTAGTTTTTTTTAGTATGCATGCTAGGATGTTCGTTTTTTTTATATGATTTCTTACACTTAGGCCATGGCTTGGCCTAAGTGTGAAAAGTTTGTGTGCCTAGCATGTGTTGTTTTCATGCTTTCTTGTGTTTTTGCTCACACTTAGCCTATGCCTTGGCCTAAGTGTGAGAAGTTTGTTTTGTACATGCTTTGTTGTGTTTTTGTCTTCTTCCACTTAGCCCAATGCTTGGTCTAAGTGTGAGAAGTTTGTGCTTTGTGTTTTTTGTGTCTTTTCTGTTTGTGTCGCCACTAACTGCCCTGCTTTCCACTTCATCAGGATTGCTTGGGGACAAGCATAAATGAAGTGGTAGGGGGGAAGCAGTTAGTGCAGTTAGTGTCTTGTACATATTCTGTTAGGTCTAGGAGTCAGTAGAAGTTTTTTTTTAGGGTTTGTGTTTGCATAACTGGTATAATAAATAGCAAAAGCCCCTTAGAAAGAGTAATCGAAGAGAGGATACATGCTAATTTGTGAATCCTATTTTCCTTAATAAATCAAAGTCAGTTAGAAGAAGTAAGAACGATAGAAAACGTCTAAATTTGAACTTACTGTGAAGCCCTCTTAAAGGTGAGTTATAAGCCTAGAGTAGAAAACTTTCTACTAAACACTTAAGAAAAGAAAAGAGATGGCTGTCATTGATGCTAAAGGAAAAATGACATAGATAGTAAGGACTAAAGGCAATGGGGATAACCATTTTGAGCTTAATTCTTTCGAAATTGCTGAACCTGCCTCATTGGAAAGGCACCCCCTAGTGAACTCTTTGGGCATGTACTAAACTAAATCCATTTGTTGGAACCTTTAGCCTTCATGCCATGTGAACAAGAAGGCAGGGATGGAGTAGCTCGATGGTAGGGGTAGAAGATAGATTGAGAAACAAGGGGAAAAAGTTACAAATAATAAACGGGCAAGGAAAGTTGTAACTTGAGCCAAGAAAAAGAATAGTTAGAATATGGGCAGAAAAGAAATAAAGATATATATGTTATCAGGCCTAGAAAAAAAAAGAAGAGAAGGGCAGAAAAATTTTATGGCCCAGTGAAATTAAGTAGGGAAAATAAGGCTAAGTAGCCAGAAAACATCTCCATAAGGTTGGGAAAGATGAAATCATACACGGGAGGTTGTTACCAAGTTGCCCCTAAGTTCACATGTCCGCATCTTGTTTTACCTATACTGCTAAACTTAGATCCTTAGGATTCTCACCGATAAACACTGTAATCCCCTAGCCCCGTTACAACCCCAACGAAAGACCTTAAGGAACTATTCTGTGGCATCAATCTTAAGGCATCAATGGTATGGCAAATTAAAGAGCGAATGATCCTTACGTCCCTGGTGAGGAATGAGTGATCGTGTGAATCTAACAGAGATAAAATTTAGGCTACCTTGACGAACTGACAGCTTGACTGGATAGAAGAAGGGAGGGGGAAGAATCTGAGGTTGTAGATGCTTGGATTGACCTTAAACTTGTGGGGATGGCTGCTAGGAAAAAATACCAGTTTATGCCTTATGTGTTTTCTTTTCTTTGTTTTGTGATTTCTGTGTTTGTGTCTAGGTCTATGAGTTTTCATTTTTTTTTAGGATGGTTCAGAGGGGAGGATGCATTGAAACTTGCCTTATTTCTTTTTTCTTATCTTTCTTACTTGAGGGTAAGTATGGTTTAAGTGTAAGCAGTTTGATAAGGCTCGTTTCTTGCATGTATTTTATATATAAATTCTGTGTTTTCTACGGTGCTAACATGAATTTATAAGTCCAGGTGTGTGAATTATCTGCCAGGCTCAAGAACGAAGAACAATTACCAGGGCAGAGAAATAGAAGAGAATAAGTGAAGATAAAGGAGCGAAATCCTCGAGGGTACAATCGTCAAATCAAGAAGACCGTTGCCCTAGGGATCCAAGCCACGCCTATAAATACCGGGAAGATTGCGTAAAAAGAGGGCACTTAGTTAGAATTTTCCTTGGTTATTTCGGTTCACTCTCTAAATTCACTCACTTAGCTCACACACTTGGTTCAATGGGAGATCTGGGGTAGTTAGTTGGTGCTTTTGTTTTGTTCACTTGGAAGGTTTAACACCACTCCGAGAATGAGTGAAGAAACAATTTATTTTCTGTACGTACACTTATCTAGCCGATTCCCTTGCCGGAAATTTGGCAATTGTTTGTAACTCGTTTACAGTTTATGGTTAATCTAGTTTCGATTTCAGTTTTCGTTTGATTCTAATGCTTGCTGCTCTGATTTACTGTGTTGGATGCTTTTCGCAATTGATTTGTTGATCGGAGTTGAGATCGGTGTTGATCGGAGTTGATCTACTGAATTGAGATTGAATCGGAGTTGGAATGATGTTGAAAGTTGGGGATCTGGTTTGCTTGGTGATGATTCTGGTGGATCTAGCTTAGATTTATGTTAATTGTTCGAATCTGAAGTACGTGTGTTCGGATCTGCATGGAAAACTCTGTTGCTGCTTATTTACTTAGTCTAGTATATTAAATCTGATAGTTGGTAGTTTAATTGAAGTGTTTATCGTTCAATCTGAAGTATGCTCTGTTTTCATGTTCTGTTCTGTTTATTTTCATGCTTGCTTGTTGGAGAAGATGAAGTTGATCGGTAGTTACAATCGAGACGCTTTAGTTTGTTAATTGCAGCTTTCTGTCAGTAGCCAATTAGAGAAATCTGATCTTGTCGTTTACTTTGCGTGTTATGTGTCTAACTGTTTTAGGAAACTCTTTTACTTGACCCAGGAATTTGGTGAATAGTCTCGAGTTGCTTTTGGATACGAATCATGCATGCATTTATGTTTTACGTACTTTCAGTTCTCCAGATCTGGTAGTTAGAATA
The DNA here is from genome assembly GCF_004379255.2 of Salvia splendens. NCBI lineage: Eukaryota > Viridiplantae > Streptophyta > Magnoliopsida > Lamiales > Lamiaceae > Salvia > Salvia splendens. Next base: position 23,845,658 of record NC_056036.1, on the reverse strand, counting down.
GACTAGATTTCAATTCCCATGCCTAGTAGTTAAAACCTAATCCTCGTGTTGCGTGGCAGTAGCCAACCATCCAAAAGTTCTCTCAATGCATTCTAACGCTTCCATCCTTGTGGATTCAATCCCGACTTCCCTATACCAGCCAATAGTGTAGAGGGTTAAGGTTTTGAAGCGGGATTTGCTGTGACAACGACTGCATTTTGAAAGTTCACGATCTTCTAGACCATGTGCTCTAGCGAATCCTCTGGATCTAAGAATTTACATTTAAAGAAAGAGCTATAAAAAACGCACACCAAATCCAGCCGCTTCAAGTATCCAAGTAGATGCATTGATATTTTCACAATTATATTTTTCGGGGGTGATATTTTCACAATTTAGATATATTTGTGTTGCATATAGAAAGTGACAATTGTATTATACCCACTCACGTTACCTTTTACTTTTTTTAATAAAATAAGCTCTCATTTTTCCTATAAGAGATCCTATTTTCAATTTAAAATAATGCCCCATTCAATGATAGAAATAATGCATCACGTGATAATGTACCTTCTCAGTACCAAGTCAATAATTCTTTTTTTTTTTGGCTATATAATGAGCATAGTGCTAATCGATTGCGAGATTCATTTCCTAAAATAGAAAATTTAGAAAACTCTTATTTTTAAATGATGAACCAACATGATTTTAGTTATATAAAAACATTTACAAGGAATTGAGTCAACCAATTTAAAATTTGGGGGGATATTGGACTTCTCAATTAAGGTGGTCAAAAGGTAAAGTATATTTATTACTTCATCTATCTTTAAAAAATTGACAAATTTGTTAATGACACGAATTTTAATGTGTCATCGTTGAAATAAAAGAGAGATGAGAAAAAGTATTGAGTGTTAGATGATTGTTGAGACCATATTTTAAATGATGTGTATAAATTTTAGATTTTGTCTAATTTTGAGAAACGACCCAGATAGATTAATAAGACTAGTCTATTTTTTTTTTGGGTTAGAGGGAGTATTTGATATCCAATTATTCTTTATCTACATGTGATTTTGGCATGGGATAACATAAGAAATGATGTTAAATTTATATCGATTAGTGAAATTAGTACTACTATTTTAATTAAATAATAGCAATTGATATAGTATGTAGTAAGAAACTAATTATAAAATGACATAAGTTTCAGCTTCTATTATGGGTGTCAAAAATATCAGGAAAATGTTGTTGTACCCATATATTTATATTTAAGAAATAAAATTAATGGTGAATTATGAACTCCTACATTAAAAAAGTGCAAAAGAGGTGGGACCCTCCACAAGCCAGCTCGGCTTCAATATAACTATCTCTATATGTATACATTTCTCTCTCTCTGACCACATATCTTCTGATCCCTGCGTTTTCTCTTTAATTCTTATCGCTCATTTTTGCTGAGGTAGATCGGTGTTCCTCGTTTTGGTTTGCGAATTCAGCAGCAGAGCTCTGTTCTTCGCAACTGGAAGCGATTTCCACAATTCTGGTGAGTTGAGCTGAGCTGAGCTAACACTATGGAATGATAATATCCTGAATTTCGTTTGTTTTTTAAACCTAATTTTTGTTCAAATGATTTTACACTATTGATCTGTATCTCTGCACAAGGAGTAGTTCTGTTTAACTTTATTTTGTTTGGTTTGATGACTTGATCCGCTTAAGATATGTTTCCATTTCCTTTTCCCAATCAATTTTTGGCCTACCTAGTGTTATTTCAGCTATAATTGAAGTTTTTTTAGGTGAAAAATGAATGAGGTTTCTATTTTTGTTCTAGATGCAAGAGCTAGTACCAAATCTTAGTTATTGAATTTTAGATAATAGACATATATTTTTATTTTAAATCTTATTTGCTAGGTCCAAGTTGCTTCATCTCGTTCATAAGTCCAACTCATCATGCTGAATGGAACTGTGCAACCAGTTAATGATGCTAATGAGAGGAGCAAACAAACTGTCCGACCATACCAATCTCTCTGGCTTGCTCATTGGAAGCAAACAGGCTGCGATGCACGAGGAGTATCTACTAGTCCCAATGCTTCTCGAAACGAGGAACTTGACTATGTTGCTAGGAAAGATGGTTTAACAAAGGGAGTGGAGGATTTTTCACGGTCTGCCAGCGGAGGAATGACTACGAAAAGAGCACTTGATATTGGTGATGATTTCATTAAAATAGGTAGAAGAAGCTTAGGTAATAACAGTAATCTGGATGATCAAGATGCTGATGCCTTGTCCAAGTTGAAATCCTTGGAGGAAAGTTTTGTCGAGTCATCATCTCATGTTTCGGCAGAAGACTTTGGCATTATAACAAACAAGTATGACAAGGGAAAAGCTGCAGCATCTATTTGTTTTAGACAAAGAACTGCTGACATGAGAATGCTGAAGCATGGGCAATGTTTGGAGCACAGGCAAATTGATTTACATTGTGAAAGAAAAATGATATCCCTCTCTCAATCAGAATACAACTCGGATGAATGTTTGAGAGAGAGCATTTCGTGTGATCATTGCTTGTCAATGATCAACCGGGTCTGGTTTCCGAAGATGCAGAAGAGTCCAGGTGTCAGACTGTTTCCAAGTCAGTCCAATTCTTCAGATGAAAATGGAACTGCAAAATCCCATATTGATTGTCACTCTCACCTGAAGTTACAGAAATGTGGTCATGGTTTGGGGACAATGAGAATCGATAGTGGCGTGGAAGTTCAAGGAGGAACACTTGCTGGTTTTCCAAGGTTTTCTCAAACAAGTCATGATATGTTAATGACAAAAAAGACCCATGTCTATGCATTCAAAGAAACTGATCTATTTGGAAGTAAAAGAGTTATTACTAATGTTAATGGAAATTTTTCTGAGGACCTTCATAGTGTATTTCCATTTCTTGGTCATAATAAGCAAAAAGTACCACCATTTCAGGCTTTGAGCAGTTTAAAAGATAGTGAAGTGAAAGAAGACATTAGAGATGTGAAGGCTTCTACGGTTACTATAAGGAACGAATTATCAGCTGAGACAGATTCTGTGGATGTGGACTCTCTGAAAGAGGAGAGATACAAAAAGAACCTGCGGCATTCTGGTATGTTTTAGCTGCACATATCCGAATTGATTCTTTATTAGTATATATCATTTGTCACAGGCTGATGGAAAATGCATTCAGACACTTTTGAAATCTCCTGTGCTTAAAGCTTCTGACTTTTTCTATCATTATTGATATGATATTGTTGTCAAAGCTTCCTCTTTCTTGTGTTTTCTCTTTTCCTCTCCCGCAGCATATGATATTGTTGTCAAAGTTTCCTCTTTCTTATGTTTTCTGTTTTCCTCTCCCGCAGCTTCAAATTCTACTGCAACCACATTAACTAAGGTGTGCCCTTTTACGTTCTTTCTCTAAATTTAGCCTTCGCTAGTTTGATTAAGAATATTGGAGGTGTTACGCCTCCAGTTACCTGTTTGTGATATATTTGGATACATATACGAGCTGATAGCCTGGTACTTTTCTTCTTCATGCCAATGTAAAACTGTAAGAAGCTCAACATTTTAACATAATAGCATGCATGTTGCACACAAATCATGTATCAAATCCAAATGCATAAAAACTCATCTTTTACATTATGCAAGAAAACAATTGAATAATTATCTCAGAGCTCCATAGATCTGCATCATATGATTCATATGGGTAAGTACTATGGGTTTCACAAAAAAAATATTCCAAAATGGCATGACATGATAATCATTGCTAAGGAGCTTCTACTTGCTGTGTGTATATCTGTTCTGTCTCTAAATTGGTTCTCATTCATAATTCTTGAGCCATTTAAGCCTCTCTAACAGTTGCCTGACGTGTTTTAGGCCTTCAATATGGAGTCAAATGACGTTTCCTATAGAAAACTTGGACAACGATGGATGAATAGTGAGCTACCCGATATCAACATCGAGCTTCCTGCCTTAACTGGTGGTGCAGCTAGTTCGCCACCAAATATATCCCCTAGTTCGTCAAAGACTGTCACTCTGGAGAGAGACGAGCTACTCGAGCATCCCAAAGCGAAGTCCCATTTCAGCCTAGACGAATCTCCACATGCAGATGCTGGCAGCAGATGGCTTAAGCGCCTCAAGCTGAGCTCAAACTCTTCAATTCAAGGTGGAAAGAGCCCAGACTATGCTTCAACCACGCCCCAGGAGAGAAGGAGCAGGCTTTTCGACAGCATTCCTAGAAGCATCATGACAAGGTCAAAACCAAATCTAAGCAAGCACCGTGGCGAAACATCAGTTTTGTCGGAGAAGATCAGGGGCTTTGAGTTAGACGCGGACCGGTTCATAGAGAACCCAAACGACAAGGCCGAAGCGCTACTGCTGTCACATGCTTGGATACAAAGATTGCTGCCCAATGGAGGGAGAAAAAGCAAGAGAAAATCTGGTACAGAAGCTGTTTTAGAACCAGAGAGTTCAAAATTAGCACTGGAGAAACTCGAAAAGGAGCAGTTGCCGAGCATAGCGGCAATGGCGCTGATGGCGAAGGTGCTCACCTGTTTTCAACAATGTGAGCTCCAGAATAAGGGATCTTACACTGTTTGGAACACACAGACTTTGTTATAATATGTTAGTTGTCTCTTCATATTTATCAGATGTTATCCTGATTCTGATCGTAACCTTGTTAGTTAACTCGAATATTACATTGTCATATCAAACTGCTTGAGATATTCGAATTTCATAATATCGTGCATCAATTATGGCCTCGTGCTGGACCGAATCCCACCTGGCTATTAAACGAAAATCCGTATAGTGGTGAGAAAACACGAATGACACTTCTCTTAAAAGCTACTCCATCTATTTCATTATAGTTGAGTCATTTTTTCATTTTAAAATGTTTTTTCATAGTTGAGTCATTTCCTTATATGGTACTAAGAGCATCTCCTATGGCGCCCCTCCGGTAGGACGTCCGGTCGGACACCGGGAAGGGCGACGGGACGTCCGCCGTTGGGAGGTCGGAGGTCGGATACGGACGTCCCGTGAGGACGTCGGGTGTCCTCGGACATCCCGGCGACGGGCGGGCGGACGTCCGTCACTGTGGCTTCAACTCGGACGTCCGGTCGGACGTCCCGTTTTTTTTTTTTTTTTTTTTGAAACTCTATATATACGGCTCGTTGAATTTTATTTCATTCGCACCACTTGCGTTAATAACAAGTTTCTCTCTCTACATCTATAATCTCAAGTATATCTAGAATGTCTAGTGAAAGTGATAGCGAGAATGAGTTGGAGGTCGCTGTTTCAGGTGCTATACAGAGGCTGCTACAACAGAGGTTGCAGCGGCGGCAGCAGGCGGCGGTACCTCGGCCGATCCATCGTCGAACTCAAGTACCCCGTGACCACATTGCTGCACATATTCGGTTGTATGCGGACTACTTCGCTCCGCAACCGCGTTTTGGGGAAGCCTTATTCCGGCGACGCTTTAGGATGCATCGTCCGCTGTTTCTGCACATCGTGGGTGCTTTAGAGAGTAGATACCTGTTTTTTAGGATCAGAGAGGATGCAGCTGGCAAACCCGGACTCACGCCCTTGCAGAAGTGCACTGTCGCAATCAGACAACTGGCGTATGGAGGCGCGGCCGACATGTTCGACGAGTACCTCCACATTGGCGAGTCGACAGCAGTCGAGTGTCTGCAAAATTTTTGCGCGGGCGTGAGAGCGATATTCGGGGAGCGGTATCTTCGGAGTCCGAGCCCCGAAGACTGCCAGATGCTGATAGATATGCATGGGTCGGTGCACGGGTTCCCTGGGATGTTGGGCAGCATAGATTGTATGCACTGGGAGTGGAAGAACTGCCCCGCCGCCTGGAAGGGGATGTACACTACCGGCTTCAAAGCCAAGCATCCCACGATGATCCTTGAAGCTGTAGCTGACTACCGGTTGTGGATATGGCATGCTTATTTTGGAGTCGCCGGGTCCAACAACGACATCAACGTTCTCCAGTCGTCGCCCCTGTTCAACGATCAGTGCAATGGCGTTGGTCCCGCCATCAGTTTCGTCGCCAACGACAACCAGCATAATATGGGGTACTATTTGGCAGATGGGATATACCCAAACTGGCCTGTCTTTGTGAAGTCAATCAAGCATGCGACCGGACAAAAGAAGACATACTTTGCGAGCCGTCAGGAAGCAGCGCGCAAGGATGTGGAGCGGGCATTTGGTGTGCTCCAGAGTCGGTGGGCGGTAGTGAAGGGTCCTGCACGGCAGTGGTATATTCCCAACATCGGCGATGTCATGTACGCATGTATCATAATGCACAACATGATTGTCGAAAATGAAGCTGCGGAACTGACTCAGTGGACCAATGAAGATGATACGGGTGCAGGTCCAAGTCACGGCGTGGCCACCGCGAATGTGAATATGGGGGTACCTCATGGAGAGGTCGAGCGGCTGCGTGCATTTGCCGACATGCGGCAAACAGATGCCCATATTCGACTTCAGCAGGATATTATCGAAGAGGTTTGGACTCGGAGGGGTTGACGTGATAATGTATGAATTTTTTTTTTAATAGTGTGTAATTTTTTTTTTCGAATCATGTATGTTTTTTCCGATAAAGTTGTTAATTTTTCCCGTTCGTATTCTCGGTCAAATTTTATTTCCGTAAACGTAAATTGTTTTATTTGTGAATTTATGATTTTTTTTATTGCGGGATGTCCTAGTGGGAAGGGCGATGGGAAGGGCGGATATGCATGGGATGTCCTAGTGATGTGGCAGTGGGGTGGGATGTCCTAGTGACGTGGCAGGAGGTGTTTTTGGGATGTCCTAGTGGATGTCCGAGTGGGATGTCCGCCCACTGGAGATGCTCTAAATTTACTCACTTTTCCTTTCCTACTTCAATCTCTCTCTTACTTTATTCTTTGTTCTTTATTTACTTTTCTACCTTATTCTCTCTCTACCTGTTCTCTCTCTTAATTTTTTTTCCGTCATTTAACAAAACAAGCATTATTTTCTTAAATACAATTTCAAAAAGAAATATCTCAACTGTGACGGAACAAAAGGAGTAACTACGATTTTCAAAAGAAAAAGTAGAAAGTATGGTTTGCTTTTTACCTACTCCATCATTACGTAAAAAATCTAAGAGGTGGAGAGAAGAGGTATGATATCAAATATGATCATCAACTAAATTAATAATGGTGACAAGCATAGGTAAGAGGAGTGTACTATGCAAAATAACAAACCTTTGCCCAAAATATGTCTCGAAATTACGAAACAAAAGGCGAAAAATTAGAACTTTTTAAAGGCTCAAAAACAACAACAATAACAATGGAATGCCCCAAAATAAGATGAAAAACTTGTGCCCGATTCTATTAAAACTACTATAGCTTTGTTGTTTTAAATCTTTTTCGGGTTTATATTACTAGTGAATGCCAAAACTGAAAATATAAATTGTTCCAGTACAATTATAGTATTGATAAGGCTCATTTCATGCATCGGTTTAAGGGTGAAATACATGCTACTTGATCGGTTTATCGCGCAAAACAATTGTTAAATGTGCAGAAATACCACTTAACCAAGGCAGCAAGGCCGAACTGATCAAGCAAGTACAAAAGGCGATAAAAGGCCAAGAATCGAGGGAGTTGATCAAGGGGGAGCGATCAAGCAGTTAGGTGGGGACCGCTGGCTTCTAGAAGAAGAACACGTGAGGAAATGAGCTGGATATAGCGCACCATTCTGTTATCAAGGACGACGTTCTAGAAAGGGACACTTGCTGGAATATGAGACCCAAGGACAGAGATGAGTCACGAATCTGTTACCAAAAAGCGTTGTCATTCTAGAAGAACAGCGCGTAGCAATCAATGAGTCGCTCACTCTCAGAATGAGCGAATATTCCCTGTCAAGATCGTTATCCAGCTGGCAGCCGAATCGAGCTTATAAATAGAGGGTGTGCTACCACAAGAAGGCATCCGAGACTTTACTTTCCGTCTAGTTTAGCTTAGCTTAGTTATTTAACGTAGTTCAGCTCTCTAGCTTAGTTTAGTTCAGCTCTCTAGCTCAGTTTAGTTCAGTTCTCTAGCTTAGTTAGATAGCTTAGTTTAAAGGGCGACCGAAAGGGAGCGCTGCAGAATACTCATTTCTGTTAGCGTTATCTTAAGTTTTCCGCTGAGATTTTTCTCAGTTTTTACCGCTTTCTTAGATTCCAAAGTGTTAGCTTAGTTTAAATTTCACGTTGTACTCAACTTTTAGTTTAATCAAAGTTATTTTCGCTTTTAATCCGCGCATTTACTTTTCTGTTACTACCTGCAATTCACTTGATCCAGTAGTTAAATTTCCATTGTTCAAGCAAGCTAGTTTAATTCTGTCTAGATTAAAACCAGTAGTTAAAAACTCCCAAGTTAAAGCGTGGCAGCAGCCAACCCCCCTGTTCACTACTCACACACTCGACACACCAACTTCTCTGTGGGATTGACCCCGAACTTGCCGCTTTACTGTTAAAGTTGTGCAAAATTGAGAGTTATAAATTACTTTGGCAAGGCGGAAAGGGCGAGAGCTAGATTGCAGTGATTAAGTGGCAACGACAATTGTTAACTGATCCAATCGGTTCGGTTATCATTCCATACAACTTGAACCGCATTCTATTCGTGTTTTTGACCTCTTTCCAAGTCCTTCCAAGATGGCGCCGTTGTCGGGGAAACATGGTGTTACTTTATGTTTGTGCGTAGTGCGTAGGTGTATATAATTTTGTTTCTCATTTTTTTTGTTTTTTCCTGCTGTTGATGAGAAAGTACCACCAAGGCGATTACTGGAATCACCCCTTGATATACAGAAGAACTAACACTCAGCGGAGAGTCTAGGAAGCCGGCGTTGTCATCACTCGTCGCAGAGCCGCATTAGAAGCAGCAGCAGCCACCGAGCAGAAAACACAACCACCACCACCAGAACGAACGGAAGCAGAGATGGCCGTTGTCGCCGACGACTCGGGAATCGGCTCTCTACATACTCATGATGAGAGAGAGCCCACACATGCCATCGCCGCAACTCCTGGAATGCGGACCATTGCAATCAAATCAGGAGTACTGGTCGTTTTGTCCCATTTCTATGGCCTTTCGAAGGAATGTCCGTATGCTTTCCTGGAAGAATTCTGCAGATACTGTGATATTCAGCCCGTGCCAGCTGGATCCACGTCCGAAGATTACAGGCTTACGGCTATTCCCTTCGTTTTGAAGGGCGATGCGGGTGTCTAGCTGTCAAGGCTGCCGGAAGGATCCATCAGGACGTGGGCTGAGTTCCGTATGATATTCCTCGATCGTTTCTTTCCAACATAAAAAACAAGTGCCCTAAAAAGGGAAATTACAGAAGCCAAAGAGGAGTATGACGAGCCCATCGGCCAGTACTGGGATAGGTTCCAAGGGCTGCTTCAAGCATGCCCTAACCACAAGCTGGGAGAGAAGAAGATCTACTCGATCTTCTATGGCGGACTCACGGTGGACAGCAAGAATGACCTCAACCTCGCAGCACAATGGGATTTCTCAAAAACCCTTTTTAGCCAAGCTAAGAATATTTTGGAGAGGCTGATTGAGGCTAAGCGGTCGTACGAAACATCTCGAGGGCAGTACAGAGAGGAGCAGTGCACGCAGCTGAGGCGCGCAACGATGAAAAGATGGAGGCTCGATTTGAGCAAATGGAGAAGAAACTGCTGGAAGAAGTAGAAAAAACGAGACCGCCGCCACCACCTGCACCGAAGGAGACACAGTATGTGCCGCAGCCACCACCGCCAGAAGAGCATCATTACTATTACTGCGAGTTTCCCCCTGAGGTAGAGCAAGTAAACGCCGTAGGCCACTGGAACACAAATGACAACTGGATCCAGGGGAAGCAGAGAGATGCTCCGTGGAGGGACCACCCCAACTTCAGATGGACTGATCAGAATCAAAGCCAACCACAACAGGTACAACCCTCTGACAGGCAGTCCAACTGGCCAGCTCGAATCTTGGATAGACCAAACACTGGAGGGAATAGAATGCAAGGAGGTCAGGCAGGTTGGTCAAGTGGACCTTAAGGGAACTGGTCAAGTGGAGGACAGCCTAACTGGTCAAGTGGAGGACAGCCTAACTGGTCAAGCCGACAACAGGAAAGGAGAATGGGGGTACCAACACCAAGCCCCTCTGTATAGCAACCAGGGTAGGAAACCAAGTAATCAAATGGTAAGTTATGTCCCGCAGTACCACAGGGGAAACCAGCAATCCCAATGGAACGAACAATACTTCCAAGGAAACCAACAAAATCATCTATCCCAGAACCAACCAGAGCAGTATGGGTCTTCCAGTTTTTACCAGCAAGGCCATGGAGGAGGCCGATTTAATCAGAGAAATAACAGGCAGCAAAATGAAGGTCCAGGGAATATGATTCCACACCAGTCCCGTGATGTTGTGCGAGAAATGCAGGAAGCCAAGAGAGAACAGAGAGTTGCATTAGAAATGCTTACGAAGCAGTTATCTCAGGTCGCCATGTCACTGGGCGAGCTAAGAGGTAATGAAGGAAAGATTCCGGCTACAGTGCAACCTCCAGCAGGGCGAGAGAATGTCAACACAGTCTCTCTGAAATCAGAAGGAGTTTATCAGAGCTCAACTGCAAGTTTTCCAGCATCCAGGACAAGTCTTAATAAAAGCCTTGAATCCAGAGCCCTTGATCAAGTCATAGCGAAAGAAGAGTCAAACATCTGTGAATAGGGTGCTGAAAAGAGGAGGAAGGTCGAAGCAGAGGAAGTGACCGGTATGATCCAACCTAGTGATCTTCCCTCCAAGAGAATTGACCCAGGGGTATTTACGCTCCCAATTTCCATCAGAAATGTTCAAATGGAGCACGCAATGTGCGACCTAGGGGCTTCCATCAATATTATGCCATATTCTATATACAAGAGGCTGGAGAATGGTAAGCTCGTCAAAACCAATATGGAAATACAGCTAGCAGACGGGTCTTGCATTTACCCCGAGGGAGTTCTGGAAGATGAAATCGTCAAGGTGAACTGATTCATGTAACCCGCCGACTTCTTTGTTATAAAAATGACGGAACCAGGAGCAGAGGAATCTATTGGGATCCTTTTGGGGAGACCTTTCCTATCCACCGCCAACACAGTCATTGACGTCCGCCATGGGACAATTAATCTGGAGTTTAAAGGAGAGCGACTTACGGTCGGCATTAATGAAGCGGCAAAAAAGCTACAGGGCAGAGAGAGCATACAAACAGTAAACGCTATCAGCCTTCGGAAACAGGAGTATTCAAAAAAGGAATCCTTCGAAGAGCCATCCTCTGGTTACACTGAAGATGAACAGCTGAAGAGAGAGGCAGCAGAATGGTTTGATACGACAGTGACTGGAGCAATGGATGATCAAGCCATTAGAAGGGCAATTATGGAATTTTGCCAGCCGTCACAACCAGCCGAGGCAAGAGAGATTACTCAACCAAGAAGGGTCGAGAGACCACCTAACCAAGCCGCTCCATTAAAAGGAATGCTGAAGAATGAATCCTCGTTTACAAGGCAACTACCTGAATCGCCAAATGCCCTCAAGGACATGCCCGACCAGGCGTATCACAGTCCAGTTGAACCAAGTCTGTATGGACAGGAGGTACAATCAAGAAAAAAACTGAAGCTGGGTGAAGAAGGCGTCAAGTGGAAATCAGCAAACCCGATGGAAATAAATCTGAATTTATGCATGCACCCAGCCACGAGAAAAAAGGAAGTGACAAACTTCTCCTCGAGAAAGGAAGAACTCATCGGTAAACAGAGGAAGCTACCATTCCAGAGTCAAATCAAACTAATGACAGGGAGGCAGAATTCAGAATGGGCAGATCCTGAAACCATCAAGGCGAGCACGCACCAAGGAGACACCCCCAGTTCGTTCTTTTTCGAGGTGAATGGTCCTCGTGTTGAGCCCTACAGAGACAAGACCAAAGTGGGAGTGGTGGAAGAAATTCCACTAACCTTCCCCAATCTCAACCATTGACCAGGTATAAGGAGTGATCGAGTACTCCTGGGCAGTCTGCTTGATCAAACAACACATTTCAAATTCATTAAAATGATCAAGTGACAACCTAGGGGAACCTGGTCAAGCCCTTATAGTTAGTGTAATTAGTTTTTCTTGTGTTAATTTTTTTATTTCAATTCTGAGAGGGTTAAAGGACAGAAATAAAGGCAAGAAACTGATCAAGTGGAATTATTGAGTTTTCATCTGGATATAATGGACCACTTGATCAGTGCAACAAGGGCTAACCAATGGCCATAGTGATTTAATTAATCAGGGACAAGTGGCAAAAGAACATATGCAGCCATTGGAGGGGTGTCAGATAGTGCCAACTATCGTAGTGAAAAGATGTCCTGAAGAGAAGCGTGTAGTAGAAGCTAAGCCAGCTAGCATTCTGAAAAGATGCACCTGTACGCAAAGTTTCGCAGAGATTTGAACATTCACGGAGATCCCAACAGCCACGATATCAGTATAAAAGGACGCATTATGACCCGTACCCTACTTTTTACCAACTACCTACAGCACTCCTTTGTTTGCTCCCGCCTATTGATCAAAACCTTTCTCAAATAGCTATTCACTCCACCGAAATCACCTACGACTTTCAAATGGACTCTCCTTCAACTGAACAAGACGAGAGAACACTGAGGAGAACGGCCTGCCGTAGTATTCCGGTATACACACCGGTGGAAAGTAGCGAATCAGAAGAGGTGCAGTACTAGCGCTAGCATTCTGAGCGCAGACGAAAAGGAAAGCAAGTGGCCAAAACTCCTGCAAAAAAACCCAGGACGGCCTTCCCTACTGCGGAGATCAGGGAACCTATTAGGGTACCGATCACCGAAGAAGAAGAGGTAGCTGGAGAAGACGGTGGAGAAGAAGCGGAGGTCGACAGGTCAGGAGAACCTACATACGAGAGGACGGAGGTGTTGGTCACGGAAAAAATCTTAAAGGAAATGGCTCGTTTTCCCGACCCACAGAAGAAAGATTTATGCGGAACGCGGGGCTCTTCAGGAGATAGAATCAGAGGACGATTTCCTGTCTTACATATGCACAATCGGGTTCAACTGGTTGCTCAATCACAGCACAGCAAAGGTACCGGTTGCCCTGGCGAAAGAGTTTTTCACTTCTTTCACGTTCGAACAAACGATAGACGTATCTGTTGAGTCTATCTCTTTCCGGTTATTTAACAAGGAGGTATCAATGAGCATTCGAGAATGTTCTATGAGGATGGGGCTACTCACAATGGATGAGGATATCCACAGCATTTGGGACAAAAGACAGATTGGGCCCCCCGGGGACATGCTGGGATTCACCCCGCAAGCGGCTTGGGACTTGCTTACTGAGGGGCATGGTGGACATTTCAAACCTAGCGTCTCAAAGGGAGTCCACATTGCTGACCGACTCCTTCGTTTTGCCCAAACCTTCATCGCCTACAACTTACTGGGACAGGTAACTGCTACCCTCACCACAGCTGAACTCTATTTCGGTTGGTGCATGTTCAAGGGGGTAAAGGTCCACTTGGGGTACTGGCTTGCCCAAGCCTGCCATTCACTGACCACCCATACATCCCGTCATCTATATCTCTGCCATCTGCTGGGTGCCTATCTACAGAGGAATATAATCATGAAAATACCTAAGCCCACCCCCATCCTCCTAATGTGCAATCCCCCAGAGGTATTCAACTTGATTTTCTTTTTCAACAAGGGACTCTTGTACATGAAGGACGATGCCGTCCACTTCTACGATGTAGAGGATGAAAGGACTGAGGTAACCGTCAGAACTGGGGAAAGGAGCAAGGCCGATGCAAGTACAGAAGTTGTAGAACAGGGCAACCCAGAAGCGACAGCAGAAATTGACGGAGATAGCAGGGTTAACGGCCACTTGGACACAGAGGGGAGAGTTCCGACATAAATGGCAACGCCAGAATGGAAAGAAGACATGGCAGCGCTAGGGAGCGCCTTGAAGGACGAAATGACTGCCATAAGGAGCACCATAACAGAGAAGACGTCGACCATGGGGACCAATGTAACGCAGGCACTGGCGACTATAAGAGGCGACATTGCAGAGGAAATGCCCGCTATAAGGAGCAACATCCAGGAGATTCAAACAGGTATCGCGTCCCTACATTCTGCAATTCACAGCTTTAAGGAACTGCTAGGAATCAATGCCGAAAGGATGGCTGAGGCTCTGCTGCTGATGATGAAAATGGTAAAGTTCGTCCAGCAACAAACGTTTCAAACCCAGTTGAGCACTCCTACAGAGATCCCCGGAGCAACTGCCCAAGTTACTCAATCGGTTTTTCCTTCCCCAGCGGCCCCTCCAAGAAGCAGCATGCAACACTCCCCTACCGAAACTGCACAGACAACAATGTCTGATGATCCCCCACTTCTACCCTCCAAGCGCCCAAAGGCATTACCAAGGAAGTCAGGTCCATGAGGGACCGGAAAAAACAGTTGAAGTACCCCTCACCCCATCTCAGCTCACGTTAATTTCAAAACAATTTAGTTTTATTTTGTTTATGGTATGTATAACTGTCATTCTATTTCGTATCACACTTAGACCTGTGTTGGGTCTAAGTGTGAGAAGTATGCATGCCCTTTTTTCTATGTTGTTAGTCTGCCTATATCTGTTTTATTTTCATATTTTTTGTGTGGTTATTAGCATGTTTTGATTGCTGGCACTGCCTCACACTTAGCCCAGTGTCTGGTCTAAGTGTGAGAAGTTCCCTTGATTGTTGTTATGCCATCGCCTGTGCCTAACCCTTCTTTCCACTGCATCCAGTCCCTCGAGGACGAGTTCATATGTAGTGGGGAGGGGGGACGAGTTAGTTACAATAAAATCATACATGCTAAAATTTTTCTCAAAATAACAAATTCCAGGTAGTAATAAATAGGCAATATGCATGAAATTTGATAAATGGAAGACTTGATTACTTTTTGGGAGAGTTAGAAAAAGGATTCAGTATGCTCACATGTAATAAATAGGCAATAGGCAATATGCTCACATGTAAAACTTGATTGCAAAAACTTGATCAATTTGAATGACGCAAGTATGATGGAAACACTCAATTTCTAAACCAACTGTGAAGTCTCTTTATATGTGAGTTATAAGCCAAAAGTAGAACACTTTCTACTATTTTTACAAAAGAAAAAAAAATTACGAGAGGCTGACTTTTAATATTGAGATGAAAATTGCACAAGTAGTAATGACTAAAGGCATTAGGACTTAACCATTTGAGCCGTGTTCTTCTTTCGTTCCACAAACCCGCCTCATTAGTCAAGGCACCCCCTAGTAGCCAATTCGAGCCCATACACTCTTTCCCTTTCTTTGAAGCCTTAAAACCAAATTCAAAGTTTCATATCACATGAGGAAAGATGGTCAAAGAAATGAAATTTGTCAAGGGAAACAAAAGGGGGATAGTAATAAGAATGGTCGGAATAAAGGGTAGCCGGGTTGATCAAGTTAGACAATCAGGTTGATCATATGAAAAGAATGAAAAGGTTTGAAAAAAAAGGGCAGGGAATAGTTGTAACCTGACCCAGGAAATCAAAAGTAAAAATAATAATAAGCCGAAGGTTATAAGGCTAAAGGTCGAAATCTGACCAAGAGGGAGCACCAAGAAATAAATATCCCAATTCTAATTCAGCGAGTTTAGTCAAATCTTTGGCCTTTCGACTCATGTGATTTTTCTTTAAAAATTTTATATTTAAACTTAGAACCTCTAGGACCCTAACCTAACACGTTACTACCCTTGAGCCCCGCTACAACCCAAAACAAAGACCTTAAGGAACTATCTTGTGTATTCCGATTCAAAGTATTAAATTTGTGGCAAAACCGAGTGAACAGTCCTAACATCTCTGGCGAGAAAGGAGTGACTGAGTGAATCCAATAGTAGTTTTTAAATTGAGCAATCTTGACAAGCTGACACCTTGATCTAGCAAATGCGAAAGAGAAGGAACACAGGCTACTGACAAATGGATTGACCTCGACCTCAGGTATGATTGTTGGAAAATTATTCGGTCTAATGCATACATGTGAATACGTGTTTTTATCTTAAAGTTTTGTTTTTCTTTTTGTTTTCCTTTACTAGTGAAATAAGTAAACCATGTCTGAAATCTGCCTTATCTTTTTCTTTTATTTTTCTTTATACTTTTGGACAAGTATGTTTTAAGTGTGATCAGTTTGATAAGGCTCATTTCATGCATCGGTTTAAGGGTGAAATATATGCTACTTGATCGGTTTATCGCGCAAAACAAGTGTTAAATGTGCAGAAATACCACTTAACCAAGGCAGCAAGGCCGAACTGATCAAGCAAGTACAAAAGGCGATAAAAGGCCAAGAATCGGGGGAGTTGATCAAGGGGGAGCGATCAAGCAGTTAGGTGGGGACCGCTGGCTTCTAGAAGAAGAACATGTGAGGAAATGAGCTGGATATAGCGCACTATTCTGTTATCAAGGACGACGTTCTAGAAGGGGACACGTGCTGGAATATGAGACGCAAGGACGGAGCTGAGTCACGAATCAGTTACCAAAAAGCATCGTCATTCTAGAAGAACCGCACGTAGCAATTAATGAGTCGCTCACTCTCAGAATGAGCGAATATTCCCTGTCAAGATCGTTATCCAGCTGGCGGCCGAATCGAGCTTATAAATAGAGGGTGTGCCACCACAAGAAGGCATCCGAGACCTTACTTTCCGTCTAGTTTAGTTTAGCTTAGCTTAGTTATTTAGCGTAGTTCAGCTCTCTAGCTTAGTTTAGTTCAGCTCTCTAGCTTAGTTTAGTTCAGTTCTCTAGCTTAGTTAGATAGCTTAGTTTAAAGGGCGACCGAAAGGGAGCGCTGTAGAATACTCATTTCTGTTAGCGTTATCTTAAGTTTCCCGCTGAGATTTTTCTCAGTTTTTACCGCTTTCTTAGATTCCAAAGTGTTAGCTTAGTTTAAATTTCACGTTGTCATTAGCTTTTAGTTTAATCAAAGTTATTTTCGGTTTTAATCCGCGCATTTACTTTTCTGTTACTACCTGCAATTCACTTGATCTAGTAGTTAAATTTCGTTTGATCAAGCTAGCTAGTTTAATTCTGTCTAGATTAAAACCAGTAGTTAAAAACTCCCAAGTTAAAGCGTGGCAGCAGCTAACCCCCCTGTTCACTACTCACACACTCGACACACCAACTTCTCTGTCGGATCGACCCCGAACTTGCCGCTTTACTGTTAAAGTTGTGCAAAATTGGGAGTTATAAATTACTTTGGCAAGGCGGAAAGGGCGAGAGCTAGATTGCATTAAGTGGCAACGACATTTGCTAACTGATCCAATCGGTTCGGTTATCATTCCATATAACTTAATCCGCATTCTATTCGTGTTTTCGACCTCTTTCCAAGTCCTTCCAAGTATGGATGGATATTAAGTGTCCATTTATAAATAACTAGTATTAACACCCGACCTATGCACGGGACATAAGAGTTTCAAATAATGAATATAAAATATAATAAATATATAGAAAATAAAAATTGAAAGCAATATGGAGATTTAAAAAAACAGAAATGTACTTATCTTGTCTCAATCAAAATGAAGAATTTACTATTCCCCAGTGAATGAAACATTTATACAATTTTAATTTATAATCTAAGTGAAGTAAAAATAATAAAATTAATGACAAAAATAAGATGTGTGACTAATGATCTAAGAGTATGAATTAATTAGAATAAGATATACAAATAAAGAAAATATGTGTGAGTAAATATGTTTATTGAAAGTGCTATGCAAGTCATTAATCCAAATAAAAGGTAAATTAATATATAAATTTAATAGCTTAATTTATAAAAAATTAATTTGAAAACAATATATGGAATATTAAACATATCCACATTAAATATATGAATAATTTAAATCATATAAATTTAAAACTTCTTTGAGAAGTCAAGTTAGAAAATTTGTATTATCCAATAATCACATTTTAGTTTACTGTTTATTTCTTTCTTTTAATTTCAGACCATAACATAACTTGATATACATTGCCAAAGACTAAATGAATTTTTTATATTGGAAAGAATAAATTTCTTACTTCCCGCCACATATACGTATAAAAAGTAAATTACTACTATTACTTAAAATAATGATAATATTTTATGCATCTTGTTTGTTTTGAATAATGTGAGAATTTACACTACTCTTTACATTAAGAAGTGATACAAACTTTATAAGTTAGATTTAATTTTAAATATATATAATGTCATCTTATTCCTTAGTTTAATCTATAAACTTAGTAGTATTGTTTAATTAGAGGCGAATTAGAATATATAACTAAAAACTTTAATTGAGTAAATATAGGATGGAAATTGTAAGCATTACATATATGCGTTGTCGTTTAGCTTGTGAATTAATTCGGAGAAAAAGTATTGCAATAAATGATTAAATCTCAATTTTAACCTAAATAAATGGAAGACAAACTAAACTCTCTAGCACAATTCCAATTTAACTCAAATATAAGTCTAATTAATATATAAATTTAATAACTTAATTATAAAAAAAATTAATGGTAGTGCACTATTTAAATGTGTTTAAAACTTCTTCAAAAAGTTAGCATTTTATTGGGCTATTATTTGTCCTATTGTTTTTACCCTAAAAAATTATTTTTGAATAGAAGACACCTCATCTTTCTATTTTTCCTCCAAAAAGGGCATTAAGGACTTTTCATCAAACTTGCACTTAAGATTAGGATAGATTTATAAATAATAAAGTCCTTTCTTTACAAATGAGAAATGCAGTGAATGCATTTGAATCTACGATGTTCAAAGAAGAACGATGACATTTCTAGGCAGCCGATGCTCCATTAGTGGGAATGCTCCTGCAAAGAAAAATGTGAGTTGGTAAAGGTAAATACTTTTTACTTGGGAATGCTCCAACACTCAGTTTCATTTCCTTTCTTCGAAAACAAGTGAAAAAGGAGTAACAAGAAGGGAATTGACATCATTCTAGATGATTATTGCACAAACTAAGTCTAGCTGATACGACCAACCCAAAGAACCGTGCTCAAGGAGTGCACCTCATTGAAGATTCAAGGGGGACCCGTGACGAGAGCACATAAGATTCGCCCAATCCGGCGAATCGTAACTCCACCCGATCGGGGATTATGGTGTCTGAGTTCCAGAAGATTTTCGCCCGGTCGGGCGAAATAACATTGCCGAACGCCCGACCAGGCGATTGGGTGTACGCATTGTGGATTCTAGAGAGTTCGCCTAGGTCGAGCGATTGAACGCTACCTGAACACCCTATCTTGGATCTTGGCAATTGGTCTTTGGAGTTGGTCGTTGAGCATGGTCCGAGCCCCACCTATTCTCCTCAAATTCCATGTTGTCCCCGGACGGACCCCGACTCATGGAGGATCCTAGTCCACGTCGTCTCTACGATGGACCCCGACGCATAGCGGGTGCTAAAAGATCCTCGATGGACTCGACGCATCGTGTGTCAAAAGGTCCACAATGTACCCCATCGTGTAGCGTGCTCATATGCATCGGGTCACTTCAGCTCCCAACAGCTAGTGCAACAGTCAATGGCCTTGATAACAGACATTCTGTTGATCTGCATTCAATCTATAAATAGGCATGCATCCGTTACATTCCATACACAACATACTCAATAATTCAGCATACAAGCTCTCTCCCTATCTGCGTTTCCTCCTATCGAAGATCTGTCCTTGCCTTACTCCTGTTTACCAGAGCTCATTGTTAGTAGTGCTGCTACTCAGAGACGAAACTGTTTTATCTTTGGGAACGACACGTCAATCCGAGAGCATTACCAGAGCTTATCTTATCTTACGGAAGAGGACTCCTCGACTTGGCTTTCGTTTTCCTCTAATTTTATTTCGCGTAATTTTCTCGTTGTTATTTTCGTGTATTTTTCAGAAACCAACAATCCTAACATAATATTGATAAGACCATTCACAGTAGTGGACAGTCTATTTTCAGCCTATTTCCAATTTCTTCTTGACACATCCGTATTTTATCAAAAAGTTTATCCTCACTCC
Source organism: Salvia splendens (assembly GCF_004379255.2). NCBI lineage: Eukaryota > Viridiplantae > Streptophyta > Magnoliopsida > Lamiales > Lamiaceae > Salvia > Salvia splendens. Next base: position 23,825,662 of record NC_056036.1, on the reverse strand, counting down.
ATCTTCAAACCTATTGGGATCGTCGACTGCGCATTAGTTTGATATTATACGCTTTGGGTGGAGCCAAACCCACACGGATTTGTTTTTAAGTCACCTCCAAAAGGCCTCTAACTAATTAGGGGTGGATATCACTTATATACTAATCCAACTTCCCTCACTCATCCGATGTGAGATGAATTTGTAACCCAACAAATCTATCCTCAGCTCATCTCCATTTCCACATCAACATTATTTTGTTTATTTTTTGTCAAACATGATTCATTATTATCAAATTAAATAAATTGAAATTCCAAATATTATTAATATGAAAATCTTCATTGTATTAGAATATTGGGAAAAAAATACAACGATAAAAAACTTTAAAAAAAATACAAATGCACATCAACGGTTACGTGCCCTACGTGCTCAAATTTCTTCAATCATATCAGTCTCTGAATAGAGTCGTGTGGTACACCCTTATGTACGGGCTTGCTAGCCATCGCGCTTGGAGCACACTAAATGCCCGTTCCACATCTTACCGTGCAACCTCTTGTCGTTGCGCAAAGTAAGCTCTCTTCGACTCTGTTGGCCATATTATCATTTTCAAATATACGGGCAACCTCGGGTATATCCCATCAGCCAAATAGTAGGACATATGATGTTGGCAACTGTTGGCTTCAAAGTCGATGGCCAGGCCCAAACCCCTGCATTGCTCGTTGAAGAGGGGCGACAAGTGTAGGGCGTTGATGTCGTTGTTCAACCAGACTACACCTTCGTGTGCATATCAAATCCAGCCGCTGGTCGACAATGGCTTCGAGAATGATCGTTAGGTAGGTGCTTTTGACCCAGTCGTGAACTGGCCTCTCCAAGCGGTCGGACAGTTCTTCCATTGCAAATGCATGCAGTCAGCAGAGGACGGCGACCACAAATATGTGGCGCTGAAAGTCTCGATGACACCCTTACAATAATACTTCAGAAACTCGCATCCAGTCGTGTCGGTGTTTTGAAGATAGTCATCGAACATGTCGAATGCTCCTCCTAAGCCAACTGTCGAATTGCAGTCGTGCACTTCTGTAGCAGCGATAGTCCATACTTGCCGCGGGCATCAAGACAATGATTGAAGAAGTACTTGTAACGTACTGACAACATGTTAACAATGTGCAAGAAAATTTCATTATGCATTCTAAAATCGTCTACCCCACCATGGCTCCTCGACATATTAGTCCGAAAACAACCGTTGGACAACCCCGACATGATCACGGATGATTGTCTGTCGACGCCAAATCGGCCTAAAGACTGCCGGCAACTCCTCTTCTTGCGCGTATCGTTCCAGTTTGCACAATTTTAGAGAAATTGTCGCAGCCGGCCCCAATTAGGGATAGCCCAAGGCGGGGGAATCTGTGACAAAGGGGAGGGACGTAAGAAGCGGGGAAAGAAGACGGGGAATTTTACACAATAATAATCAAGAAGACCGTATTTAACTCGAAATAATAAATATAACAAAAAGAAGTGCATTTAATAATACTAATCAAAGCAGTGAAATAATTGTCTCAAAAGTATTTAATGTCGTCATTACGACTAGGGTGATAAATGTCTAGGAAAAATAGAGGTAATATGGTAGCTTAAAAACGGTTCATGAGAATTATGTGTCACCCATATATGAAGACACGGCACACTTAAGTTCCAACAACTTCCACTCAACATCTGCCGCAACCATCACCGCTCAACCCGCACATAGGGAAAACATATGTAGGGCTGAGTACTGGATATACTCAGTGGGTTGTGCCGAAAATATTTTAGCAGTTATGTCATCCACCCAAAGTGAAACATGCATTTTACCTTAAGAGAAAAATATCAGTAAGATCACAAAAATAACGACTGACCAGTCAACAGACAATTTCATCAATCACAACACATCACAATCTCTTACCAATGTGCGAGAAAGGGTGGCCACACTATTTGCCCACGAGATTGGTCGATTAGCAAGGACAGCTCATGATCCCACCTGTGTACACTAGCCTGATAGGGTGCGGCCACTACTCAGACTTGAATTCGTATTTCACATAGCTCTATAGCATAATGAAGTGAACTCCAAACTAGGCATCAAGCAATCATCTCACAATCACAAAAACAAACCAATGGCATGATATAACATAGAATCCACCCTTATATCACCATAATAATACAATCGTAAAAGAGTTTAAAAGATTTTAGCTCACCTTTCTTGCTTAAATAGCAAATCACAACAATAATCACAACTCGTGCTTCCTTGCAATTCACGTTCGCACAACACCTTCAAACAATATCATATGTATATAACAACAAATCAGTTTCCATCGGATCAACGATTATGCATGTCATATCATTTCTCGCTCACTTGCATCACCCATCACATACAATTACAATCATGCTTTCAAATAATAAACCACGTGAAAACATACTTACAAATTGTAGATCCACAAGCATACGTATGAACTTTTATGATCTTCAATACCAGACCACGGATCTTTGTTACAACGTGATGATCTTCAATACTACTTGATGATCATCACGTAGTATTGTCAAAATTAAAAATATTGAGTATTGAGTATGTCAAAATTGAAATTATTTTTTTATGGACTTTAAAAAAAATATTAAGTATTTATTTTTTTCAATTTTTAAAAAGGTTAAAGAAATAACTTAAATAGATAAAGTAGTCAGAGCCAACTATTATATACTCCTCCCGTCCAATAGAAATAGGCTAATTACAATAACACAGATTTTAATACGTAATTGGTAAAGTAAGAAAGAATAAGAAAAAATAGTTGAAATAATATAACGGATAATAGCCTATAAATAATAAAGTAAAAGAGAATGAGAAAATGTTTTCCTGAATATGGACTATTTTTATAAAAATGACGAAAAAAAACACAGTCTACTTAGGATGGTGAAAGTATATGCCCAAGAAATGTCGGTATTTTTATAATGGGAGTTCCATAACTGGATATGGACTAATAATTGTGAAAAGAAAATGTCAATATTTAGTATTTTTGGGAATGGGTGTTTTATATTTTGCCTAATTAAAATTTATATACTGTATAAGATTTATTTCTAACATGTATGAAAATAATAATCGATTTCAATCACAACCAAATGGGGAAATGAAAACACAAGTGCGACATTATCAAATAGATCGCACTCCAAACTTGTATTACGGTGAAATAAATTAGATGAAATTTCCATGTCTGATCAAGAACAATCGAGCTACACCCTATATTTTTACAAGTTGAGGGATCCCACCACATATAGGACTCTATTTCTCAGTTGTATCTAAAAATCATACAAAAAATTAGAAAATGAAAAAGGTAAGGCAGCCAAAGAAATTAACACCTAATATTTGGTGGTTTTTCTCCTCATTTCCCAACTAGAATTAAAGAATCACGAGAGATGAAGATTATACAACTTCCTCAATTCTGAATGCCTTGCTGGATATACTGAATGAAAGCGTACCCAGTTGTCGTCCACTTATTATAGGCATATGCGGATCATAAAATAGGCTGCGTCATTTCTGGATGGAATCTCTTTCGAAGATTTCCAATAGGATCGCAAGGCAACCCGCTGTCAAGCATCAGAGCATGCGCAGCGGTGGACGGATGGCGTTCGTCCGTTCGTGCCGCTGGCACGGACAAGCTCCACCGCCGCTGCGCTCGTGCCGCTGGCACGGCGCTGCTCGCTGTGAAGAGCACGTCGGTGCCAGCGAGCAGGCGACGTGGCGGCACCCGATTGGGCAACGACATAGCCGTTGCCTTTGAATTTTTTTTATTAAAAATCGGATTTTAATTAAAAAAACCGATAAAAAATAAAAAGAAAATTTCACTTCCAAAAAAAAATATATCCGTTTATTACCGTTTTTTACCACTTTTTAATTTATTTTTTTTCCTCAAAAAATACACATTTTCATCTATAAGTACCCTCACTTTCACACCAAAAAAATTCACACCAAACTACACAATTCTCATCTTCATTCTCCCGTATCCATTCTCATCTTTATTCTCTCATATCCACTCTCAATCTTCTTCCACTCCTACACCATAACAATGTCCGGCTACGGCGATAACCCCCTGGCTCCAGTTGGAACCCCGAATGGTTCGGTTCACCACCGTTTCCTAGTCCGGAAACGGAATACTCGGCCCTCCTCAAACCCAAAGTTCGGGCGTTTCGGGGTGGCTACCGGCCATACCCAATCGACGACCAAGGTGCCCCCGAAAGGCGATACGGGTGCACACCGGAGCCTAGGCCGGCCGCCCCCTCCCAAACTACGACTCCTCCTACTCGCGGTGTCCGCACACCGTACACTCCGATGGAGATAGATAAATTGTTCAAGGCGTACTTGGAAATCTCCGAAGATCCGGTGGTTGGCACGAACCAATCCGACGATCACTTTTGGTGGCGCATCGCTCGCCAGTACAATGAAAACCGGCCGCCGGGAACAGTCGAGCGCAACGAGAGTATGGTGCGCAACGCTATCTTCCGAGCCAACGATGAAATTGACAAGTTCAATGGCTATTTCCTCCAGGAAGAGCGGAATGCGGGGAGCGGCCGTAACGAGGTCGACTTAATCACTGCCGCGATGAGCACCTACCAATCCATGAACTACAAGCCGTTCAAGTATCTTAAGGTTTTGCAAGAGACGCGGACGCACCCGAAGTATATGGGAGGCGTAATATCCTCCTCTAGCGGCTCCTCCAAACGGTCAAGGTCGGTATCCCTATCCGACGTCGGCTCCGAAGAAGTGGCTAGCCAACTCGCCGGAGCTAACTTGAGTGGCCCCGACGCCGGCCCGAGTGGTTCCCAACGCCGACCGCAAGGAAGGAAGAAGGCGGCGGCTAACCGCCGCCGAGCCGCGGCTGCAACCGTCGATGCTCCAGTTCCCACTCCCGTTCCATATGAGCCACCTCCACCCCCCACCAACTCGTTGTGGCAGCTTTTGGCCCAACTCAATATGGCCGATAGGTCCACTATGACCCCCTCGCAACTTCGATCACACGAGGCCATGATATTGGGCCTCCAAAGACAATTGGGGGTAGTGCCGCCGGATGAGTAGTCGTCCACGGGGGTATTTTTAGCTTTTAATTATGTAATATTTAATTTTTAGGAGTTTAATTATGTAATTTTTAATTTTTAGGATATTAATTATGTCTTTTTTATTTTATTTGTAATTTGTAATATTTATTGTGGTTTTTTAATGAATTTTAATATTATGAAAATGTTTTTGTTTAATGAATTTTAAATTGAATTGTGCTCGTCCGTGCGGAAGAGCACAGTTGTGGGTGTTGTGCTCTTGCCAGAGAGCAGATAGGAATAGTGGCGCCGGGCCCACAACCGTGCTCGCTGGCAAGAGCACGGTTGTGGATGCTTTTATGGCCACTCTACTTATGATCCCATCCATGTAGCGTCGTGCAGCAAGGTAACCCTTTACACACCAAGGAACCATGTTCATCAACCATATAATTCTTGGATGGAGAGACCAACATACACTATTAACACATTACCAGGAGAAGTTTCCAAAATCAATATGAACCAGCCTACCTACACTGCATTCACAAAGAACCACAGCAAGCATAGCATCAGTATGGATATTGTTAAAATCAATGACATTAAACACCGATTTTCATGCTATAAAGTTGACTCTCACTGGAGACTAAGTCACTGTGTATGACATATCAAATGGATTTTAAGCATCATACAACTCTGTATTAGCATAGAGACTGCAATATATATGGGAGGTACAATATGCTAAGAAAATAAAATATCGAAAAAGAGTGAGTGTAAGGAAATAAAGAACAATATGCTTTATGCCAGAAAAACCTGTGAACCACTGAATCCATCTATGGATATGAAATGACCAAGTACTGTAGAGCATCGGTTTATAAAATTGCAAGCATCAATGCACACACATGCACAATGAGCTGCTTACCTCTCAAACAAAAGATTCCCATTATGTCTATCCTTTTGTGAAAAATGGAGACGGAGATGATGGATAAATCTCCATTGAAGGAGAATGAAGGAGAAATTGCAGATGAAGCTTGAGGAAAATAGAGAATGAAAAGGGAGAGTTTTTCCATTATAGACTACATTTTTAACAAGTGGTAATTGCAAAATACAATAAAAGCATTTATATAGGCTGATAAAAGTAAGAAAATGCCTATCTAATTTTTCAATTTTAACAGCCTCCCTCAATCATCTATTAGACTACAGTCTAGCTCAAGCAATTGTCTCCTGCTGCTTGCTACAAAGAGAGTGTTGGAATCGTGCTTGGTCAAATAATTTTTGACTAATAATAAATGTTACAAGACATTTAATTTTTGTGAAATTAAATGCAATAACGTCGATCTACGTTCTGAGTAGATGACCGTAGTGTATTCATTTTCTCAAATCCGATTCCCGGTGAGTGAGAAATAATATATTAAAGTTGGTCACAATAAAGCTAGAAATGAGCTATGTGAAAAGACTAAGGCCATGTTTGGTTGGCGGGAAAGTAAGGTTGACAAGGAAAATGATTCCTGGGAAAATGAATCCCGGGAATATGATTTCTAATAACTTTACTTTCTCGTGTTTGGAAAATTTCAAGATTTGAAAGTATATATTTGTTTTAAACACTAAACTAAAAATATACTTATCATTTTTTATTTATAAAAAATAATAATACATATTATTTAATAAATTATTAATTACAAATGATAATAATTATAATATTTTATTTATTATTACGATGGATAGCTTAAATATGCATTATACGTCATAATATATAATAATATAATAATAAATAAGATTATTATTATTATTATTATTATTATTATTATTATCATTATATTTACTTAATTTTTAATTGAATAAATTTTATAATTTAAAATTTCACTACAATTTTATTGTTAATTACTAATTTATAAATTAATAATTATTATATTATTATATTATTGTAATTATATTTAATAATTTAATAAATTATAATTATTATTATGATAACAAAAATAAAAATAAATATTAATAATATAGTAATAATTATGATAATTTGAATTATAGTTATTTATTATCCTGAAATTAAGTATGGTTTATACTTTTAAATTATTTTTAAAACATTGTAATAAATAATAACAATAATAATAATAATAAATTTTACTATATTGCATTAAATATGTAAGAATCCTAAAACTGGGAAAAGAATACCTAAGAAAAGTTAGGATTCAGAATCCTGGAAAGTTGTACTAACTTTCCTTGTTTCATGATTTTGATTACTTTCACAGTTTGATTAAAAACGGAAACAAACACAAGATTTTAAAATTTAAGGAATCAAATTACTTTCCCAAACAGAATCCTAGCAACCAAACATGGCATAAGGGATTAATTAACTAAGTGTTAATTATCCCACATCGGGGATGATAGACTTCTTTGATGAAGTATTTAATCAGATGAATTATCATGTGTGATAATTATCGTGGAATAAGACGGGTGACAGAGCCCACACGCGCACGCCGCCGTCCGCCCCCGACCAGCGAGCCGTGACCCGTGTCCCGTAACCTGTGACCCGTGCCCCGTGCCTGGTGCCTTGTGCCTTGGATCTTGGCAATTGTGCCTTGTGCCTTTTGCCTTGTGCCTTGGATCTTGGCAATTGTTCTTTGGGCTGTTCTTTGGAGCTAGTCGTTGAGCGTGGTTCGTGCCCCGCTTGTTCTTTTTAGACCAACCCAAACTCCACGCTATCCCCGATGGGTCCTAGTCCACGTCATGGTCCCGCTGGACCCCGACGCACAACGGGAGACAAAAGGTTTTCGCTGGACCCCGACGCACAACGGGAGACAAAAGGTCCCCGCTGGACCCCGACGCATAACGGGAGACAAAAGGTCGCCGATGGACCCCGACGGTCCATGGTGTATCCCGTCGTGTAGCATGTCCAGGTGCATCGTGTCTCTTCAGCTCCCACTGGCCAGTGCACCAGTTAGTAACCCCCGGCGGTTACGGTCAAGCCATCATGACACACATGATGGTTGTTGACTCTATCAATGCTCCTGCGGCTGGACTTGGCCTATAAATAGGCAGTCACTTCATGCATTGCAAACAATTAGACACACAACACATTTGCATAGCTCTCTACCTCTCTGCATGGTCTTCCCGTCGAAGCTCTGCCCTCGCCATCATCTAGTTTGTCGGAGCTTGTTCCGTCTGCGGTGCTGCAATGAACAAGACGAAGCCGTTTTTTCTTTGGGGACAACACGCCAAACCGAGAGCACTACCGGGGCGTATCTCGTCTTGCAGAAAGAGGACTCCTCGACTCGGCTTACATCTTTACGGTTTATTGTTTCGAATTCTTCTTTGTAATTTAAATTCAGTTTATTCCGTTTAATTTCTCCATTCTTCATTGGGTTGTATTGCCCGGTTAGTGTATCTTTGTATCGCAGTTTAAACAATCCTTTTTCAACAACAATCGCAAGGCGAGATATACTTGTCGTTGAAGAAGGAGATTGGACTTTAAATTGAATCTAAAACTTTCGACTGGTGCTTACTTGAGTGCTTACTAACCCATTTGGGTCGACTGGTGCATCCACCTTTGGTGGCACCGATGGTTCCACATTAAGTGGTTCCATGTGATCCTTGATAGGATCGAGTGTTGGACCTTTCGAGATCAACACGGGTGTTGGGGCCTTCGGGACCAACACGAAGAAAGACGTATCCACTTTTTGTGGTTCCGCGAGATCCTCCAATGGATCGTGTGTTGAGTCCTTTGGGATCAACACGAGTGTTGGGGCCTTCGGGGCCAACATGCAAACCGACGGTTCCACTATTAGTGGTTCCCTTAGATCCTCTAACGGTTCAAGTGTTGAGTCCTTCGGGGCCAACACGAGAACTAGTGGTTCCACGTTTAGTGGCTCCATAGAATCCTCTAATGGATTGAGTGTTGGGACCGTCGGGTCCAACACTAGAGTTGATGCCGTTGGGATCAACACGACTGACTCCAATGTGGGGGAGAGACCTCATGAATGGCCAATGACAGGGAAGTCCTATGGGACGTCTCCCGTCGTTCTCATTGATAGGGACATAGGGTCGTTGGGCGTGTCCCATTGGTCTCAAGGGATGTCTCCCGTTCGTCGGGAGACATGGGAGACGTTTTGCTCCCGTCCGTGCCTAAGAAAATATTGGAAGACATTTGGCACACGTTAGGTCCCAAGGGACGTCTCCCGTTCGTCGGGAGGCATGAGGGACATTCGACTCCCGTCCGTGGCATGGGAAATGACGGGAGACATTTCTCACCCGTTCTGCCTTCAAAACGTCAGGAGACATGGGGAGACATTTCGCTCCCGTTAGTGCATTAGAATATGTCGGGAGACGTATGGAACACATCTGTGCCGTGGGAAATGTCGGGGAGCAAATTTTGCACCCGTCGGTCTCCTGTTCGTCAGGAGACATGGGCTCTCATCCGTGCCTTAGGAAATGTCAGTAGACGTGTTGCACTCATACATCCCATGTGAGATGTCGGGAGAAATTTTGCACCCATCGGTCTCCCGGTCGTCGGAAGACATAGGGAGACATTTGGTTCCCGTTCGTGCCTTAGCAAATGTCGGGAGGCATAAGACACACGTCGGTGCCTTAGAAAATATCGGGAGACATTCGACACCCGTCCGTGTCTTGAAAAAATGTCGGGAGACATTTGGCCCCTCCCATTCAATGGGAGATGTCGGGAGACATTTGACACCCGTCCAGATATTGGGAGAAAAATGAAGCCTCTAACCAAGAAGCCTGGTGGAGCCAAATTTATCAAACATGCCAAAGGCAACATAGCCACCGTGGTAACTGAAGAAGTCAACCACGTCGAGAACAAATGTGGTTGGTATATCACACGGGTGTCACTGCCCACGTGTGTGCCGATAGAAGTAAGTTCTACACTTACAAGACTATTGAGGGGAGGAAGCTCAACATGGGAACCAAGCCTCGTCCAAATGTGTCGACTTTGGAGATATGGTCCTCAAGATGACGTCCGACATGACAATCACTCTAAGAAAGTGCTACATGTCCCGGACATACGCAAGAACATAGTTTCTGGATCAATACTTGTAAATAGGGGTTTTTTAACTTGTATTTGAGTCCGATAAGTTCTTTGTGTATAAGTTTGGAAAATCCATCAAAAAATGTTATGTAACCGATGATCTATTTTAAACTAAGTTTATCGGCTATTTGCCGTGTTTGAAAAGCCATTGGCTAATATTGAAAATGCAAATACTTCCTCCTATTCGTAGCATTATAGATTAGGACATGTGAATCCTAATGCTATAAAAGTTTATACCCAAAATAAATATGAGATTTGTCTTGAGGTGAAAAATGACTAGATTACCGTTCCATTCTTTTGAACGGAACAAGAAACCCCTTAAATTAATTCACACCAATGTATGTGATTTAAAATTCGTGCAAACTAGAAGTGGTACAAAATACTTTATCACGTTCATAGATGATTGCACAAGATGTTGCTATCTTTATTTTTTAAGAAATAAAGATGAGGCAATTGAAGTGTTCAAAAATTATAAGAACGAAGTCGGGAATCAACTTGGATTGTAAATCAAAATGATTCGAAGTGATAGAGGAGGCGAAGACGTAGCCCTGTTTGACGAATTATGCAACGCATGTGGTATAACTCATCAAACGACTGCTCCATATTCACCACAATCTAATCGTGTTGCAGAACGCAAGAATCAAAATCATAAATAGATGACGAAAGCGTTATTAATTAGTTCAGGGATGCCCCAGAACACGTGGGTGAAAACTGTTTTGACAGTCAACTACATCCTAAACAAAATCCCACTCAAAAGTAAGGATGTCACTCCTTATGAGTTGTGGAAGAGAAGGAAGTCATCCTACAAATACCTCAAAGTGTGGGGGTGTTTGGTAAAGGTAATGGTTCCTCTGCCCAAAGAAGTTACAATTAGTCCTAAAACGGTTGATTGAATCTTTATTGGGTATGCACTTAATAGTAGTGCATATCGATTTGTTGTCCACAAGTCTAAAATACCGACTGTGACCGTGGGAACAACAATCGAGTCAAGAAATGTTATATTTCTTGAAAAATATATTTCCTCGCAAAGATAAGGAAAATAAGTGCACCCAATTATGAGACGAGAATTGATGATGAAGCCACTAGTTCTTAATCAGCGGATGAAGAGCCAGATCGCACAAGCGAACAAGGCCCGATCCAAACGATACAATACTAAGACGTGGTAGTAGGGTCAGTACACCAAAGACATTTGGTCCTGACTATAATACTTTTATGTTGGATGAAGAACTAACATTAATAAAAGTAGCCTTTGCTGGCCCAGATAGGCTGCATTAAAGACAAACTGTTCAAAGCGAAATTGATTCAATTTTGCTAAACCACACTTGGGTGTTGGTTGATCTACTTGAAGGTGCTAAACCTTTAGGATGCAAATGAGTCCTTAAAAGCAAGTTTAAGGCCGTTGGAACAGTTGACAAGTTTAAATGGTGATTTAATATGAAATCTATATGGAATAACCTAAAAGTTTTGTAGTACCTGGACAAGAGAGAAAGGTTTGCAAACCGGTTAAATCCCTCTATGGATTGAAACAAGCATGTTGCAATGACACTTGAAATTTGATAATGTGATGTTATCAAATGGATTTAAAATCAACGAATGTGACAAATGTGTCTACATTAAGAACACTGATAATGGATACGTTATAGTGTGTCTCTACGTTGACGATATGTTAATCATGGGTAGTAACACCTAAATGATTAACTATACGAAAACCATGTTAAAGAGAAACTTTGACATTGAGGATATGGGTCTAGCCGATGTGATTTTTGGAATGGAAAATTCTAATTCAAAGGAATCATCTTGACACGATCTCATTATATTGAGAAAGTACTAAAGAGATTCAACGCCAATGATGGCATCCCGGCTAAGACGCCTATAGAGCTCAAAGTTCACTTGAGCAAGAACAAGGGCAAGCCCGCTGCATAAAAAGATTATGCACGGGGCATTGAGTGCATTATGCATTTGACTGATTGCACTAGACTTGACATTGCTTGCATTGTGAACAAGTTGAGTCGTTACACGAGCAATACAAGCAAAGAGCATTGGAAAGCTCTTGTAAGAGTTTTGAGGTATCTTAGTATACTCAAAATCATGGGCTACACTTTTCGAGATACCCCCCGGTACTTGAAGGGTATTGCGATGAAAATTGGATATCCGATAACAAAGACTCACTTTCAACAAGTGGATATGTCTTTACTATTGGGGGTGGTGCTGTCTCATGGAAATCCACGAAACAGACATGTATAGCCCGATCCACTATAGAATCTGAATTCATAGCTTTAGATAAAGCCGTGGAAGAAGCCGAATGGCTTAATAACTTCCTTGATGATATTCCATGTTGGTCTAAGCCAGTGCCTACAGTGTTGATTCATTGTGATAGCTAAGCTGCTATAGGAAGGGCATTAGCTGCTATAGGAAGGGCAAATAATGGCTTGTACAATGGTAAGTCTCGACACATTCGTCGACGACATAATACCGTGAGACATTTGATCACAACAGGGGTGATTACAATTGACTACGTGAAGTCATTGGATAATCTAGCGGATCCGCTAACCAAAGGGTTAAATCGTGATCAAATGAATAAATTGTTAGAGGGAATGAGTATGAAATCCACAAACTAAAGAATTGTCATAGTGGTAACCTAACCATGATGACTGGAGATCCCAAGAATTTGGTTCAATGGGAAAACTAAGCTATGAGAGTTCGTGTGAAACACTCATCTATATTTATTCCCTAGAGAGCAATAGAGTGTTGAAAAAACTTGCATAGTGGTGAGGTTAAGTCTATGACTTTTAATGATTCCTAAAGGATCTTGTTGAGATAAAGTTCTCAAGGAGAACGAGTATGGCAAGATACTCAACGAGGAATCACCTATGTAAGTGTGAAGTGGGGCCGCTTCAAACAATACACTTATGAATCCAAAGTGGTTTCCAAGGCCTGAAATGAACACAAAACGTGAGAACGGATGAGGTTGAGGTGTTTAAGTGTTAACATCATTGTCTCGGTGCACGTCGCGGAGGAATAGTTCAAAGCATCGCGCTACTAGTCCGCCAGTGTATCCGATGGTGTTGACTATGGATGGTTCAAAGCCAAAAACTACCAATCCTTATGCTTACATGCCTCTTGAGGGTTGAGCTTGTGTCTGCATACATATGCATTTGGCAATTTCCACTCATGTGGGGGATTGTTGGAATCGTGCTTGGTCAAATGATTTTTGACTAATAATAAATGTTACAAGACATTTAATTTTTGTGAAATTAAATGCAATAACATCGATCTACTTTCCGAGTAGATGACCGTAGTATATTCATTTTCTCAAATCCGATTCCCGGTGAGTGAGAAATAATATATTAAAGTTGGTCACAATAAAGCTAGAAATGAGATATGTGAAAAGACTAAGGGATTAATTAACTAAGTGTTAATTATCCCACATCGGGGATGATAGACTTCTTTGATGAAGTATTTAATCAGTTGAATAATCATGTGTGATAATTACCGTGGAATAAGACGGGTGACAGAGCCCACACCGCGCACACGCGCGCGCCGCCGCCCGCCTGTGACCCGCGAGCCGTGACCCGTGTCCCGTGACCCGTGCCCCGTGCCCCGTGCACCGGGTGCCTTGTGCCTTGTGCCTTGGATCTTGGTTATTGGCAATTGGTCTTTGGGTTGTTCTTTGGAGCTAGTCATTGAGCGTGGTTCTTGCCCCGCTTGTTCTTTTTAGACCAACCCAAACTCCACGCTATCCCCGACGGGTCCTAGTCCACGTCATGGTCCCGCTAGATCCCGACGCACAACGGGAGACAAAAGGTTCCCGCTGGACCCCGACGCACAACGGGAGATAAAAGGTCCCCGCTGGACCTCGACGCATAACGGGAGATAAAAGATCGCCGATGGACTCCGACGGTCCATGGTGTATCCCGTCGTGTAGCATGTCCAGGTGCATCGTGTCTCTTCAGCTCCCACTGGCCAGTGCACCAGTCAGTAACCCCCGGCGGTTACAGTCAAGCCATCATGACACACATGATAACTGTTGACTCCATCAATGCTCCTGCGGGTGGACTTGGCCTATAAATAGGCAGTCACTTCATGCATTGCAAACAATTAGACACACAACACATTTGCATAGCTCTCTCCCTCTCTGCATAGTCTTCCCGTCGAAGCTCTGCCCTCGCCATCATTTAGTTCGCCGGAGCTTGTTCCGTCTGCGGTGCTGCAACGAACAAGATGAAGCCGTTTTAGGTTTGGGGACGACACGTCAAACCGAGAGCACTACCGGGGCGTATCGCGTCTTGCGGAAAGAGGACTCCTCGACTCGGCTTACATCTTTACGGTTTATTGTTTCGAATTCTTCTTTGTAATTTTAATTCAGTTTATTCCGTTTAATTTCTCCATTCTTCATTGGGTTGTATTGCCCGGTTAGTGTATCTTTGTATCGCAGTTTAAACAATCCTTTTTCAACAACAAAGAGCAGCAAGTTTACTTGGCCAGGCTTGCTGAGCAAGCTGAGAGATACGATGAAATGGTGGAAGCAATGAAACAAATTGCGAGATTGGATGTTGAACTGACGCTATCCAGCTGAATTCAAGGGTACAGATGATCGTAAAGAGGCAGCAGACCAGTCACTCAAGGCATATGAAGTTACCACTAGTGCTGCTTCCACTGACCTTGCTCCTACACATCCCATTAGGCTTGGTTTAGCCCTTAACTTCTCGGTTTTCTACTATGAGACCTTGAATTCCCCTGAGAGGGCCTGCCACCTTGCAAAACAAGCCTTTGATGAAGCTATAGCATAACTCGACAAGCTTCAATGAAGAATCAATTGGCTCCAAAGATGCCAGCAGAACTCGACAAGCTTCAATGAAGAAACAATTGGCTCCAATGATGCCACAACTCAGCAACTCTCAGCCTCAAACCATGTTTCTCCAAAAAAAAAACTCCAATTCTATCTTCAACAACACCGATTGACTACGAACAGCGCCGCATCAAAGCATAGGATAGAAAGTCTTTCTCCTCGGCAAAAGGCTGTGATGCAAACTTCTCAATGGAGATCAAAAACACATTTCAAACATCCACGAACCAGGCTTGAAACAGATCCAACCGAACAATCGGTGAATCAACAAAACAAACATCTGACATACAATCGGAAAACCAGAGATAAATCTGAAAACATATTCAGATTCAACAACGAATTTGAGAAAACATATTCTCAAACCGAAACACTCAACCGATTTTAATCGGAGAGAATACAAACTGATTCACAGATCAGAAACTGAATACAGAGATTCACAAACAAAAGAGATAGATTCACCGATACTCGGTGAATAAAACCAGAAACAAAGATTGATATGAGAATTTCAAACGAGAGAACCGATTAAAAATCAGAATTGAAAAAAAAAACAGATTGGAAACAAAGAGATCGAAAAGAGGATTGAACCTGGCGATTTTCATCGGTAAAACAGCGGCAGAGAACAACAAAACCGCTTGGTGAACACTCTAGAAAGCAGAAACATTCTCACAAAAAAAATCACAAACCCTAGCTAGAAATCAAACAAAAAAAAAAAGTGAAGAGATAGAGGTAATCACAGACGCGCAGCGGATTTGCGCTCTGATACCATGTGAAATATGGAGAAGGAGATGATGGATAAATCTCCATTGAAGGAGAATGAAGGAAAAATTGCAGATGAAGTTTGACGAATATAGAGGATGAAAGGGGAGAGTTTTTCATTATAGACTACATTTTTAACAAGTGGTAATTGCAAAATACAATAAAAGCCATTTATATAGGCTGATAAAAGTAAGAAAATGCCTATCTAATTTTTCAATTTTAACACCTTTGGTTGAAGCAAGAGGCTGGCAACTGCATATCCAGCACTGCTGAGGCCACCCGCAACGCGTTACGCAGGTGGTTCAAAGCCCGTTCCTCCTTGATGAGACGCGCGCGGGACGCGTTGCAGCGTCCCGTCGCGTCCCCAGCCCGCCGAGACACCCGTCTCTCTAAGACGGCCCGCGAGACGTCTCGCCACGCGCGCGCACGACGTGGCACGCTCCAGCGCCATGCGTAACGCCCACTCGCCGCCCCGCGAGTGGGTCTCGTCACGCTGACGCAATAATTCATTTTTTAAAAAAAATCGAATTTAATAAAAAAAAACTAAAATACGAAAAACGGTAATATTACCATTTTTCGATCGTTTTCCTATTTTTTTTTATTTTTTTACTTTATAAATACTCCTATTTCATTCTCATTTCACACACAAACACATATCTATTCTTCTCAAATCATCTCTTTTTCAACTCCAATTTTCATCTCAAATCAACTCTTTTATTCTTCCCCCAAAGTTAATCGATCTAATGGATCCATATGAGCAAATGCGTCGAAAAATGGAAGAATCACTTGAAGAAGATCGACGCCGAGAGGCGGAGGAAGCCGCGCCGCCCAAAAGACACTCCCGGACTTACATCCATCGTAATCGGGAGGAAGCCTCCACAAGGTTAGTCCGCGACTACTTCTGCGATAACCCGGTTTGGGGAGATACCTACTTCCGTCGACGTTTCCGCCGGCGAAAACTGCTATTTCTCCACATCGCAAGTACATTGGCAGCCTGGGAAGAGTTCTTCAAAGAAAGGTTCGACGCCGTCGGCCGTCCCAGCCACACGACGCTGCAGAAATGTACTGCTGCAATCCGTCAACTTGCGACTGGACACACGGCGGATGTGTTCGACGAATACCTCCACATTGGAGAAAGCACTGGGAGAATGTGCTTGATCCAATTCTGCAAAGGCGTCCGAGCAGCCTTCAACGACGAATTTCTCCGGAGGCCAAGCACGACAGATTGTCAGTTTCTGCTCCACCTTCACGAAGAAGTGCACGGATTCCCCGGGATGCTTGGCAGCGTCGATTGCATGCACTGGCAATGGAAGAATTGCCCTGTGGCGTGGAGGGGGTCATACACTAGCGGCCACAAAGGCACCCACCCCACCGTTATACTCGAAGCCGTTGCCGACTACCGGCTATGGATCTGGCATGCGTACTTCGGGGTCCCCGGATCGAACAACGACATAAACGTGCTCCACCAATCCGACTTCTTTGCCGAAGTTTTGGATGGTAAAGCGCCGGCCATCAACTTCATCGCTAACAACCGGCGGTATAAAATGGGGTACTATCTTGCCGACGACATCTACCCTAAGTGGCCAACCTTCGTGAAGACGTGCAACAGGCATGTGAACGCAAAGCAAGCTCTTTTTGCGCAGAAGCAGGAGGCTGCTCGCAAGGATGTGGAGAGGGCGTTAGGAGTTCTCCAAGCACGCTTCAACATAATCAAAGCCCCGACTCGTACGTGATTCATGGAGAGTATGGTCGACATCATGTATATGTGCATAATCTTGCACAACATGATTGTCCAAGACGAAGGACCTGAGGCGGGAAATTGGTTCGACCCTGAAGCACCCGAAAGCTCTACCGCAAGTAGTCCGTCTCGCAGTGGAGTGCATCCGTCTATACAAGAACGGTTGTCTATTCGGGCAAGGACACGTGACTCTACCGCCCACGCCCAACTCCAAGATGATCTAATGGAGCACATTTGGGCAAAATTTGGCGGAGGGAATTATTAAATTATGTATTTTTAATATTTTAGGATTTTACGAATTTTATATTGTAATTTTATTTTATTTAATGAAGTGTGTTTTTATTAATTGAATTTGTTGGAAATAAAAATAAAAAATGAAATTGAATGAATAGTAATTTAAGAGACGGTTAAGGGACGGATAAGAGATGGAGGGTTGCAGGTTTTGTCCCTTAGTTAATAGATAAAATAAAAAAGTACAGTGGGGCTCATAAATAACAATTTAAAAAACAGTTAAGGGACGGATAAAAGACAGCGTTGCAGATGGCCTAGAAAATTGTTCCTTTCAAAGCTGGGCGATCCAACTAGCCCAAAGTCCTGTTGAAATATCTCATACAGACCACCATCAGTGGTCTCGCCCAGCTGACTCCTACTTCGAGAATTGGACACAACCTATCAAGCATGTACATATGAAATTGATACGTATTGGTGTAACAATTACTAATAATTATAGAATATATATATTGTGATAATGATGGAGTAGTGGAGAGTTATTAGAATGAGGTAACAAGATGGTTGAGTAGAGTTACTAATAAATGTATTGTGATCATTATCGTCATATTTATTTCAATGTTATTAATGGCATATGGCAACATATGGAGGTCGATAAATATATATAGAGTATAATATAAAATATAAAATATAAAATATAAAATATAAAATTTTACTCCCTTTGGTTCCCAATACATGTCATATGTCCTTTGACCAGTGCAAGTTTTAAGAAATTATTTGACTTTATGAATGAAAGTTAGTGAAATTATTTGACTTTAAGAAATTATTATATGGGCCCTACTTTTACATACTCTATCCGTCCCAAGGAAGATGACTCATTTGGGAGGCACGAGATTTTATGCATATTAATTTTGTGTGTTGAATATTGAATGAAAAGAATAAAGTAAAAGAGATAAAATAAAATAGAGATAAACGTGTTTCTATATTTAGTAATGTGGGTCATCTAGGTTGGGACAAACTAAAAAGGAAAGTGGGTCATCTTCGATGGAACGAAGGTAGTATTAGTTTTATAATAATTATGAGTAGAATGATTAAGTGGAATACGAAGTTCACTTAAAAAATAATAAAAGTGAAATAAGATATTTATTGATGACTAAGCCAAATACAGGTTACATGGCATCTCGACCGACATGTCCACCATATCCCTCAAGGAGACTAAGCAGATGGCAGCTATTTAACAACACTGATTTATTTGCATAGTCTTTTAAAAGTCCTATGCCCCTTGAGGTTTGATAGGAATGTTCAGTCAGTCGTTTAGTTTAAAGACGGTAATTTACGACAGGGCATCCATAGAGGATCGCTTATAATTACTATTTTCTGTTCTTACCAGCCTTCCTCATCTTATATTCTATAACAGAAATTCAGGGGAAACTAATATAGAAAGTTGATATAAGAACATTTCGAGCTAAGAGCTCAGCATTCATCGCTTATTCAAATAGATGCGATGCAGTATGAACTTCTTCAAAACAATCATGTAATGCAAGCTAACTCCCCTTACGGAAACCAACACAAGCCTTTTCATTTATTCATTCACATCACACACCAATAATGGATGTCAAACTAATGCATGTGTTCGGTAATCCAAAACATAAAGTTCATCAACTAAAGTCAGTCTGACCTGTAAGGATGCCTTTTGCTTATTCTTCTAGTAGAATTTCTCATGAATTCTTTCACAATACCTAATAACTTAATTTCTAGTGCATTTTGATATAACCAATGAGTAATCCTTAGTACTTTTTATTAGCTTAAACCTCATAATTTGTCTTTGTGATAACCATGTGCAAGTGAACCAGTTTGGTTTGAATGCTTGGTTGGGTAAATAAAATTTTTGTTATGGTATGAGATGAAAACAGGATAACATAATCTCTTATTTTGTAAATTGATTCATTAAGTGGTGAGGGGCGCATTAATATATTATCTATGATATGATATGAAAGAAAAGTAAACTAAAACGTAACAGGATGAGCTCGCACAAGGTGGGCATTAGATTGTGAAGAATGAGATACATGACTACCTCATTTCAGAAACTTGTCAGAGGTATAATGTAACAGATAATTAGACACACCTCGATAATTCCTCTCTGTGGGCCAGTTGGGAGTACTCCATAAGGAAACAAATAGAGACTAAGACCAACAGCTTCAAACATATCCTTCAAGAGTGAAATAACTTGCAAAGCAAGTACATCTCCAACCTACAAGCAAAGCCAGTTGCAACAGGATAAGAACCATACTAAACCCTACTACTAAGAAACAAATTAACACACATACTTTCTTAATGGCTTGCAGTGCACCTCCATACTACAAACCAAAGTTAAAAGTTGATTGAGGTTTAAGTTACAAGACAAATAGGACTTTCACGTAGTAGGTAGCAAAACCAGAATATGAGAACATTAAGCATATATGGAGAATGAAATGCATCAAAAGATAGATGTTTAGCTACATGGAGGGCCCTGCTATTTGAAGCCTGCGAAAACTTTACAACAGACAGCCTCATATCAAATACACTACTGGCTTTCTTTCATAACATTAATGGCGTCCTCTCTACTTAACCTATTGTTCTGTCATAAGATCTCCCAGTGTTTCTAATTCATCCTCTTTTTGATCTTATATGTTCAGTCCATTCCTATAAACTATAAGCAGGTTATATGTGAATAGGCTCCCAAGCTAAATCCAGTGCTTCAAACTAGCATTCAGATACAAACAAGCTCAGGTCCAACAGATCAAGCAGGTAATGGAAATGATCATATACCTTGAAAATACAAGCTTCAGGTTTTACATCGTTATGATCTCCATCCCGGTCCACGACATTGAATGTTATCATTATAGCAACTTTTGCTGCTGACTGCAAAGGTATTCCACTATCAACCTCAATACCCCTTACAAGTTTTCCAGGAGCAGTAGGTAAGTAGAGCTCATCTCCATCAACTTGGATTTTCTCCAATTCTCTATCCATATTAAAATATATGTATCTTACTGTTAAGATTAAATACGAAAAACAACAAGAAAATTTTTAATTGCAATCCATACTTTCTTATGCCAGCTCGCCTATCCTCTTTTGGAAGTGGAAAGAGGACACCCGATATACATGTAACCTTGTCAAAGAAATCAAATTCTCTTTGAAAAATAGCTTGTGCTTTGGGACTGAAACCATCAATTATTTTTTCTCTTACTACTGGAAGCAAAGCTTGAAAGGCGATAGTCTGAAGTATTGATAAAAGATTTGAGATACAAACTTGCAGGGCGAAATTACACGGTAAAAACAAAGAGAATTACACCGAAACAACTGAAAAGAAACTACACGGAAACAACTGAAAAGAAAGCGGTAGCCGAGTCGATGAGTCCTCTTCCGCAAGACGAGATACGCCCCGGTAGTGCTCTCGGATTGGCGTGTCGTCCCCAAATATAAAATGGCTTCGTCTCTGAAGTAGCAGCACCGCTAGCAGCAGAGCTCCGGCGAACGGGAGTAAGGCGGGGGCAGAGCTTCGACGGGAAGATTATGCCGAGAGGGAGAGAGCGTGTATGCAAGAATGCTTGAGTTTGTTGTGTGTAGAATGCAATGGATGCATGCCTATTTATAGGCCAAGTCCACCCCGTAGGGGTTGCTGGAGTCAACAGACATAATGTCTGTCATCAAGGCCATTGACCGTAACCTTCTGGGGTTGTTGACCGGTGCACTAGCCCTCGTGAGCTGAAGAGACACGATGCATCTGGACACACTACACGACGGGTACACCATGGACCGTAGGGAACCTTTTGTCTCCCGTTATGCGTCGGGGTCCAACGGGGATAGCGTGGAGTTTGAGGTGGTCTAAAAAGAACAAGCGGGGCTTGAACTACGCTCAACGACCAGCTCCAAAGAACAGTCCAAAGACCACCCAAAGACCAATTGCCAAGATCAAGGCACATGGCACCCGGTGCACGGGGCACGGGGCACTGTGCGCGGTGCTGGCAGGGGAGCGGCGGCGGCGCGCGCGTGTGGGCTCTGTTGCCCATCTTATTCCACGATAATTATTACACATAATAATTCATCTTATCAAATACTTCATCAAAGAAGTTTATCATCCCCAATGTGGGAAATTAACACTTAGTTAATTAATCCCTTAGTTTTTCTCATAGCTCATTTCTAGCTTTATTGTGACTAATTTTAATATATTATTTCTCACTCACCGGGAATCGGATTTGAGAAAATGAATATGCTACGGTCATCTACTCGGAACGTAGATCGACGCTGTTATATTTAATTTCATAGAATTAAATATCTTGTAACATTTATTATTAGTCAAAGTTGTTTGACCAAGCACGATTCCAACAATCCCCCATATGAGTGGAAATTGCCAAATGCATATGTATGTAGACACAAGCTCAACCCTTAAGAGGTATGTAAGCATAAGGATAGGTAGTTTTTGGCTTTGAACCATCCATAGTCAACACCATCGGATACACAGACGGACTAGTAGCGCGATGCTTTGAACTATTCCTCCACGACGTGGACCGAGACAATGATTTTAACACTTAAACACCTCAACCTCATCCGTTCTCACGTTTTGTGTCCATTTCAGGCCTTGGACACCACTTTGGATTCATAAGTGTATTGTTTGAAGCGGCCCCACTTCACACTTACATAGGTGATTCCTCGTTAAGTATCTTGACATACTCGGTCTCCTTGAGAACTTCATCTCAACGAGATCCTTTAGGGATCATTAAAAGTCATAGACTTAACCTCATCACTAGGCAAGTTTTTTCAACACTTTATTACTTTCAAGGGAATAGATGTAGATAAGTGTTCACAGGAATTCTCACAGCTTAGTTTTCCCATTGAATCAAGTTGTTGGGATCTCCAGTCATCATAGTTGGGTTACCACTATCACAATTATTTAGTTTGTGGATTTCATACCCATTCCCTCTAGCAATTTATTCATTTGATCACGATTGAACCCTTTGGTTAGCGGATCCGGTAGATTATCCAATGACTTCACGTAGTCAATTGTAATCACCACTGTTGTGATCAAATGTCTCACGGTATTATGTCGTCGACGAATGTGTCAAGACTTACCGTTGTACAAGCCACTGTTTGCCCTCCCAATAGCGGCTTGGTTATCACAGTGAATTAACACTGGAGGCACGGGCTTTGACCAACATGGAATATCTTTAAGGAAGTTTTTAAGCCATTCGGCTTCTTCCGCAGCTTTATCTAAAGCTATGAATTCTGATTCCATGGTGGATCGGGCTATACATGTCTGTTTCACGGATTTCCACGAGATAGCACCACCCCCAATGGTAAAGACATATCCACTTTTTGAAAGTGAGTCTTTGTTATCGGATATCCAGTTTGCATCGCAGTACCCTTCAAGTACCGGGGGTATCTCGAAAAGTGTAGCCCATGATTTTGAGTATACTTGAGATACCTCAAAACTCTTACAAGAGCTTTCCAATGCTCTTTACTTGGATTGCTCGTATAACGGCTCAACTTGTTCACAATGCAAGCAATATCAGGTCGAGTGCAATTAGTAAGATACATAATGCATCCAATGACCCGTGCATAATCCTCTTGTGCAACGGGCTCACCCCTGTTCTTGCTCAGGTGAACATTTAGCTCTATAGGCGTTTTAGCCGGGATGCCATCATAGGCGTTGAACCTCTTTAATACTTTCTCAACATAATGAGATTGTGTTAAGGTGATTCCTTCGGATGTTCTTAGAATTTTCATTCCAAGAATTACATCGGCTAGACCCATATCCTTCATGTCGAAGTTTCTCTTTAACATGGCTTGTGTGTCGTTAATCACTTGAGTGTTACTACCCATGATTAACATATCATCAACATAGAGACACACTATAACGTATCCATTATCAGTGTTCTTAATGTAGACACATTTGTCACATTCGTTGATTTTAAATCCATTTGATAACATCACGTTATCAAATTTCAAGTGCCACTGCAACGGTGCTTGTTTCAATCCATAGAAGGATTTAACCAGTTTGCATACCTTTTTCTCTTGTCCAGGTACTACAAAACCTTCAGGTTGTTCCATATAGATTTCATCTTCAAGGTCACCATTTAGAAACGCATTCTTAACATCCATTTGATGAATCTCAAGATTGTGTACAGCAGCAATCGCAAGAAGCACTCGAATTGATGTAATCCTCGTTACAGGTGAGGAGGTATCGAAGAAATCGTACCCTTCCTTTTGTTTCAAGCCTTTGACTACCAGTCGAGCTTTATACTTGTCCACTGTTCCATCGGCCTTAAACTTTCTTTTAAGGTCACTTTCATCCCAGTCCTTGAACTCTTTTTCAACAACGTGGGCAGCCAACTTCTTCTTCGGCTTGCGGCAGTCTTTGGAAAAGTGGTCAGGTTTGCCACAGTTGTAGCAGTTGCCTTCAACCTTCCTCGCAGGCTGCTTCCTCTTGCCCTTGTCCTTTGCAGTTGGACGGGAGCGTTTGCTGGAGGGACTGCCCCGCTCCAACAGATTGGCCTTTGCAACAGGTGGGCCATGGCCCTTAGCCAACTCATCGTGTTTGCGCACGTCTGACTCCATGCGCAGCTTCACGATCAAGTCTTCAAGATTCATCTCCTTTCGCTTGTGCTTAAGGTAGCTCTTGAAGTCCTTCTAGCCGGGTGGAAGTTTTTCAATGACCGTGCCCGCCGTGAAAGCTGGAACTCTTGTACTTGGTCCATGATTGGTCGGGAATCGACCATTTTGTAGTCCAAGTACTTGGCTATTACAAATTTCTTAGTGCCAGCATCATCACTACGATACTTCTTATCTAGCATTTCCCACACTTGTTTTGATATGAGAATAGTACAATACACGTTGTAGAGACTATCATCTAAAGCACTTAAAATAAAGTTTTTACAAAGATAGTCTCATTTGCGCCAAGCATCATACTCGACGTACATCTCAACACGTGCCTCGTCCTCACTTGGCGGGGTTGGCTCGTTCTCCTTGAGGAAGTTCACGACGCCCAACGTTGTTAGGTAGAATAACATTTTCTGTTGTCATCTCTTGAAATCCGTTCCTGTGAACTTCGATGGCTTCTCGGTGGGTGGTATCATCCTTGGTGCCATTGGTGCCGAGTTTGTCCATGAAAGGGACCAAGTCCGTTGCACCCGTAGGAGCTAACAATTGGTTGGGGCACAATACCCCCCATAGTTGCGTGGAGCATGGAGGCCCCCGCATTCGTGCCGACCCCGAAGGATCCAGCACCCGTGCTACCCCCGAAGGAGCTAGCACTCATGTTGACCCCGAAGGATCCAATACTCGACCCAATGAAGGATCCAATGGAACCACTGAAAGTGAAACCGACCGATCCAATCGAGGTGAATCCGAAAACCGTCCCAAAGGGGTTGTCAAACACCCAAGGGGTTGTTGAGGAAGAAGTTGAAAAGCCAGGAGTCGGAATCATCGTTATGTTCGACGACGTATTGACGGGTGCAATGAGGGACACAGTGGATGGAACGGTGGCAGCGGTGGTAGACGGGTCAGTCGACATCTCCAAGCAAAGGTGTTGATTAAGTTCAGTTGGTGTGTGTAAACTCCTTTAGTGGCAAGAATATCTCGTCTTGCGAATGTTGATAAAAGTTTTGAGATACAAACTTGCCGAGCGAAAATTATACGGTAAAAACAAAGAGAATTACACGGAAACAACTGAAAAGAAATTACATGGAAAAACTTGTGGAAAGCGGTAGCCGAGTCGAGGAGTCCTCTTTCCGCAAGACGAGATACGCCCCGGTAGTGCTCTCGGTTTGGCGTGTCGTCCTCAAAGATAAAAACGGCTTCGTCTCTGAAGTAGCTGCACCGCTAGCAGCAGAGCTCCGGTGAACGGGAGTAAGGCGGGGGCAGAGCTTCGACGGGAAGATTATGTAGAGAGGGAGAGAGCGTGTATGCAAGAATGCTTGAGTTTGTTGTGTGTAGAATGCAATGGATGCATGCCTATTTATTGGCCAAGTCCACCCGCAGGGGTTGCTGGAGTCAACAGACATAACGTCTGTCATCAAGGCCATTGACCGTAACCGCCGGGGGTTACTGACTGGTGCACTAGCCTTCGGGAGCTGAAGAGACACGATGCATCTGGACATACTACACGACGGGATACACTATGGACCTCAGGGACCTTTTGTCTCCTGTTATGCGTCGGGGTCCAGTGGGGATAGCGTGGAGTTTGAGGTGGTCTAAAAAGAACAAGCGGGGCTTGAACAACGCTCAACGACCAGCTCCAAAGAACAGTCCAAAGACCACCCAAAGACCAATTGCCATGTGTCGGGGTCCAGCGGGGACGTTTAGTCTCCTGTTATGCGTCGGGGTCTAGAGTCGGGGTCCAGCGGGGATAGCGTGGAGTTTGAGGTGGTTTAAAAAGAACAAGCGGGGCTTGAACCACGCTCAACGACCAGCTTCAAAGAACAGTCCAAAGACCAACATCCACGGCACACGGGTCACGGTGCGCGGCGGCGGCGCGCTTGTGCGCGCGTGTGGGCTCTGTCGCTACACATAATAATTCATCTTATTAAATACTTCATCAAATAAGTTTATCATCCCCGATGTGGGATAATTAACATTTAGTTAATTAATCCCTTATTTTTTCTCATAGCTCATTTCTAGCTTTATTGTGACTAACTTTAATATATTATTTCTCACTTACCGGGAATCGAATTTGAGAAAATGAATATGCTACGGTTATCTACTCGGAACGTAGATCGATGCTATTGCATTTAATTTCACAGAATTAAATGTCTTGTAACATTTATTATTAGTTAAAGTCGTTTGACCAAGCACGATTCCAACCTGAAGAATAATGGACAAAATAAATAATGTGTTAAGTACTCACTCTGTTCCAACTAAGTTGAGTCATATTTCTTTTCGAACGTCCCAACAAAGTTAAAATCATTTCCTTTTTTGACAAAAAACAAAGCATCTAATCATTCTTACTTTACTCCTTATCTCTCCTACTTTTTTCCCCTATCCTATTTTATTTTATTATCATTTAACTCATTAATACAATTTCTTATTCTCCGTGTCCAAAAGAAGTGACACAACTTAGTTGGGACGGAGGTAATATAATTAAAACCAAACTTCAGAATTAAACTAAAATACAAATCATGAAATATAAACTATGTTACTAAAGCATTTCCAAGGTAAACTACCATACTTAAGACTATATTAAAACACATATTGATTTGACGGCAACTAATTAAGTCGATCCTTCAAATAAAAATAGTGTGCGACTAAATTACAAACATACATAAGGTACATGGAATTCTGCATAAGATCAATAAAACATGCAGAAACATTTACATCTATTAACATAATTAGCACATATTTATATTACACAATAACTAATATAATGAAGGCTATGTAATAACAGATAAAAACATGTATTTTATTCTTTTCTGCATCAGAAGAAGCATACCGTGGGAGACGGCAAAGGTTGATCTTTTGCCCCTTGCCCATGAACACAGGTTTCACCCTGTAGGAAAATCTTGTCATATGTAAATAGAATACTCCCTCTGTTCCATAAAAATAGAGACTTTGAGAATGACAGAGTTTTAATACAAAATTAGTAAGGTATGAGAGAGATAGAAAGAAAAAGTGATTGAAATATTGTTAGTGGATAAAGGGGGCCACCTCATAAGAGAGAAAAACTTGTCCAAAATATAAGTGGACTAATTTTATGGGATGGACCAAAATGAATAAAGAAGACTATTTTTATGGAACGAGGGGAGTATGCTGTATACCATCAGTAATCTTTTTCACCTGTAAGTGCCATATCAGAATGTGGGCAAAGATATCACTTGGTTGGGCAGCTCTAAGAAGGTAGCCCTCAACTAACTTCTGAAAATAAAAAATGCTTATATGTAAAGTACATTTCTGGTAAAATATTCAAGGTGAAGTAAGAATGCTAAAATATTGTCGTTAAATGATGATTTCAAGTATGATCATTTTATTAAATATGTGAATTCTAGAGGATTCTAGATTTCACATCAAGGGCAACTCAAGAGCAATGGACGCACGGCACCAAACTATTAATATCACCTAGCTTGCAG
This sequence comes from Salvia splendens, assembly GCF_004379255.2. NCBI lineage: Eukaryota > Viridiplantae > Streptophyta > Magnoliopsida > Lamiales > Lamiaceae > Salvia > Salvia splendens. The sequence goes on along the minus strand of NC_056036.1, from coordinate 23,797,940 downwards.
TTTACCAGATATACTGATTCACTGTAATATATGCTACTAAAATGTAATCACATGAGAGCAAGCCATGTTACCCCCTTCATCGTGTCTTAGTGCCTGCACCAGCTGAGGCATGAAGAACGTCAGGAGGATAAGATTCTAACACCATGAGAACATAAGCCATTACCTTTATATGCTCATATTGCACTTCTGTATGTTTGAATTTACTTTCACTCCATGAAATAATACTACATAGTGCTAACATGTAAATTTTTTGTCTCAGGAAAAGTTGATTAGTGTAGTTGGACTAGATGCATGATTTCAGTCTTCAGAAAAGAAATTGCTGGAAATCAATGATAGAGCAATTCGAGTAAAGGCAATCCTTGCAAACTCAGTCCATTTGTGAGAGCTAATTTTAAGCGGAGAAGAGCTTTCCCTGTACACAAGGTTAGTATAGGAGATATCATATATATCACCACCACTGAACTATAGTTTGAAAAGCTCAACAATCATTACTTTGATCCAACAGGGTCTGTCAGCTTGCACAACATAAGAAGTAAACAGCATAGTTATCCAGGATGATGGTGACCCTTCTGCAGAACATTACAATTTTCCTCAGCTTCACAAAACTCATGCATAAAGAACATCAAATGTTTTAGGGTCTGGGCCTGAGCACTTCAGGATCTTTATAATTATCTTACACAGTCATTTGTGGAGCTGCCATTTTCAACTCCCCTGGCTTTAGGATCATGTTGCGTTGGGTCCGCCCCCTCATTAGCAAGATGATGGACAAATACTAAAACGGATTGAGCTTCACACTGACCAAAATATTTGTTTCTCATATCATACCATTCCGGCTGGTGAGCTTTTGAAAAATGGAATAGAGTCAGAGGTTTACAATGAGCCAAAGTAAATAACCACTTCAAAATAAGGCTCAATTCAGCTCATTGTACAAGACTTTCACATTAAGACCCACTCGGTTAAGATGTTAAGAATATAAACTTACAAAATGATATACCTACTATATATTCTATCTTCCAGCAACTGAATCCCTGATCTGAAGTTCTGAAGGTTTCCCTGTGTTGGACACAAACAAAATTTCAGACCGAAAAGCATAAGCGTGAAGAAAGTTCCTGTAGCAATTGGTAGTCCCTTGTAACATCCGACCAAGTATCAAAAGCTGTTCAACACTATCGTGCTGATGTTAGGAGTGAAAGGCGAGGAGAGGGGTAGGGAGCACGAGAGGTGCACGGAATTACGACTTGTCAAGCGTAAGGCTAGTAATGGATGGAATTCGATCACTTGTATTGCAAAAAGAATAATGAAGAACACTCCTCCGCAGAGGCCTATGACTAAGTCGTCCAATTACAAATGATCTATCCAAGATGAATTGAAGTCCCTAATTACATTTATTTATACTAAACGCAGCTTAACTAAAAAGCATAAAACTAGGAATGCATGAAAGTAAGAAACGGCTGAACTGCTTGCCGAGCTGGGTGGCTGACTTCTTCAAACCCCTACGCTGGCTCCCTTCTTTTCCTCGCCGCCTCCAACCTCTTTCCCCTTTTTGCGGCGGGTGTACACCTTCCATCCACCGAGGCTGTTGACCGTATCAATTGCTCCGCCCGTCGGAACAGCCTTGTCCTCAAGGATGAAGAAAGGAAACTGTCCGCGGATGTCCGCCACGTCCATCCAAGTTGCCTCGTCATCCCCCAGGCCGACCCAACTAATGAGGACCTGGTCGACGGTATCGTCATCTCGGCGCTCGGTCCGGCGTGCCAGCACTTTGTCCGGAAGGAAGAGTGACGCGGCATCAACCAGGCTATCGGGCAGCGTGGCCTCCACCGATGCGTCTCCCACGGCCCGTTTGAGGAGTGAGACATGGAACACCGGGTGAATGCGGGCCGAGTCGGGGAGCTTTAGGCGATAAGCCGTCGTGCCTATGCGCGCCTCAATCCGAAAGGGGCCAAAGAACCGGGGTGCTAACTTCCTGTTACGGCCACTGAACAGGGAGGACTGACGGTGCGGCCGAAATTTCAAGTAGACCATATCCCCCACGCCGAACTCGTCGTCCCGACGCCGTTTGTTCGCGGCCGTCGTCATGCGGTCTTGGGCTCGCCCTAAGTGACGGCACAGCAACTTGAGCATCTCGTCGCGAGAGCGAAGAGTATCTAGCACGGATTGTGCCCGAATCTCCCCGGGCAGAAAGACGTGCAGCGTGGGCGGGGGTCGGCCGTACACCGCCTCGAATGGTGTCGTGCCCGAAGCCGAGTGCGTGCTCGTGTTGTAGCAGTATTCAGCCCAGCCCAGCCATTTTTTCCATTGTTTGGGCCGATCAGAGGAGAAACAGCGCAAATATGTTTGCAGACAACGGTTGAGTACCTCCATTTGGCCATCGGTCTCGGGGTGGTAGGCGGAGCTCATCTTAAGCGTGGTTCCTGTGGCCCGAAACAACTCCTTCCAGAATGAGCTGAGGAAGATGGGGTCGTGATCTGAAACGATAGACCGAGGAATGCCGTGGAGGCGAACCACCTCGTGCGTGAATAACTCCGCGACTTGGCGGGCCGTAAAAGGGTGTCGGAGGCCGATGAAATGAGCATACTTGGAGAGGCGTCGACGATGACGAAAATACAGTCCAGACCCCCTGCCCTAGGCAGCCCCGACACGAAGTCCATACTAATGTCTTCCCAGATTCGATCCGGAATCGGTAATGGATGGAGCAGTCCGGCCGGGGACTTGGTTTCAGACTTGTGTCGCTGGCACGTCGCGCACGCCGCGACGAAATTAGTAACCTGTTTCACCATCCCGGGCCAGTAAACATTCGAGCCGATGCGGCGATACGTGCGGTAGGCTCCTGAGTGGCCGTCTGTTGGCGTGACATGGAATTCGCCGCGGGATCCACGGCGAGCCGGATGGGATGACTATCCGGCCCTTGTAGAACAGGGTTCCGTGGATCAGCTCGTAGTGAGGGGAGCTTGGCTGGACGGCCTCCAGCGCGGCCTTGATCTTTGCGAGTGCCGGGTCGGAGGTGAGAGTCGACTGGACCGAGGACCACTCGGGCCACGAAGGGATCGAAATCGCCGATAAATCCAACGTGTCGTCGTCGCGGCGGGATAGGGTGTCTTCTGCCCGATTCAGCTTTCCCTCCTTGTAGATGATGGTGAAGTTGTAGCCCAACAGTTTGGCGGCCCAGTTTTGTTGTGCCGGGGTAGCTAGAGGGTGGGCTAGTAGCTGGCGTAGGCTACGCTGGTTCGTATAGACGACAAACCGCGGCCCAGTAAGTAGGGGCGCCAATGCTGGATTGCGAGGACGAGGGCCATGAGTTCCTTCTCGTATACCGATTTGGTTAGCCAACGTGAAGATAGCGTCTTGCTGAAGTACGCCACCGGTTGGCAGTCGTGCATGACCACTGCCCCGAGGCCACGGCCCGACGCATCGCATTCTATTACGAATTCCTTTGAGAAATTCGGCATCCTGAGCAGCGGGGCCGATGTTAATGCTGCTTTGATGGCTTCGAAAGCGGACGCCGCCGTTTCAGGCCAAGCCCAGGCCGGCTTGGAACGGGGTGTTGGCGGTTTCTTTAGGAGTTCCGTTAGCGGGGCGGCGATCTTGCCGTAGTCCTTGATAAACCAGCGGTAGTACCCTGTTAGGCCCAGGAACCCGCGCACACACTTCAGGGATTTCGGCGTCGGCCAGCAGAGGACAGCCGAGATCTTGGCCGGGTCCATCCTCACCCCGTCGAAAGACACAATGTGGCCGAGGTACTCGACGCTAGTCCGGCCCAAAAGGCATTTTTTTGCGTTGACGACGAAGGAGTGCGTGTTGAGCACCTCGAAGACCTTACGGAGGTGGCGCATGTGTTCCGCCCATGTGGCGCTGTAGACAATTATGTCGTCAAAGAAAACTAAGACGAATTTCCGCAGGGCTGGTCGGAAAATGTCGTTCATCAGGCTCTGGAAGGTGGCCGGAGCGTTGGTGAGGCCGAATGGCATCACTAGGAACTCGTAGTGGCCGGAGTGGGTGCGAAAAGCCATTTTCGGGATGTCGGCCGCTGCCACCCAAATCTGGTGGTATCCCGCCTTGAGATCGATTTTGCTAAACCACTTGGCCCCGTGTAGCTCGTCCAGGAGTTCATGTATCGCTGGGATAGGGTATTTGTTCGGCACTGTACGCTTATTGAGTTCCCTGTAGTCCACGCAAAAACGCCACGAACAATCTTTCTTGCGCACGAGCAGAACCGGGCTCGAGACTGGGCTGGTGCTAGGTTGGATGACTCCAGAGGCCAGCATCTCGGCCACGAGCTTCTCCATCTCGTCCTTCTGCAGGTGATTGTACCGGTAGGGGCGTACGGAAACCGGGTTGGTGTCTGGGACGAGCGGGATCCTGTGATCGGTGCGGAGATGCAGAGGCAAGCCGGCGGATTCCCGTGTGGTGTCTGGAAACTCCCCGATCAATCCCAGGATTTGCGATCTAGCCGACGGGACGGGTCGCCCTTAAGTGAGACGGGGCGGCCATGTACTCGGAAGTCCATGGTCGAACGCTGCCAATTCGCCATGACATAGCCGAGGGACGCGAGCCATGCGACCCCCAAAATGACGTCAATGTTCCGGAGGGGAAATACATAGCACTATTCCGAAAGCGTTTGGAGACTGGCTTCGACGAGGCTGTCGAGTACGAGGGGTTCGGAGAATACCCTTTCGTGGCTGACCGATTTGAGTGGATCTGGTAAGAGTGCGTCTAGACCATGGTTTGGGAGGGGGTCGGCCGCTGAGGTTGGGCCGATGCCATGATGTCGAGGTCTAGGGCCATTTCGACCGCATCCTCATAGGTCGTGATTTTGGCGGCCTTCATTTGCAGCCGCACCTCGGGTCGGAGGGCAGCCATGAAAAAACCCAAGTATTGCTGGCACGAGATGTCCGGTACCTGTGCAAGGCGCGCCTCAAAGGCCGCCACAAATTCCGCCAGCGACCCGGTGTGTCTTACCGCCGCGAATGCTTCATATTCGTTCAGGGCCCCGGTGCCTCCGAAACGCTTCATCAGCTCTCTTGCGAACCGAGCCCATGTCAGATCCGGGACTCGGTGTCGTAGCAATTGGTACCACGGCAGGGCCTCTCCCGCCAGTGCCACCATCGCCAAGGCCACCCGATCCTCGGAAGCAGTCCCGGTGATCAAGAAATAATGCTCAGCTCGTGCCAGCCAAGCGAGGGCATTAGAGCCATCGAATGTGGGCATGGGCGACACCGAGGCGCCCCCGGCCGCCTCTGTTTTTGAGGCGTGGTTCGCTGAAGTGGAACCATCCCCGGGGTTGGATGCATCCTTGAGGTTCAGGGACGCGAAGCCTGCTCGCATCTCCAGGAGCATGGCCGTGAGTTCGGAACGGACCTCGGCTACCTGGTCCTCCGTGTGGCGGAACTGAGTGTTGAGTTCCTTGACAGCCGAGTCCAATGAAAGATTGCTCTGACGCAGATCCCCGGTCGCCTTCTCCAATTCCTTCAGTCGTGAGTCGCCCTTGAGTTAACCATCGTTCACCGCACCAATTGTTAGGAGTGAAAGGCGAGGGGAGGGGTAGGGAGCACGAGAGGTGCACGGAATTACGACTTGTCAACCGTAAGGCTAGTAATGGATGGAATTCGATCACTTGTATTGCAAAAAGAATAATGAAGAACACTCCTCCGCAGAGGCCTACGACTAAGTCGTCCAATTACAAATGATCTATCCAAGATGAATTGAACTCCCTAATTACATTTATTTATACTAAACGCAGCTTATCTAAAAAGCATAAAACTAGGAATGCATGAAAGTAGGAAACGGCTGAACTGCTTGCCGAGCTGGGTGGCTGACTTCTTCAAACCCTACGCTGGCTCCCTTCTTTATCTCGCCGCCTCCAACCTCTTTCCCCTTTTTGCGGCGGGTGTACACCTTCCATCCACCGAGGCTGTTGACCGTATCAGCCGAACTATCTGAGAAGACAATATTTCAAAGCAATGAGTTAACATGTATTCATATGCACTTTATAGCTTAAGGTTCCCACAGTAACAATATATTTTTTCATGCAACATTTATATTTCCAGGCATCATTGGCAGCTTATTAAGTACTATGTAACATTTAGGATCAGAACAAAATTTTGATACAGACAAAGGAGACTTTGAATAAGGCCTACAAGAGTATAAGATTGAATCTTACTTCAAATCGATCAAAAAAAGAATCCAAGCCACAGCCTATGTGCCATTATTTGTTCAACCGGATCCTTCTCTGGCCGCAGCTGGGGTTCACCAGCAAAAAGTTGGGGCCTCAACTTCGCAGAAGGTCCATAACACCTTATATCCGAAGCAAAAAGGCCTCGCTTAGTGTCTATTGTCCATAACCAGGCATCTACCAGCTCAGCAAGCACAACAGAACCCAACTGAGGAGCAGCAGAAACCAGCCATGTCCATATGAACACGCCAGTCTCCACAGCATCAAGTGTGGTTAAGTAAGCTGGACACCAGCAGAGAAGGCGCAGAAGTTGAGAAAAGCTCTCAGGATTTGATTTTGAATCTGAATCCTGATAAAATATGTTAAATCATGTGTTTAAAAAAGAAAGAAAATTCACGTCATAACTAATACAAGGAGAAGTTTACAAAATGTTATTACCAGATTGGATAAAAGCAATGCAGTAGCTTGAGAACAAGTTTCACGGAAAGATGATTTGTCTACTTCTTCCCCTTTCTCCGCAGCAGTTAAAGCAGCCGTACAAATTTGGAAAGCAATACCTCATTGAACGATTCTTTTTTAGGCTGTGGTGGCTGTGCTGATCCATCCGGATTATCTAGATTGAGAGCACCAGTAGATTGATCAATGCTCTCATTATAACCTTCTCATTCCAGCAATTTCTCCTGCATGCTTACACTTTGCTGTCGCACTGACCATACCAGTACCAAGAACCTCCAAATTGAATCCATCCATCAACTTCAGATTCCCACCAGACGCCGCCGCGGCTGCAGCCATAACTGCAGGAATGTTTGCAGTTTTTGGACCATTCCAACAATCCTTTTTACCTGTGCCTATCCGTATCTCAGACAGTAGAGAAACAACATCAGCTGCTGGCTGTGTTCTCTGCCGTGTATTAGCTTTGCAAATGTTTTCCTGAACATAGAGAAGGTACAAGCAAAACTGAGTCTCCATTTGGAAGGATAGAGGAAAGATTAAGAAGAAAACACAAAGAATATCCAGTGAAGAAAGTTATAAACCTGAAGAAGACCCTGACTGGTGCATGGAGCATGTGGAAGTGACACAACAATCCACTCACGGACAACCTTTTTGGTACAAAGTGCGGACACTGGTAACGTAAGCAGGATCACTCACTAGAGCAGAAGGTGGATCATTATGCATTGAAAGCAGAAGAGCATCCAGACAAGATGAATTCCACAATATCTGTAAGTCATGTAACCATTTAAAGTTATTCTTGGAAATGTGAGCTAGAAAATGAAGAGAGAGGAGATGACAAACCATAGGGAATGTTACCTGAGGTAATCTATCTCTGAGTTGTGTTAACAAAGTAAAAGATATATCCCGTACATGCTCATCCCTCTGCGACAAGTCATGGACCGAGAGAGTAGACTCTCTAATCTCAGCTTCAGGCCCAGTCACAGATGCTCTATCCTCCTGCAGCAAATTGCAATTGGACCATGACATTTTGGAAAGAAATCTCCCAGTAGATAATAGAATAAAGAAAAAGCATAGCGAAAGAATTAAACAGAATACATAATTAAAACCCAAAACAAAAGAATTACAGGATTATATAAATTAAATAACAAACTAGTCTTCGTAAAGGTGTCCAACAAAATGAGAACAAGTTATGCAAGCAGTTATCCAAATATAATAAAAATTCCAAAAAGTTTCCCAAAAGAACATGTCAAACTTGTGCAGATCTGCAAACAAGACAAAAGAGAAACAAGGATGAAGAGGAGAATAGCAGCCAAGTTATTGCGGTTTCAAATGCCCGCTGAACAATAGCAGTCAAACATTGAGATACAGCCGGCATAAGATTAGGACTTCTTAGGTATTCAAAGGCGCAGCTGAAGGCACTCCGAGACGCAGTTGAATTTGGGCCTCCATTGCTGCTAAATCGTATTATCTCCAGAAATGCTACTGCTAGAAGATAGGTAGGTTACTTTGACACCACCTGCAGAAGTCACATATATGGTATCCATATTTTTAGGATTGGAGCCACCTCTTAAATAACAGAAGGGTGACTAACTTAACTTTAATAAAGCCAAACATAGGTCTGGTTGGCCTAAATAGAATGTACTATTGAATGACCTGAGATTGTACTCATTGCAGAAACCTCCACTCGCCCTCCTAAAGCAGCAGCAAGAGCACTTCTTTGAGTACCAGCAGCTGTCTCATTCCCACTCCCACGACGACTACCTGGGTGATGCAGAGCATTGAGTTCCAACTCATCTTCAACCCATTTCACCTGAACACAAAATTTTGCCAACAAAAAAATTACTTATAACAAATAAGTACTTAGTACTTGTCATTTAAAATATCAATAATGGCACCAAATAACGTACATAAAATATCAATAATGGCACCAAATAACAAATAAGTACTTATCACAACCCTCATGCAGGAGCTTCGAACTCCTCACTTGGCACCCACCCAACCACTCTACGCTCACTGCCACAATTCGCAACCTCCGCACGACAGTTCATCCAACACAACCGGCCAGGACTCAGTCATCCCAACATCTGCACCCCCATCCTCAGTTTCATCACGTATTATCAATGGCCTGATTCCATCTCCGCCTATTCGCTTAATCTTGCAAGTCATTCTTCTAATCCTGCAGCAGATTTGAATTAAGCCATGCAACAAACCAATTTTAGTCCAACGCCCAAATCTCAGACGCCTCAGTAGGGGTTCATGGTGAGTTTCGCAGTTCCTCTCCATAATCAGACAATCTCGATGAGGACACCACATGTAGCCAAGGTGCTAGGCCATGCACGAGTTGTTGTCCCGCTTCTGCAGCATGTATGAGTCAAAGATTTTCAGCAGAGATGCAGGTCGGGAGCAATGGTGCACAGTTAGGTTAGGCGCAGGGTTACTGTAGAATTTGGTGATAGCGATGAAATCAAAACAATCAAGAACGAAGCAACACAAGGATTTTACGTGGTTCGGTTTAAATCAAACCTACATCCACGGGAAACTATATGAGAAGTTTATTAACGAGTAAAGATGGAGATTACAATGGGAAACACAACTAGGAATGAAGAACAATACACGCACGCTATCTACTCTCAAGATACGAGCTCAAGGATTTCTCTATTCTTTCCTTCTTTGATTCTCCTCACATTCTTGCTGGAAAGAGTAGCTCCCTATACATATATACTCAGCATGCAAACGTCCAAAACCGCAATGCCTTGATGAGAAACAAGTCTGTTACAACCAACTCTCCAACCGCATGCATGGTTAAGTTTCTGTTTCATCCGAGCCTATGAGCTGAGCTATCTCATCCGAACCAGCCTCGAGCCGAGTCACCTGGCCATGAGCCGAACAATCTCCACCTTGGACATGTGAATCATTCCCTCATACTTTGTCTCCATCTCAACACTCCACCTCACTGTGCCACACTTACTAGCCTTAAGCAATGTTCTAGCTTGGAGACTAGTAGTGCCTTAGTCAATGCATCAGTTGCATTATCTTCCGTGCCAACCTTCAACACCTCTGCTTCACCCTTCTCAATCATATCTCTGATGAAATGCAGCCGAATGTCTATGTGTTTACATCTTTCATGGAACACTTGGTGTCTTGCCAGACTAATGGCCCCAGTATTATCACAAAACACCTTAACTTTCTTTTGTTCTACTCCAAAATCAGCCAAGATTCCCTTCAACCAGATCCCTTCCTTCACTGCCTCTGTAAGAGGAACATACTCAGTCTCTGTGGTGGATAGAGCAACAACCGGTTGAAGTGTGGATTTCCAACTAACTGCAGCACCATAAAGCTTGAATATATAACTTGTTTGAGAATTTCTGCTGTCCAAATTTGCAGCATAATCAGAGTCACAATATCCCATCAATGGATCATCAACTCCAGAATCAACTCTCTTGAACAATATTCCAAGGTTCTTGCTGCCTTTTAGGTATCAGAGTGAGTGTCACAAGGCCAGATTTGGCTCATGGAGTGAGTGTCACAATATTCCAAGGTTCTTGCTTTGTATCTGATCTTGTTCCCATCAGAAACCTCCACCTTCTTCTTAAATATCCATTTGCATCTCACTGGTTTATGAGAATATGGCATGTCAGATATGATCCATGTTTGATTTTTCATGAGGGGCTCTATTTCTTCTTTCATAGCCTCAAACCATTTTTCCCATTCATTCCCTTTCATTGCTTCCTCATATGTGGCAGGTTCATCAAACTCTATGCATTCTCCCACATGAAGTGCAAAATAGGTCATCTCATAATCTGAGAATCTGGATGGCAGCTTTGGTACCCTCTTTGGTCTCTCTCTTGCCGCATTTGGTATTGTGGGGGTAGTTTGTGAAGGAGCAGCATCATGCTCAATCTCTAAGTGTCTTATATCATTATCTGCATCAGTGGCTATAGTGTCATTATTATCCACTGGCTCAACCTCAACTGATGCAGTCCTTCTTTCTTTTGCAAGGTAAGGCATATAAGCCTCATCAAAAGTGACATCTCTGCTCACTATCAATTTTCCATTTCTAGGTTCAGTACACTAGAGTCTATAGGCCTTGGAACCACTCTGATATCCCAGAAAAATACACCTCAATGCTCTAGACTACTACTTTCCCTGCTTGACATGTGCATATGCTCTACAACCAAAGGATCTTAGCTTGCTGAAATCAGGTAGATGGCCATGCCATCTTGCATCAGGTATGTCAAAATTCACTGCTGATGAAGGGGACTTGTTTATTATCACAGCAACAGTTCTTCTTAATATGCCCTGGTTTATTGCAGTAATGACAACTGCGGGTCTCCTTCCTTTCTCCTTTCTGCTTTTCTTGGAAATTCTTGGAGGCTCCAGATTTAGGCTTATGCTTGAACTTGAATTTCTTGATATTCAGGACCTCTGCAGATGCCTCAGATTGCCCATTCTCAGACCTTTGCAAGATTTTTGACTTTAAGGCTGTTAGTACTTCCATCAGTGTAATGGACTTCTCCCTTCCATACAACATAGCATCCTTGAAATGTTCAAACGATATGGGAAGTGCATTCAGCAATGCAATCGCCTTATCCTCCTCTTCCATCTTAGCATCAACATTCTCCAGATCATCTAGAATCTTGTTGAATTGATCCAATTGATCCTCAATCGGCTTATCATCACTAAATCTGAAAGAGTATAAGCGTTGTTTAAGATATAACCTGTTGGGCAGCGATTTGGTCATGTAGAGATCCTCCAGTTTCTTCCATATCGTAGCTGCAGATTCTTCTCTTGCAACCTCTCTCAATACTTTGTCATCCAGATTCAGAATGATCACGCTCTTGGCTTTCTTCAAGATCTCGATCTGCTTCGCATCAGATTTATCATCCTTCTCTCCTTGCTCCAAAGCTTCATCTAATCATTGATGAGTAAGTAATGCCCTCATCTTGATTTGCCATAGACCAAAATCGTTCGAGCCATTGAACTTCTCGGTCTCGAATCTAGCCATCGCCATCGCCTTCCTCACTTCCCACAGACGGTGCCAATTGTAGAATTTGGTGATAGCGATGAAATCAAAACAATCAAGAACGAAGCAACACAAGGATTTTACGTGGTTCGGTTTAAATCAAACCTACGTCCACGGGAAACTATATGAGAAGTTTATTCACGAGTAAAGATGGAGATTACAATGGGAAACACAACTAGGATGAAGGACAATACACGCACGCTATCTACTCTTAAGATACGAGCTCAAGTATTTCTCTCTTCTTTCCTTCTTTGATTCTCCTCACATTCTTGCCGGAAAGAGTAGCTCCCTATACATATATACTCAGCATGCAAACGTCCAAAACCGCAATGCCTTGATGAGAAACAAGTCTGTTACAACCGACTCTCCAACCGCATGCATGGTTAAGTTTCTGTTTCATCCGAGCCTATGAGCTGAGCTATCTCATCCGAACCAGCCTCGAGCCGAGTCACATGGCCATGAGCCTAACAGTTACGGTTGGGCCCACCTGCCGTTCAATGTTTTTCCGGATTGTCCAACCCGTTGGTAGTGCGACTCCAACATCCTAATGTTTGATGGGGTGCAAGGCAGGCACATTCAACCATGGGTTGCGCTCTTTTGGATCTTCTTTTTTTGCTCTTACCCTAAAGTCTGCAAGCTTGAGTACGAGCTTCCTCCGGACAACGCAATGCATTTAGGTTTCACTTCCAGCCTTCAGGACAAGGCTGTTTCGACAGCGGTATAATTGATACACACTGGCATTAATGCAGCAGCCATTTCAGCTTAATGATGTAGTTAGTGGAAGATAATCAAGGGTAATCCGCTGCTTGGTATTGGAGAAGGCAGAGGACAAAAACCTTTATAATGCATTATGATTGTAATTATTGTCTTTTACATTAGAGCCAGTTAGTGGAGTTCCTCTATAATGTTGTGGGGAGGTAAGAGAAGAGAGAGATTGTTGAATATTGTATAGAATGGCTTTTGCCGAGGCTTTCCATAAAGGAAAGAAGGCTTTCCTTTGTTGGAAAGAGTTAACTATTTGCACACTTGTTTATCAAGGCTTTTATGCGTTATGTTCTTTTGCAAACATCTTATCGAGAATAAATGGACCACCTGCCTTCAACTCCGTATTATCATCATTGTTCATGTACAGCGAATGAAGAAGTTATTCAACAAAGGTCAAAGAAACCTAATCATTAGTAGCAAGTGACATGCTACGTAGAAACTTAAGAGAGATGAACTAAACTACCCCCTGAGGTCTCAGTTGCTATAGTTGAACATGGAGGGAGTGCTTTTTTTTTCACATTGAATTCTAAACTCCTGATGGCTTTAAAAGGAAATACATCAAGCATTCTTACTACCATCTTTCTTTCCAATTCAGATCCATAGAAATTAATTGATATATATGATACCATCTGTAATGTTCAAGCAATTAAGTTACAGAGAAGAGAGATTCAGGACCGAAACAACTTATATTGTGACCATGAAACACCATTTTTATCATGCAGTTTACGAATCAATATATTCAAAGCCAGGTGAAGTCCAATTTTCCTTGTGAACTTATGAACATATATATAGAGTGATATCATGCTTCACATTGATAGGGACAGATGGCCTTTATAAGTTAATTTTACCAATGCTAGATGTATGAAATAAAAGTGAATGCAAAATAAAGTAAAAATGTTAATAGTTCCACCAGAAGAAGCATGCACAAGTATATTTAAGGATATTGATGACTATAAGAAATGGTTGGAGTGTCCAATTATTTGGAATTTATGTTTCTAATCAACAAAACTCATATCCTTGAGAAATACGTTGTACAGCAGCTTGGAGAGCGGTGGTACCCACACTGCCTGCACTATTAAGTGACGTTGAAACTGACTTTGTCGTAGAACCAAATAGCACAATATAGAAGGTTCTATATCTACACAAGGATCAAAATCTGAACATATTTCCGCCACAGCAGGAAGGAGAGGCCCACCAAAATCTGCTCCAACAATTGGATTTTTACGATCAATAATTGCTGAACTTTACCTTCCACTTTTGGACTCAGCCGCCAGGCCGACATCTGAGCAAAGTGATAGCTAACGCTAATCTGACCGCAACTTATTACATGTAATACCACTTGCAATCAACAAAAATCCTGCAGGTAATGTCTAGAGGTGATTGAACCAGTGAGCAAGTAATTGTTACAGCAGAATTCTACCCCTAACAGTGTATCCTACCAATATTCTGATCCAATGTCGAAACATACCTCAATGCGTTCTGCTGTCGCCTCAGGTGCCTGAGTTTTACTTTCAGCAGAGCCAACATCTGAGAGTTTGCCCATGTAGCTCCGAGTCATCAGAACTACTGCTTCACGGTAAGACTTCTCAAAACCTAAACTCGCCATGCGAGAAACAGCATCAAGAAGCTGCAGTAACTCAACAAACGCAGGTTGAGAAAGTAGTGCGAGATAAAATTTATAAGATATGGAAATAAACAAAATGTGAAAGACGTAGCAAGAAGCTGAAAGGATGCATAAGGATTTTATGATAAAGAGATTGGAACTGACGTGAAGCCTCAATAACCCTGCTGTAGAAGCATCACCCTCTTCTAAACTTTCAATGAAAAGAGGTGGTAGTATCATGTCAACAACTTCATGCAAACATTGAGCTCAGCCAACAAATGTATGATGTTCATCTGTATAGGTGGAGTAGCTGGTTTCTCTTTTCCATCCTGATAAAGTACATTAGAACGTCAAAAGTTAAAAACAGTAGAATTGCTACAGTTTTTTAATACCCAAGAGCATGTATGTCTTGGTCTAACTGCATTTACTTTGTCTGCTGTTTCCTTACTTCTAATCAGCAATTCATTAAAATGTTTTGCATCTTAATCTTATCATAAAAGAAACAGTTGACAGTCTGACATAGTGTTATGGATACTAACCTCTCCCTCATAATCATTTCGTTCACGAATACTAGTTGCCAGTCCCATGATAATGGTATCCAGGGGAGCCCGGTCCCTGGACCAACCAAATTCAATTAATTCACAGCATGTTTTCAAGACACTTTTGAACATAGATCCTTGACTGCTAGCTGAAGTGTCAGCCTGTTCACAGAAGACCAAATGAAACTAATTCTTTTATGATAGTAGAAAGATGCCACTCGTCGCCAACTGGAGGACACTTTGGAGTGCAAAGGACCGCCATTAAAATCTTACAAAGTGGGTTCTATTAGCCGACTATCTACTGTGATTCCGCCAGTTTTGTGCTCCAATGCAACGAATGCCAGCGCACGGGGGGAATATCCAAGAAGAAGGAGATGCCTATGAACACCATCGTTGAGGTAGAATTATTTGATGTATGGGGGATAGACTTCATGGGACTATTCCCAAAATCAGGGGAGTACCAATACATTTTACTTGCAGTAGAATATGTATCTAGATGGGTGGAAGCAATTCCTACCAAAACTAATGATTCTAAAGTTGTAACTGCTTTTGTAAGGAAAAACATTTTTAGTAGGTTTGGTACACCCCGTGCTCTCATAAGCGATGGAGGATCTCACTTCAACAATAGGTGGCTAGAAAACGTATTGGACAAATATGGAGTCAAGCATAGAGTAACCTTGCCATATCACCCCCAAGTCAATGGGCAGACCGAGCTTGCTAATAGGGCGATCAAGTCCATTTTACAGAAAATAGTGAGCACTAATAGAAAGGATTGGGCACTCCGTTTGGATGATGCATAGTGAGCATACCGTACCGCATACAAATCTCCTATAGGTATGTCTCCTTATTAATTTATTTTTAGAAAATCATGTCATTTGCCTTTGGAGATGGAGTATAGGTCTTATTGGGCGATAAAGAAGTTGAATCAAGATTTCCAAAAGGCCTATGAGGAAAGGCGTCTCTTTCTCAACGAGATGGACGAGTTTCGAATGGAAGCCTACGATAGCTCGTCTACTTACAAAGAAAGGATGAAAGCCTACCATGATAGGATGATTAGTCCACGAGAGCTCACCTTAGGGGATGTAGTTTTGTTGCATAATTCGAGACTCTCTCTTTTCTCTAGAAAGTTGAAGTCCAAATGGACCGGTCCTTACATGATCAAGAAAATTTATGATAGTGGGATGGTTGAGTTGCTAGCTCCGGATGGTACGTTGTTTCAAGCCAATGGCCAATGTGTGAAGAAATACTATAGTTCGGACAAGGTGATGGAAGAGGAAGTGACACTAGAAGAACCACCCAAGGAGTAAAGAAGGGGTAAAGTCAAGCTGATGACTATAAAAGAGCGCTTGTTAGGAGGCAACCAAGCCATTTACTTTATGTTTTTAAGTTATTTTTGTGTTTAATTTTCGTTTTTGTGTTGATTGAACTTTTTGCAGGTTCTGGACCACTCCCAGCGACCGCTGTGGGGCTCGCAGCGGCCCGCTAGGCACTCACTAGAAACTTTCTGACACTTCCGTAGCGACCGGTGGATAGCTCCCAGCGACCGCTGCCCAACAACAGTTCCAGCCGCAATTTTTTCGAATTTTTTTAATTTTTGCCCCGTCCAGCCACTATGCGAAAATTTCAAGGTATGTTTTTATTTTTAGTAGTTTACTCACGGCCCTACCGACTCTACAAACTTATTTTACACTTTGTTGTAAATAAGTTTGGGGGATGAAGTGGTGGACCGTGAGTTTAGGTTTTTGTTTTAGCTTTTTAGTTTGAGTTTTTGTTTTAAAATCCCAAAGGTGAATCCATGTTAAGTTCATGACATGGATTCACCTTTGGGATTTTAAAACAAAAACTCAAGCTAAAAAGCTAAAACAAAAACCTAAACTCACGGTCCACCACTTCATCCCCCTAAACTTATTTACAACAAAGTGTAAAATAAGTTTGTAGAGTCGGTAGTGTAACGCCCCACTTTCTGAACCCTAATTTTCGAACCATGAAATTTTGCATTTAATGCTTTTAATGCCGTGAAGTATGCAAATTAAATGATGAGTGAATTAATTGCTTGATTTCTATGTGACCTAATTTTGTTTTGGAGTTGAGATGTGGGTGGAATAGTCAATCGTGTTGAATTGTGACGTGGTTGTTTGAATAATTGATGCGGTGTGAAATATATTGTGGTGAATTATTTTTTCTAAGGGTGAGTGAGATTAAATAGGATCATCAATAATTACCTTGCCCATTTTATTTGAAATTTTCGACCACTCCTATTTATTGGAGAGGGATTCTATTTTCCTTGGATATAATTATTTGTTTGGGATAATTATCCAAATTAAATCCAAAGCCAATTATTCTTTATTTTCTTCATGAGGAAAGTCGACCCCCATGCTTGCCCCATGGAGATTTCGAAAATCTCCTAATTGTGGAGGGGAGGAATTATTCATTATACTAATTGATCCCCTATTTATTTCCTCTCATGAATAAATTCAAATATCCTAGCAAATCTTGTCATATCTTGTTCAATTAAAGATTTGAAATTTATTCCTTGTGGAAGAAGCATAATTCACGCCACTTCCCTATTTTTTTTATTGAGAGAATTATTATTTTATTATGCTCCGTAATATTTTATTCTACTCCGTGAAATACCAAATAAAATCATTGGCTAATTAAATAGCCAAGATTTCAAAATCTCTCCACCAAATTCACGCCAATTCCCACTCCCTCATATCTTCCCCAAATCTTTATTTAATTGTAGGATATTTTATTCCTAACTCTATAAATAAGAGATTAAACCAAACCCTAACCCTAGCCCCCACAATTTCACACGCCTACTCCCTCTCTCACACGCCCATTCTCTCTTCCCCACTCCTCCCACACTTGTTCTTCTACTCTACTCAAGATCCTTTCGATTCGCCAAGAGTTTGTTGAAGAATCAAGAGTTATATTCGTTTCTACCAATTGTTTCGTTCAAGAAAGGTACAATCAAACCTCTATTCTTCATTCCTCTCCATCTAAACATTCTTTTGACTCCCTCATGCATATAGTGAGTGTAGGGATTTCAAATCTAAGGATTTAATCGGTGGGTATTTGTATTTGTATGTGTGTATGCGTTTTGAATGAAATTGTATGAAGATTTAATTATCATTGGTGAATGATGTATGATTATATGAAAACATGAGTGTGAGGACTCTTTTAAGCATGTTTGTGTGTTAAAACCATGAAAAGGTTGTGTTTGAATGAATGGGGATGAAACCCTAATTCGAATTTTTAAGCATTGAAAACTGTGGATTCGGATAGTAGATTCCGACACGATTTTGACCGACCAAATGAACTCCTTTTTATTATATTTTTTTTCTGAGTAAACTTCATCATGTCTTCTGTGTTTTGTATAAATTTCAACTCATTTGGACAAAAGATGAATATTTGGTGAATTTGTGAAGTTGACTGCGCAATTCTGCCGGAAAATGTTTTCTCGGCCAGTAGGTTACGTTTTCGATTGACCGACCTAAAAAGGTTATTTTGACATGAATTTTTAACTGAAAGTTATTTGATGAGTCTACTGCATTGTGGTAAAATTTTATCCCCAACGGAAGTCGGGTGAGTTTTTAATAATTTTTATAAAATGGTTGCGCAGTGCTGCCAGATTTCTATCTTTACAAAAATAACTATGTTGTTATAAGTGATATACATGATATATATATGTGATGACGTGATGTGTTATTCAAAGATGGGGAAAAAGGGAAACGTTAGGGACATGCATAATATTAAGTCGATGTTTGTGACTGATTGATAATATATATTATCTAAAGGTGATAACTCGTGCGCGAAGCGTGATAACAAAGGGAAAGTAGTACTTGAAATCTAAACGGTCGAGATGGGCTCTCTTTTAAATAAGGACTATGTCCTAATGTTTTATCGATGGAAATAACTATGATTATCATGTCTTGATTTGTTTTTACGTGCCTATCTGATGTGGCTTTTTGCCACTATTATATAAATCGAATTCGGGTCCTCGTAGGGCCGCAAACCCTACTTGGATTAGTGTACACCTATGGTAGACCATGTGCTAGCGTACGGGCTGGCCGGTCTAGTGACCTGGTTTGCGGCCGCATTCCTTGTCATGTATTGGCAGATACGGTTGACGTCTATGGGAAAATGACTGCGCAGTCGCTATTTTGAACAATGGAAAATATTTTGGGTGCCTCGGGCTTTTCTAAAGCTCAAACCCCGATGGTTACTTACGTATGGCATGATAACATATACTCTTATTTAAAATGTTTTCGGCATGGGCCACTGAGAATTTTTATAGTACTCAGCCCTGCATGTGTTTTCCTTATGTGCAGGTTGAGCGGCGACGAGCGGTTGGTGGTGTTGAGCAGAATTAATAATATACTATGTTCGTTTTGAAACTCCGAGTGTCGTTGTGTCTTCACACATGACTTCACTCTTCTCTTGGATGCTTCCGCTGTGATATTTTCTTTACTATTTTTTTTTATTTAACTATGAAACTGTTTGTTGGGATGTTTGAAAACTTATTATCTTTTGAATAAATGCTAAACCTTTAGTCTTTTTATTTATTAAACTTAAATTTTTGGTCAGACTTTTATTGAAACCCTAGTCTTCTATGTCTGTTTATTAAGTCATTTTAATCACGATCGTCCGCTTTTATTAACCCTAAAGGGCGGTCGTGACAGGTAGGGCCGTGAGTAAACTACTAAAAATAAAAACATACCTTGAAATTTTCGCGTAGTGGCTGGACGGGGCAAAAAATCATGTCATGAACTTAACATGAAGAACTTAACATGAACTTAACATGAAGAACTTAACATGAAGAACTTAGAAACACGTATGCTTAGGGACACATTAGATCGACTTGCGAATGATATGGAGTTCTTTTCATCTTTGATTAAGTATGGCTTGACGTCTTGATTTGATGGTTTGGTGAAAAGGTGCATAATTAGTTAATTGCTTGTTCGCCTTCAGTCATGCTTATACCTTGTGAGATTTGAGCCTAATTTCTTTCTTGTGTGATTTATCTGCATTCATGTATATGTTTCTAGAACTTGCTCCTAGTCTGCCTAAGTTTACATAGTGTTTAAGTTGATTTAGGAGGATGTTAGGCCATCTTTTCTTAGCTACTTTTATTCCTAAAATTTTCGACCCTCTCAAATTTTTCCCTTTGGAGCCAATTTTGAGCCTTAAAGCCTATTCTTTTGAAGCCAAAATAAATGGGGACAATTCCTTGGGTTAGTTTAGTTTTTCTTATCTTTTGTAAGGAATTGGAGAGATAAGGAAGAAAGTATAAAAAGTAGTGTGCTTAATTGTAGAAAAATGCAAGTTGTGAAATAGAAAAATTCAAAATGTGTGCTTGATCTAGAAAGGATGCTTATGAAAAAGAAAAGAAAAGAAATAGAAAGAAAGGTTGTGAAAAGAAAAATCAAAGGTTTGGAAAGTGAGTTGAAGGAGAAAAATTAGTGTTAAAAGTGTCTTGGGTGTTTAGAAAAGTGGAGTCACTTTAACTCTACTTGGGATATTTTTATATTGAGTCACTTTTTAGCCAAATATTCCTCACCTACAAAAGAGCCTACATTACAACAAAAAATAAAGACCTTTCGGACTTTTGATGCTTAATCATTCTAGTTGAGGAGGGATTAGACTTTGAGCAAGTCTATGGTAAACTTTGCATGATGCAGGATTTGAGTGCTTATACACATTACCTTTATACACTTTGAGAGTGAGAGAAAGAATCACTTCCCATCTTTGGAAGTTTGCCACATGTGAGTGCATGAATTCAAGGTGTTCCACGAGTTAGTAATGAAAGTGCACTAATAAGCCTTGCTTTATTTGATTGCGTTAATACATGCTTGATCCATCTATTCCATACTTTGAGGCAATTACGATGTCTGGTCCTTGTGCATTCCGTGCGTCTATTTTGTATCTTTATTATTTTGTACCAGGACAAACAAAAAAGTAAGTTTGGGGGAGTTGATATGCTCGGATTTTGCACTGTTTTAATGTCTTTATTTGGTCTGTTTTTAATGTCAAAATCACAATTCATGTCCATATTTTGCATATTTTCTCTATTTTGGTATTTTGACGTGTTTTGTGAGATTTGTGCATATTTGAGCCTAAAAAGACAGCAAAAAGTCGAAGTTGGAAATCTGGAGCCTTCAAGATGCCCAGCGGTGCGCTGCAGCATGCATACCGACCGCTGGGGCCCAACGACCGCTAAGCCAGTAGCGGTCTGCTCCGAAGAAGGTTGTGCTAAAACGAAGAACACGCCCAACGACCGCTCGAAGAGTTTCCGAAGCTACGGGATTATCCACAGCGATCGCTGCAACACAGTGTAGCGACCGCTATCCAAGAGGCAGAGGCTACTGATCAATGTGCAGCGACCGCTGGCCAAGGTGCAGCGGCCCGCTGCGAAAACGCGGTGCACGAATTTGACCTCCTTTCTCCCCAATATTTACCAAACTTATCAACCTTTTACCTTATTTCATGGTGCTCGAAATTTCCTCTATATATATCCCCTCAAACCTCTTCATTTGGATCTTCTTTGGTTATACACTTTCATTTTCTATTTAATATCCATTTTATTTTTACTTCGTTTCTTCCCAAAGTTGTTCCATAATACTTCACGTTTGAGTGACACATTCGGTGATGATTTAATATAACTTGCTAAATAATCATGAGAGGAGGTTGGTAAGTTAGATGCACTTAGTAGACACTACAATTAGCTTCCCTTAAAACGGCATTGTTAATTGAGAGTGACGACTCTTCAAGGGTCTTAGGAGCTTTTAGGAGTTACGAATCTAGGATTGACAACCCTAGTGTTAGTAATCTACGCTTGTACAGCATGGGCAAAACATATGTGACTCATTCTATCAAAGTCTAAATTGTGCTAGGGTATTGTAGTTGGAATTTGTATAACCAAAAATGTGAACGCACATCCCTGGAATTCTCTTATCTCTCATATTTTTATCTCCGTGATTTATTTGCAATTAGTTGTTTATTGCTTTCAAATTATTCTTTGTTTTCAAAAATTCCCAAATCTTTCGGTTTTCCAAATAGTAATTGAGTTTTAGTAGAGGATAGACAGTCTATGTTTGTTTTTCCCTTGATCGATATCCAGTACTAACCTTTAGCTATACTATTCTTACTCTGTATACTTGCAGGTATTTATAGTGCTAATAAAAAGTGCATCACCTACTCAACAAGCTTGGATGACTAAGCTTATGCACTTTGACTATGAGATTAGATATAAAAAGGGCACTGAATATTCAGTGGCACATGCCTTATCTAGGTACCCGAAGTTATGATTTATGCTTTAACTTCTCTCATTATTCCTTTGGAACTAATTGCAAAGATCAAGGCTACTTGGGAGTTTGATTCACATGTTCAACAAATACTTAAGGAAAAGCAGCAAAATACAAATTCTCAAGGTTCAACAAATACTTAAGGAAAAGCAGCAAAATACAGATTCTCATCCTCAATTCACTTGGTGTAAGGCGGAATTGAGAAGAAATGACAGACTGGTGGTGGGAAATGAGTTACAATTAAAGGCTCAAATCTTATCTATCTTCCATGAATCCGCTTTAGCTATTCATTTTGGAGCCTTAGGCACTTATAAACGGATTTATGCCCTTCTGTATTGGCCTAAACTGAGGAAAGAAGTCAGGGAGTTTGTAAGAGTTTGTGTTACCTGTCAGAGATATAAACCAGGGAACTCATCCCCAGGTGGTTTGTTGCAGGCTCTGCCCATGCCTGCTGCGATTTTTACTGACTTAACTATGGATTTCATTGAGGCTCTTCCAAATTCACAAGGGAAAGATACTATATTGCTGGTGGTGGATAGGCAGAGTAAATATGCTCATTTCATGGCTTTATCACATCCCTTCACAGCAAAAAAAAGTAGTTGAAGGAATGCCAACTAAAGTTGTGAGTGATCGAGGAGCTATCTTTATGGGGGCATTTGGAAGGAATTATTTACACTCTTGGGCATGGATTTATTATATTCAACTGCCAGAAACAGATGGGCAATCAGAGGTGGTCAATAGGTGCCTTCAATGCTACCTGAGATGTGCTGTAGGGGAGAAACCACATTCATGGGTCCACTGGTTGGGATTGGCTGAGTATTGGTTCAATACTTCGTTCCACTCTAGCATCAAAATGACTCTGTTTGAAGCTCTATATGGCTTTGCCCCGCCCTTGCATGTTCCTTACCAACCTGGAGACTCAACTATGGAGGCTGTGGATATTGCCCTTTGTTACAGAGAGGAAATTATAGCGATACTCAAAAGCAAAGGGCGGGTGATAAGATGATGAAGCAGGCAGATCAACATAGGAGTGATAAGGAGTTTGTTGTGGGTGATTGGATTTGGTTGAAGCTGCAGAATTATAGACAGAAGTCCATCCGAGGGCAATATCAGAATCTTGAACCTAAATTCTTTGGTCTCTATCAAGTAGTGGATGAGATTGGAAAGGTTGCTTACAAACTCAACTTGCCCTCGACTGCCAATATTCATGATGTGTTACATGTTTCACTCTTGAAACCAGCCGCTCCACCCTCGGGTCCAGTAGCTGATCTTCCTCCATATCCCACATCATTGATGTTTTACCACAGGCTATTTTGGAACGTAAAATGGTGAAGAGACACAATCAAGCAGCTACTAAATGGTTGATCCATTGGGCGTGTATGTCACTGGCCGATGCTTCTTGGGAGTTTGCGGACGTTATTAAGGAGAGGTTTCCTTGGTTCCTTGAGGACTAGGAACCTTAAGGAGGGGGTATTGTTGCATGCATGGATCTCCCACAGCCATACTCGTACATGCATGCAACATAGATGGCTACATGGCTCAATAATGTGGATCAATAATAGCACATGCTTCATCCGAGCTAGCATGCTGAGGTGGCGGAGTGAGGTGGCAAGGAAGGCGTGGGGCGTGTGATCAACCAAGTATAAAAGGAGACCACAACCATCTTCAAGTCATGTTATGTTGTGTGATTGTTCTTGAGCTTAGCTCGTGGATCTGAAGCATTTATCTTTTGTTTTACGTATTACATTGTGATTTTCCGATTGATTATGTTTTATATAATTCCTACTCATTTGCATCGTCTCTCATTGTGTTGATTTCATCATTTATGGTGTGTTGATTCAAGCTACAATCTACAATTGGTAAATCACGTAGTAAGGTCATAACATGAGCCTTTCGACTAAGACGGCGTCATAACATCCTCAACCTCACTGCTTGGATCTGATTTTGAGAGTTTTGACTTGATTTTGTCATCAATCAAGGAGAACAATAGGTAATAGAAAAATTGTTGAATGTTGTAATATATGGTGTTTGTTTCTTTGTTGTTGTAGTGATTGTTTGTATGTTGAAGTAATTGAAATGAAATTTCACATGTTTAGATTACAAATCTTGCAATGCAAATTGAAATATTTTTTTCATCAAAAAGTAATACAAATTTGGTTGCATATTAAGTGTTTGACATAACACCCCTTCCAAAATTCTTCAAAATCTTACTGCATTGATGTCCTACACATCTGCTCAAACTCATCAATCTCCACTTGAAGTTGATGATTGACCTTCTCTTTCTCTCCTCCTATCACGGTCTTGGTTATGGTTGTGTTTGAGGTTGTTTCCAATGATGTATGCAAAGATGTGCCAGTGATTTCGCTCGATTTCCTCATTTTGCCTATTATCTTCTCAACCTCGGATTTGGAAAGATTGTTGAGGTAAAACATTTTCCAAGTGAACAATCTGAAATGGTTGTGGTATCATATTCACTGGGTTTGTCTTATAAATAGATGACAAATTATTGTTAGGTTGCCTTACAATTAGATGCACATAGCAACCAAGCCATAATGGAGTAAAGATTTCGTATACTGATAACACAATTCAAAAACAGTCATTCATATTCATATCATACGTCGAAGTAGCCCTACATAATTAACCATTCAAACACAACGCCCAAAATAAGGTTACAACCAATTGGTTTAGAATATCACAAATTTACACTTTATTTGGTATTTCCCAAATTGACCCAAATAAGATATTTTCATCAAAATCTTATTTTACATGGGCAACCATGATACGTTTTATGATACTTTAAACCACTTTAAGTCTGTCATCAAAATATGGTGATATACATACCGTAGGAAATACCAAACAAAGTGCAAAGTTTGTGATATTCTAGACCAATTTTAAAGTTTGTGGGAAATACCAAACTTTGACCAAAGTTTATGGTTTTAGGGACCAATATCCCAATAATAATCTAAGAACTTCCCATTTTTTCTGATCTTCCTTACAAACAGTTCCACTGAAATCGAAGTTGAGCTGGAAATCTGAAATATCGACATGAACAAAACGTCTAGCAAAGATAGAAAGGGTTAAAACAAATTGTCTCTCCCTCTCTCACACAGACACGTGAATCTGCAAGAATGAAGGATGCATAACATAATCAAGTGAAGCTGCAAGATTTTTGCACAAATATAACACCATAAATGAAGGATTATATAAAGAAACAAGTACAACAGTCTGCAGAAAGCAGAAACAAAAATCCTGCTTAACAATTCGCTACTTCTATCTCAATATCTAATGCAATTGCTACACGAAAATGGGCGAAGGTCGAATATCGAAATACGTAGCTGAAGCCATGTAGGCACAGACTAAATAAACATATACCTTAAACCAGATTGAGGAAAAGAAGAGGAGATACATGCATGTCGCTGTCAAAATCATAACAAAAATGAAGTTCAATATACATTTCACTGTAGACAGGCCTACCTCCGTACCTTCACGAGGGAAGCGTCCCAGTGCATAGAAATCAGAAAGCATCTGGTCTTTGAGGCTGAATCTTCTCATCAGCCATGACGATACCTCATCTTCAGATGAGGGGATGTCGCTTAGAGAGATACGCTCAACGTGGATGTGGACTTCAGAGGGGTCAATTCCGTAGGCATTGTCCATGAACGTTGGGCAATTATGCCGGTAGCCTATGGTGACATCATAAACTGCATACAAGAGATTTCCATCAAAAGGCGTGTCAGTGCATATTTGACGACAAATGCCTTTTAACCTATGTTGGTTGTTCGAGTAGGATTAAGTGTCACGGACTAGCTAATATGTGTGTTTGTTGTAAGGGTCATATGTGGATTATGCCCTTCAGAAATAAATGGTTGAGTTGAATCCTGTTGAATAATCGTGTGTCTTGGAACCTTCTAGAAGCAGCTAGTTCTAGATATCATTGATGAAGTACTAAGATATGACTTTAACAAGATCAACATAAGACGTCGTCCCTATCAAACCCAAGTAAGCATTAAATGGAGACGCATTCTAGATTGTTTTCCCTATAGATTGTCGTTATCCATTATTTTGATTTAATTAAAAGGATATTTTATGCCCCTTATACATATAGCCTTTAGATAGAAAAGTTCATAAGAAAGGAAGATATAAAGCACCTGCATCCAAGGAGTCCTTCAACTTTTCCAAACATGCATAAAAGCCCTTTGTCTTTGGAAGTAACACGTTTTTCAGAATCGGAAGTCCATTCTCAGAAGCATACGTTTGACTACGAATGCACTTTTGTTCTCTGCGTTGTACATAACAAGTTGACAAAGCAGTCAATAACATTGTATCCACAAATCTGAAGCAGGAGTTAAGTTTAAACATAAACAACAAGAAATGAAGGCAAAAAAGTAAAATAGGAGAAGCAGGTGATCGAGAAAAGTACGTGAAATCAGTGCCCTCTGGAAATACAGCGAGCCAGAGAGGATCTTGAGGATCTTTAAAAGACGACAGCATCTTGCACATCACTGACTCATCAGCCTCCCATTTCCTCTCCACGGGAATAAACTCCATGACATGGAATACCCATCCAAACACCGGCATTTTCATCAAGCTGCTCTTAAGAATATACCTAATCGCCCCCTCACGTCCCTTTCTCAAAGCAAGATCCCACAAATACATCCAATCTACCTCTGTTCTATGGTTAGCCATCAACAGCACCCGTTCCTTTGGAGGCACGATGTCCCCAGAGAACACCACCTTGGTCTTATTCAATTTCTCGAACCAGAATGGCCAAAGAGCAATCCATATTCCAAAAAAGAATGCAGTTCCATTCCTGCTGTGATGCAAACTGAAAAATCTCAAGGGAACAGCTGTCCAAAAGCCAAAAAACACTAACAGTACGAACGCTGTCAAGATTAGGATGATCAAACACAGAACGCCCCTTATAACTCTTAACGTAGTCAATGCACGGTGCCTTTGTTTCAACTTGGGAGTTGAGGATTCCATGAATTGAAGCAGTTAAAACTTCCAAATATCAAAATGTGATGAATTCAGTCATAGTTTTCAGTTCAGTAACACATTTTCAAGAACACAGATTCCATCAGAAGCTGCACGAGAGTACTAAGAATTAGAATCTTAAATCACAATGCCACATATTAAAAAAATGCGATAAATCCAATTATACTTTCCAGTAAGGCTTTTGTTCATCATCAGCTCACCAACACCTTGAAAATCAGATCTAAGAATCTACAGATGCTGCAGATTGCATACAGTTAGAATCTTCAATAAAAAAAAAGGAATGGCAAAAGATTAAAACAGAGAAGGCTGTCCATTCATCTATATCATATCAGGCACAAAATAAACGAACTTATTACCACATAATCAGTCAGATAAATGAATATACCCAATTGAATTTGGGGGAGATCCAAAAACAGTAATTGTAAAGTGTAAAGCATAGGATTAACAATCGATTTCTCTCCCCCCTCAAACAAAATCAGACATGATGAATTTGAAGAAAAGTTAAGGGAAATACGGTATTTTGAAAGAATTTCGGAAAGGAGATTTCAACAGTGGCAGCTGAAGTCAAGTTCCCTTGTGGAAAATGCTGCTGCAAAGCAATCCCTTTCCCTTTGCAACCAATCGAAATAAATTAGTTAGATGGAAGGGGACAGTGATATTCTTTCGTTGTTTTTTATATATTCCTAATTTTGGTTGTATATACTAATTTTTTTAAATTATTAATTTATTAACTCATTAGTGCTGATGTTGAGTTTTTTAAATAAAATAAGGATATTATTTTAGATTGAATAGTGAGATTATTTTGATTGGAGGGGATTAGTTATGATTAATTATCCCATAATTATCCATTTATGATTGAGTTGTGGGAGTGAATCTCATAACCAAATGCACTACATTTTTAATCTCCAAATACAATCTTGCAAACCAAACACCCTCATAGTGTATTAAAAATGTTAATACCATTACATTAATATGTGAGCACAAATTCAATTGACATACTTATGTCTTTGCCTCTTTGGGTTGACGCCGATTTTTAAATCTCAACACAGAGACATAAGTATGTCATTTAAATTTGTGTTGACATATTAATATTGTCATGCTGACATTTTTAATATAATACGTTGATAAATTAGCAATTTAAGAAAAAATTAGCAATGTTGTCTGTCATTTATTTTATTGCCGAACAATTTGCTAACGATTACTCCATCCGTCCTAAGGATGATGACCCCTTCCTTGGATGGCACGAATTTTTATACAACTTTTTTTGTGTGTTAACTAAAGTAAGAGATGAGGAATAAAGTAGAGATAAAGGTGTTTCCATTTTTAATAATGGATTATCTTGATTGAGACAAACCAAAAAGAAAAATAGGTCATTTTAGTGAGATAGAGGGAGTAGAATTGAAGCACACGCAATGCCTAATTAATTTATAAATTGATTTAAAGCCTCCTAAATACTCCACGGATGTGTCAATTTTAAGAAAAATGTGTGAAAGAATAAAGTTTTACCAAAATATAATTTCTTAAAGTGACTTGAGTTTTTTCCCGATATCATATCATTGAATTCGCATTTGAGAAAAGTTAGCAATTTGGAGCCTGACTTTGAGAAAAAAAATTTGTATGTACAGTAGATTTCCAGCTTTTGAAATATTTGTTCTAAGATTCATTATTTGATTTGTACAGTTTTTCCGTATCAAATTATCTGATTTTAATTATATACTCAGTTCTTAGAGCTAGTGTGGTAGGTAAGAAGATATCATGATATAATTAAGGTAAGATGGGCTTTTTAAGATAAGAATCAAGATAGTATATCATGATATAATTAAGATAAGATGAGCATTTTAAGATAAGAATCAAGATAGTAGTACAAGATAGGAATTTAATGTTGTTGTTTGATAACTAGATAAAAACATAAATTAAATAATTGAAATGTTTGATAGACTAGATTGATACATAGATTAGATTTGCATTGACACTTTTTCCCAATTAATTATATAATTTAATACTATATTTTTAATTTTATCAAGTTAAATTAGATGTTAAGAGATAAGTTTTTGACAATTTACCCATCACGAATTCATAAAATTTCAAGACAAACTTAAGTAGGCGATTAAGATGATCGTCATAAATTCTGAAAGTAACACCAATGAGCTATAAATAGAAAAAAATACTTCCTTCGTCCACCAATATAAGACTAAGTTTAACTGTGCACGGTTTTAAAAAATATAATAAAATGCGAGTAGAAAAGGTTAATGAAAGGTGGGTCATACTTTTATATACTTCATTTGTCCACTATGAGTGAACCATTTTCCTTTTATGGATGCCCCACTCTAATGACACATTTCTAAAAATAGAAACAACACTTCTTTCTTACCTTATTCTCTCCACTTAACTCACAAAACAACTCAACATTAAATCCCGTGTCGGAATAGAAATGCTTCACTTGGAGCGGGTTGGAGGAAGTACTAGTTTTATAGTGAAAAGTGAATAAATAAAGTTAGTGGAATGTGAGGTCCATTACCAAAAGTAGTAAAAGGACAAATGAGATATTTATTGGTAGACGGATGAAACTGACAAAAATAGAATAATCATTGGTGGAAGGAGGGAGTATAAAATTATATCTATAAAAAAAACCATTAAATAAAAATAAAATTAAACTCAAATGAAATTAGGCCAATTAAGTGTGGCTCAAAAAAAGTTACTAATATTATGATCAATGTTCAATCGGTCTGACTGTTAAGACTACTGACCGAACACAAATAAGCAAATATAGATAGAGTATATATGATGTATAGGGTCCTCGTATAATGCTTAGCATCATAATTCATTACTAAGACTAAATCTGCACCTTTAGATTTTGAGATGAATGAATAAGATTAAATCTCTCAAATTTCAATAAATAGTAGACAAAATATCAATAATGAGTAGACCGTCATTCTGTTGTCATATGATAATTTTCGTGGTTATTTTTATATCAAGATAGTGTTTTACAAATATCAACACAATGACATGAGTATTTCAACACAATTACACGAAAATATCAACAAAGTTTTATTGATATTGTACATGCAATATATTAAAAATATGTGATGCATGTGTTGATATAAATCTGCTTATCAACATTTACAAAAAATTAAAATAAAAATTATCAAGTTTCATCATCCGAACATATGCAATTAAGATCTCGTTATGATCCATTTAATATTACCTTCAATTTGATACTCCCTCTGTCCCTGAAAAGTATGAACATTTGGTTTAACACGAGTTTTAATGCATGATTGATAAGTAAGAGAGATAGAGATAGATAGAAAATATTTTTAAAGTATTGTTAGTAGAGAATGAGCCCCGCCTCATTAGAGAAAAAAGAGTTTTTAAAATTAGAATGTTCATACTTTTCAAGGACGGATGAAATATATTTTTTGGAAAAAAATTATTTAAATCGAGTTTTACATAAGTTTAAAGTTTTAAGATGATTTTGAGGGAAGAGAAAGTTGTTGATTTTAAATGCCAATGACACTAAAACCAAAGTTTTAATGGTTTGATCAATTCTACATATTCCACTATAGTGTATAATTGTTCATATTTCATTCAATTCCTATATTATTTGTCATTACCATGCATAGTAATGGAATCAATGTAGGAATTAAAATTTCATTCCATTTGAATTCCTTGCACGTATCAAGCACAAGAACGGAATGGAATGACAATTCCATTCCAATCTCAATTCTATTCTCTTCTTATTCCATTCTATCATACCAAGAAGCCCTTGTGCGTATCATTCTATTTTGTAATTTTGAATCATTCCTTCAATTTTTTAGTAAATGTATCGAGAGATTCATCTTAGACGTAGTTTAGAACCTTACATGAATTCGTCCTGAGTTTAATTCCATCTATCAATGTACAATATCATCTTTTTCATAGTCATCTTCAATGTGCAGCATCGTCGATGCTTCTTTCATCATTTCAGAAAAAAGATGCAAAAAATGTATCAGAGTCATCTATCCTCGGAGAGGGAAGGTAGTTGGAATCACATTTAGATGATCTAGATCAGCGAGACGAGGTGTGGCAAATATAATCGGAGAATCAGTTTCAAGAGCGGACTCAACAACTTTGTAACAGACAGGATCCTATGTAGATGCAAACCCAAAATTAATAATTTTATTGATCTAATTGTAATTTGAAAAAAAATTATTACAGTTGAATCAAAGTTGATAATTTTTCCCAAAATTATTCCTTCTGTTTATTTTCCTTGAAATCCAACGACGGGCAGCAACCGACCATTTGTAGGGTGAAGCAGATCCATTACAAAAGAGAAATCCATATTTGCATTTGGATCCTTGTAAATTCTCGTATTTCTTATTTGTCTAACTTCCAAAAATTTACAGCTTATTTTTCTAATCGACTTATTAAGGGGAGACCTTAACCCACTGGCCGCCAGAAGCCCATCTCCTAAGGCTTCACACTTGTACCTGAGAGATGAAAGTAACTACACGACAGTAGCAGTAAGATCTCCCCCTCCGTTACCAACTGCGCTGCCCCACGGGCAACACTCGTTTTAATTCATGCATACATTGTTGGTGGTTACCGACGAATTCAAGTAGCAAACGAACAAGAATAAAAGGAGACAATGAATTACGTGGTTCGGTGTTACCACGTACGTTCATGGAGAAAGATGATCGGGAATATTATTCAAGAATGATCCAAGAACTAAAATACAAATCACTCAAAACGAAAGCAAGCACTCAAACATTCACTCAGAGAAAATCATAGTAATCTGCTGATGAATCTCTTTACAAAATGCCTCACTCGGATAGTGCTTTCTCACTCTCTCCTCTGTGTGTGTGTTTGAATCAAGATGAGAATTATGCATTGAACAAACGGTTACTGCTCCTTATATACTCCACGGTGATGAGCTCCTTTTTCCTCCAAAGTCAGCTCCTAACCGCTTTTCAAATGCACTTTTTTTTATACTATTTGCAAATAACTCACTGAACTTCATCAGTTCCACCCATTCACATACATTGTCAATTCTACCTCATCTGCATGATTTTCATTGTACTTTTATCATAAATGGTAAGAGGGTCTCACCTTCCACTAACTCATTCCACTCACATTTCATTTAAAATTAATATATACAAGTGGGACTCCTATTCCACTAACTTTTTTCCACCCACTTTTCTTAACATTTCTTAAAACTCGTGTCGCCCCTAAATGAGTCTCTAATGGCGGATGGAGGAAGTAATATACATCTATTTCAGCTCCCTTTGATATTTTCTGGTGAATATCTAATTTCTTGTGATGATGTTTCTCTGTTTCTCTTTGGTTAAAGTCTAATTTACGTTTTTTAGAGTCCTAATTGTGAATTAATATTATTGTTTCATGTATTCGATTTCGAATGGTTTAAGATTGAGGGAACAACAGTTTTATACTTTTATTGATTGTTTGAAGTTCTATGATTGAATTTTTCTGATTATCTTTTAATGTGTTTAGTGGAATAAAATTGTTTATATTCGATATTCTAATTATCTGCAGTTGCTAATGGAGACTGATCCAAAATTAGGTTAAATCTGATTTCTGATTCTGGATTTCTGTATGTTAAAATCTGATTTGTATTTTATACATTCTGAACTAAATAATTATAGTAATTGTTTGAATTGTTGATGAGAGGATTATTTAAATCTTAGTAGATACTAGATACACTATAAGGTTTGTGTAACTTGTGTCGTTAATGTATTGTTCTTGCTATTCTTTTAGAAGGCG
Source organism: Salvia splendens (assembly GCF_004379255.2). Taxonomy (NCBI): domain Eukaryota; kingdom Viridiplantae; phylum Streptophyta; class Magnoliopsida; order Lamiales; family Lamiaceae; genus Salvia; species Salvia splendens. The sequence continues at coordinate 23,765,329 of NC_056036.1, read as the reverse complement.
AAGATCGATATTGATGATATTAGCTAAGAGACTTTCACCTTCCTCCTTTATTCATATGTTGTTTAAGATTGATTCTTGCATCAAGTTTAAACAAATATAAATCAGAATGTTTTTGTTGCATTGATTACAAACAAACTGATTCAACATATGGACTGTGGTTTTGGTGAATTAATGGACGCCTCATCATCAGGATGTATTGTTGAATGCAACATCTGCTTTGAACTAGCCCAAGAACCAATTGTGACGCTATGTGACCATCACTACTGCTGGCCATGCCTATACCAATGGCTCAGACTCCACTCACATTGTCACGATCACTCCCTGTCCCAAATCGACCAACGGGGACTGCCCCTCGTGTAGTTATGAACGAGAAGGAAGGAGCCATGCCAATGCCAGCTCCAAGATTCGGCCACCTACACTGTGAATTTTGATCGCGTAGTTGTGAGGATCGATTGCTCGATTGAATGAACCGCAACAAGAAAAGGAACACAACGATTACGTGGTTCGGCTCTAGGCCTACATCCATGGGCAGAAAACTAGTGTATGTGTTTATTGATCACTCAATGAAAGGTTTTACAAGAACGCTCTATTCCCTCGGAGATTTACAAGTGAAAACACTCTCAACTCGCTCGAAGTCAGCCTACTTCGAGAGCACAAATGCACAGTTGAAAATCTCTCTTCTTCACTCGATCTCTCTTGAATTATGTTGTTCTTGAATGAGATTAAATGAGTGGAAGCATCGTCGCTACTTATAGGAAGTTAGGCTCGATCAATTCAGCTCAACCGCTAGCCTCTTCCCTAATTCTGTTACAACCGCCAACCAATCGGTCACTTTCGGTTTGAGCATAACGGCTAGTCTCTGGAAATGCTTTCTCCTTGATCAAGCTATCTCCCTTTCTCCTTGATCAAGTTGTCTCCCTTTCTCCTTGATCAAGCAACAGCTCCAAGAATGAGTCTTGATCTTGATCAGCTCAATACACTAACAAATCCTCAACATTGAGCGATCCAAGAATCCCATACACCTAGCTCCACCTTTCTCCTTACACTTACAAATTCTGAACCACTCCAACCAAATCTAAGCAATGTCGAAACTTAGACTTTGGTAAAGCTTTTGTAAGAACATCAGTCGCATTGTGCTCGGTGCTCACCTTCTCAATTCTGACCGCACCTTTGTCAACCTCATCTCGAATGAAGTGCAACCTTACATCGATGTGTTTGCTGCGCTCATGGAAAGTTTGGTGCTTCGCGAGACAAATTGCACTATTACTGTCGCATTTGATAGCAACACTTTCTTGTTTCACTCCAAAATCACCAATCATTCCCTTGAGCCAGAAACTCTCCTTCACGGCCTCCGTCAATGCTATATACTCGGCCTCTCGTTGTTGACAAAGCTACTACAGATTGAAGATTTGACTTCCAGCTCACTACAGAGCCAAATAAGGTAAAAATGTATCCGGATTGTGAGCGCCTATTGTCGAGGTTAGCTGCGTAGTCTGAGTCGCAAAAACCAGTAAGAGCATCTCCATTATCTTCATTCTCTACTTTGAACATAATTCCTAGATCAGAGTTTCCCTTGAGATATTTGAGAATTCCCTTCAAGGCTAACCAATGCTCTTTTCCTGGACAGGACATGTATCTGCTGACTACACTCACTGCATGAGAAATATCAGGCCTCGTGCATATCATCATGTACATTACACTGCCCACTATGTTGGAGTAAGGTATTCGGTTCATCTCCCTTTCTTCTTGCTGGTTTCTGGGGCACTACTCCTTAGATAGTTTTGTTTGCTGGGATATTGAAACTACTGTCGCCTTGCTCCTTTCAATCTGGAACTTTTGTATGACTTTCTTGACATAATCTTCCTGAGACAACCACAAAACTCTCTTGTCTCTGTCTCTGAATATGTCCATGCCCAGTATCTTCCTAGCACTTCCCAGGTCCTTGATCTCAAAGCCTTCTTTCAGCAGTTGTTTCACTCTATCCAGCAAGTAATATGTCATCTACATACAGCAGTAAATACACCGCTGGCCCTTCAGACTCAGATTTAAAGTAAACACAACTGTCATACTTGGAATTTACAAATCTCATTTTCTGCATATGCTTATCAAATTTGATATGTCATTGTCTGCTTGCTTGTTTCAGACCGTAAAGGCTCTTTTTCAGTAGACACACTTTATCCTCCTCACTGCCATGTATCACAAATCCCTCTGGTTGATCCATATATATAGTCTCTTCAAGATCTCCAGAAGAAAAGCTGTCTTCACATCAAGTTGATCTAGAAGCCAGTTTCTTTGTGTAATTATGGCCAGTAGAATTCGAATCGAGGCATGCTTTACTACTGGAGAAAACACCTCATTATAGTCTATTCCCTCCTCTTGTGTGAAGCTTCTAGCTACAAGTCTTGCCTTAAATCTGATCTTGTTCCCTGCCTCCACCTTTTCTTAAATATCTATTTACAGCTTACTGGCCTTTGAGTGGATGATCTATTCACAAGTATCCAAGTCTTATTCTTGAGAAAAGACTGTATTTCCTCTATCATAGCTTCCATCCATTGCTTGCTCTCCTTTGATCTCATAGCCTCCTTGAAGTTTGCAGGCTCTGCATACTCAATATTCTCTGCAATGCAGAGTGCATAGAACAAGTATTATGCCTCACTGTATCTGGTTAATGGTTTAGGGACTCTTCTGATCCTGTCTCTAGCTAGGACATAGTCACTTAGATCTTGTTGAGACTCCTCAGGGAGTTCAGAGTATTAGTGTCTGGCTCTTCTTGTTCATGATGAGCCTCTAATTGTTGCTCAGCCTCAATATCTCTGTTAGATCCAGAAGCGTCCACCTGATTTGATTCCTCAGGCTCCAAAATCTCCATTTCTATCATCCTTTCATGCTCTGGCTCCTTCCTAACTTGAGATGGCCTCATACTGTCTTGAGTCTTTTCTAGAAAAGACATTCTACTTTCTTCAAATTGCACATCTCTAGATATAACAACTTTCTGAATTCCTGGTTCTATACACCATAGCATGTAGTCCTTTACTCCCCTCTGGTATCCAATCATCACGCATCTCAAAGCTCTTGGTTCTAACTTGCTTTGCCTGATGTGAGCATATGACATACAACCAAAAATTCTCATATTTGAGTAGTCCACAACTCTTCCATACCATTTCTGATCAGGAGTATCAATAGCTATTGCTGAAGATGGACTTCTATTAATGAGTATTGCAGCCATACTCACAGCCTCACCCAGAACCTTCTAGACATTCCAGAGCCAAACAACATGCACCTAACCCGCTCTAAAATGGTTCTGTTCATGCGCTCAGCAACCCCATTTTGTTGGGGATTGCATGGGACTGTCCTGTGCCTTTTCATTCCCCTTTCCTTGCAAAAAGAATCAAACTCATGGCTTAGGAATTCTAACCCATTGTCAGTCCTCAAACACTTCAGTGAACAACCCTTCTCTATTTTAACTTCCCTACACCATTCTTTAAATCTCACAAAGGTTTCTGACTTTTCTTTCAAGATAAACACCCACAGCTTCCTTGAAAAATCATCAATGATGGATAGAAAATATTTACCTCCACCCAATGTGATTGGTGTAGCTGGCCCCCACAAATCACTGTGGGCATAGTCCAGTGGAGCTGCTGAACTGTGGATGCCCCTTGCAAAGGGCAATTTCTTGCTATTCCCGAGCACACATTGCTCACATAACCCCAGTTGTTCACTGGGATTTTCCAGCTTGATCAGGCCCCTTTTCGCCAACTCCTTGATTCCTGCCTCCCCCAGATGTCCAAGTCTCAGATGCCAAGTCCTCAGATCCATTGTCTGCACTAAATTCACTGATCCAGAAATCACACTTGCCTTTAGATAGTACAAACTCCTTCTTTCAGCCATCATGACAATCTCACCATTCTTGACAATGTTCATGACTCCTGCAGCATCCAAGACTCCAATGGAAATCATGTTTCTCTCAATTTCTGGAATGAATCTCACACCAGTGAGTAACCTCACAGATCCATTTTACAGCCTGAGTTTGATGTCCCCTATTCCTCTGATCCTGCATATCTAATCATTTCCTAATAGAACAGATCCAACTGCATCTTTTATTTCATCAAAATAACTTCTGGTTGGGCACATGTGAAAGCTGCAACCGGAGTCCATGATCCAAGGAAGCTCCTCTATCTCCTTAGACACACACAGGGCCTTTGGGACTTCCAATTCTTTTGCAAGATCAGCAGTGTTCTTCCCTGCTTCATCCTCGGCCTGCTTCTTCTTCCAAGACCAGCAAGTCTTCTTTAAGTGGCCAGGTTTCTTGCAATAGTGGCATGATCTAGTCTCCTTCCCATCAGCTCCTTTACTATTCCGAGGCTTCTTATGTGATTTCTTTTTTCCATTCTTCTTGAAATTAGCAACAATCAGACTTTCAGGCACTATATCAACAGACTTAGAGTTGGATTTCTGGATCTCCTTGAGTTTCAAGGCAGAATAGACTTCCTCATACTTGATCTTGGATTCTCTACCGAGAAGCATAACATCTTTAAAGTGTTCATAACTCGGTGGCAAAGAGTTCAACAACATCAGAGCCTTATCCTCATCCTTGATCTCCTCATCAATGTTCTCAAGATCATCAACACATTTTCCAAAATCTTCAAGTTGCTCCAACACAATTTTCCCATCAGCAATCTTGAATGTTAGTAGTTTCTACTTCAAATGTAGTCGGTTGACCAATGATTTAGCCATATATAATGACTCCAATTTGGACCAAACTCCAGCCGCTGTATCTTCCTTTGAAACTTCTCTCAGAACTCTGTCAGTGAGGTTGAGGATCAAGGTGCTGTATGTTAGGGTTTGTATACTAGAAATCACCTTTCGAGTGATTGAATACTGTAAAACTCTAATTATTATTTTTCAATGAATGCAACAGATTAATTTTGTCATAATGTTGTTATGTTTTACATTAAATGGATGTTTATTGCATATTTAAATGTATAAGCAAATGTAACAAAGTCTAAGTCTTTGTTTTAGTAGACCGGTTGTGGGCGTCGTCCAATTTAAGGTAACACGGTCAGTTTTGAAAAAAGAAAAATAAGAATTTCACAACCTAGATAGGCCTAGACTACCTATCGTGAAAGGTTGCAATGTCAGTCCTATTATTTCTAAGCCTTATTGAAATAAGATGACGTTGGTGTGGTATAGCACTGAATTGGATCTAAACAGCAAGACGAGTCTTTATGCTATCTACTGAAAGACGAGGTCTTGACAATTAATTTCTTAATCAATGTACGTTAGCATTGAGCATACGATATTGAGTATCTACTACTTTGATTTACCAATAGGTGCGGGTTTTTCGTCACCCAATGATCCTGGTATATTGGGTAGTGGCGATCAACGTCTAGCGGTGCTAGGATTGCTATTATGTTGAATCGTGTGAGAGGTGAGTCTCGTTTGATAACATCCAGAAGGGGAGCTCGAAACAAGGTTTTATTATTCGGAACCTAGCTAGTTGGAGTTTGATTACTCTATGAATAATAAATAAGAGTTTCTTGCTAAGTCCACTCTTGGAAATTAAAATATGTTAATTAATTAAGTTCATAGCAGACATTGATTAATTAATGAATGTTTCTATCTTAAGCGCGGGAAATAAATTACACACTTAAAAAGGAAACCCGGAATACTTGTAATTTCGGATTTGGAAAGGCAGTGCAATATTACTTTTGTAGTGGCCGCTTGTAATATTCCAATATAAGCTTGTATTAAATTGTGGGTTCAATTTAATTAGTAAAAAGCTAATTGGGTGAGGCCATGTCCAAATTCTTCCTTAGATCCCTGACTGGGCCCAATATGTGACTTAATATAAATAGGAGAATAAAGTAGATAGAAAACACACTTGTTTTCTCTACACAATTTTCGTCCCCCCTATTCCAAGGAGAGGATCGAAATTTTGCTCTCCTTCCGTGAGCAGGATTCTGTCTTCTTTATTTAAGTCCTAGTACACTGGTGAGATTTTCCCACACAAATATCAATTTACAGTCCGGGACACCAGTCAGAAGATCTGAGGTCGAGTTCTCAAGATCTTCACGTGGAGAAGACGCAAGCCATCTTTGATTCTTAAGTGAATCAACGAGGTAAATTGGCTAACTCCGTATCAAGCATGTTTTAGGGATTATTTGTGCTAAAGCATGTTTAAAATTCAAGTTATGAGCATGATACATGTGATAATTACGCGAATAGAATTTATCTAAATAATCTGCTAAATAGATCAATTTTATGTGATCCGTTAGAAACGCACGCTTCCACTACCAACCCCTTCACTGCATACCTTGTATTCCATATCTTGAGCTCTTGTCTTTTCTTTCTCATCTAGCTCGGGCTTCTTCTCCTCACTGTTGCCTCCACCATTCAAGATTTCCCACAAGCCCTGCTGCATCAGGATTGCTTTCATCTTAAGCCTCCATAAGCCAAAATCATTTCGGACAGTGAACTTCTTAACATCAAATCTTGCTGTAGTCATTCTTCAAACAGATGGGGTGCCGACAGAGAATGAATACCAAGAAAGAATTCTAGAGAAAACCCCTATGCCTCCACGATTACTCAAGCATTCCCACAAACGGCGCCACATTGTGAATTTTGATCGCGTATTTGTGAGGATCAATTGCTCGATTGAATGAACCACAACAAGAAAAGGAACACAGCGATTACGTGGTTCGACTCTAGGCCTACATCCACGGGAAGAAAACTAGTGTATGTGTTTATTGATCACTCAATGAAAGGTTTTACAAGAACGCTCTATTCCCTCGGAGATTTACAAGTGAAAACACTCTCAACTCGCTCGATGTCAGCCTGCTTCGAGAGCACAAATGCACAGTTCAAAATCTCTCTTCTTCACTCGATCTCTCTTGAATTCTGTTGTTCTTGAATGAGTTGAAATGAGTGGAAGCATCATCGCTACTTATAGGAAGTTAGGCTCGATCAATTCAGCTCAACCGCTAGCCTCTTCCCGAATTCTGTTACAACCGCCAACCAATCGGTCACTTTCAGTTTGAGCATAATGGCTAGTCTCTGGAAATGCTTTCTCCTTGATCAAGCTGTCTCCCTTTCTCCTTGATTAAGCTACAAATCCAAGAATGAGTCTTGATCTTGATCAGCTCAATACACTAACATACATTGACACTGTTGGCCCTCTTTGGTGCCCTACTGGCAATCTTCAACCTCAAGGTGCATGGGTTCCACAACGCGACTGTCTATGGAGCCACCTCTGTTCATGGAGCTTATGTCCATGGCTTTCAGAACTATCATAATGCCCCAGTGGAATGGAAACTGATTCTTTGGAAGATTATCTTCGTTCTGGTCGGTATTTTTCTTCTCCAACATCTGATTCTTGTATGAAATCTGGTGTAGGGCTGATACGAGCCTCTTTTACTATATTATTTTGTTTAGATATTATAGGGTTTTAACATATATTATTTTGCTTAGATATTATAGGGATTTAACATATCTTTCCATGTATCCACACATATTATAAATATGTGTGTGGAGTCTCTTATTTAATCAATGAATGAATTAGAAGTTTCCATATGATATTACGTGATATATTTTGATACACGTTGCTTGATGATTACATTAGTGGGTAATTAGTTGAAGCTAGTGGGGAGTTATTTGAAGTTAATAGGGAGTTAATGGGTGGTTACATAACAGTTATTATTGTAGTTAATAGTAATTATTATCTTTATTAAGTTGATGGAATGCAGGGTCTATTACAAAAAATATTAAAAAGTAAGAGTGTCAATTACTTGCAGACGGACGAAAAAAGAAATTGGTGTCAATTAATCATGGACCAGAAAGTAAGAAATAGGGACCGTGGGAACAACACGAATTTTAACGTGAAATTAGTAACGTATGAGTGAAATAGAAACAAAAAATAATTGAAGTATTATTATTGGAGAATTAGGTTCACCTCATTAAGTTCTTAAAATTGGGATGATTCATTTCTATATAAAAAATGAGTTCACATCTTGTATGTAATTGTGAAGCAATGGAATTTAATAAATTGACTAAATTTTTTTTTGTCAGAAAAGAGAAACGTCTGAACTATCTAAGAAGAAGCTGAAAAAAGAAATAGGAGTATCTCTCAACTAGGGCAGAGGAAAAATATCGAAAAAATGATATATCGCTCGTATCGTATCGAAAAATATCAAAAAATTATCGAATTTTCGATATATCATAATTTTCGATACGATACGATACCGTATCGTAAGTTTTCGATACGATAACGATATGAATTTCCTTATATCGCGATATATCGTTTTATATCGAATATACGATATATATCATATATATCGAAACATATTGAAATTCAATACATATTAAAATTTAAAATTATAAATATATATAAATCCATTTAATTGTACTTGGTAGTGTTGTATTTTGATTATGGAGATAAGAACATTATTAATTTTATTGTGTTGAAGTTTTATTAACTTTTGTTTGAATTTTAAGTTTTGAAATTATAAGTTTCGGTATACAGGTATTCGATACGATATCGATATTTCGATATATCGTACCGAAATTCGATATATTGAATTTCGGTACGATATATCGAAATATCGATACGATAACGATATTGATATTATCCATATCGAAAGTTCGATATATCGAAATTCGATATATCGAAACTTTCGATACGATAACGATATGAAATTCTTTCATATCGATATTTTCGATACGATATACGATACAACGTTTTCGATACGATATCTCGTATCGACCCACCCCTAGTCTCAACTACTCTCTAAGGAAGGAAGTACTCTTCCGTCCCAACTTACTTGCTCTATATGCCATTTTGGGTCGTCCCAAACTACTTGCTCCAACTTTTTTGATAAAAGAATTAATTTTTCTCTTATTTTTTATTTAACCTTTAACTATTAATTTTCTTAAATCCTGTGTTCAAAATGAAATGCATCAGATAGTATGGATTGTATTCGGATTAACTACTATCTCTTTCAATTTTTAGAATTTTTTTATAAAAATAATATAAATTTTAGTGCATAAATTAGTAAAATAAAAAAGAAAAATAAAAAAAAGTAGTAATAGTGGAAAATAGAAAAATAATTAGAACGAAAGGAATAATACAATATTATTAACTCGTGGCAAAATAGCCACTTACCAAAGTTGTTATTGGGTTGTGGATATAGTTAGCAATGGCCAACGAATTCGTCACTCCTCAATCCAAATGAATTCTCTGAATTTGAAAATTGTATCCAAGATTGAGTTGCAGAAGCCGCGAAATGACCTCAAATTGAGAACCCAGTTTTCACCTCTCAGGAACTCGCTTCTCTGCAGTGTTAAAAATGGCGGCACTCTCACTCTCACTCTCACTTTATACAGAAAGACTGTATTTTGTGAGCTCAGAACCTCTGAGACTAAGAAGAAGAGCTCGCAAGCGCCTAGGACCACAAATATTGAGGCACCTGATCCCGCTGGAGCTCCGCCGACAATCAAGAAAGGCCGCCGTTCTTGGAAATTGAAGGGGTTCCCTAAAAAAGTTGTCTCAATCCTCTCCAATTTGCCTCTGGCTATTGCTCAGATGTTTGCACTTGCTGCTCTCATGGCTTTAGGTAATATTACTTGCTCTTTTAACATTTTTCTTTGCTCAATTTTTACTTTAATTGCCAAATTATACATGTACCATATATAAACTATGCATACCCATCCATACGTAGCTTAATGATTTCTAGAAAATGTAAGTATTTCTCAAGTGTTTGTAACATGTAGGTGGTGCTTTGTTTTGCTAGATAAAATAGTAACGAGATATAATCTAGGATTAAGTTGTGAGATTATTTTAGTGGGAGGGGTTGGCTATGACTAATTATGATATGATTATCCATCTAACATAGAGTCGTGAGATTCAATCTCATGTACCAAACACATTACATATTTAATTCTGAGATACAATCTTGCCAACTGAACAACCAATGGTTGTTTGGTTCATTAGACAAATAATCGTGAGATGTAATCTAGGATAGACTAAGATGAGCTTTGTCTAAGATTAAATAAACGAGAGAAGGAGAGGTGTTATGGTAGAGAGAGAGAGGGAAGGGAAATAGAAGATGGGAGGGCGGCGGTGGTGGTCAAAGGAGGCCGACAAAATAATCTGAGGGTGAGATGAATAATCTGGGATTAAAGCTAGTCAGTCCATTGTGGATGTGGGCCTTGTCGGGCCTAGACTATATGTTGCGGGCCTTGATGGCATGGAATTGGAAAACCGAACAGCAGACTACATTCAATCTTTGATTGAATCAGGCCATCCGAACGGGGGTGTAGTTTACTGAATAAGTAAACTTGGATATTTTCTCTAGGAACGTTCGTTGAACAAGGCGAGGCACCAAGTTTCTATTTTGAGAAGTACCCTGAAGACAATCCAGTCCTAGGATTCTTCACATGGAGGTGGATTCTTACCCTTGGCTTTGACCATATGTTTTCGTCTCCTGTATTCCTGGGAACCTTGATCCTCTTGGGAGCATCACTTATGGCTTGTACATACACAACACAGATCCCTTTAGTGAAGGTAGCAAGAAGGTTTGTTTTGTATCCAATCTTATAATTCTTGTCTCCTGCCCCTTTGCTATTCTTGAGAACATGAATGCTCGTTTGCAGGTGGTCTTTCTTACATTCGGCTGACTCCATTCGTAAGCAGGAATATTCTGATACATTGCCAAATGCATCAGTTCAAGATTTGGGTGTCATTCTAATGGGTGCTGGTTATGAAGTACTTTTTCATCCTTGTTGTGTTTTAAGTTCTATACACATCACTGCTCACTCTACGCTACTCAACTGTCATTTCAACATCTGCTCAAAACCTCACAGATTACACTCAAATTTTATATTAGTAGTACTAAATTATGGAAGCTGTATGGTGGTTATGCTTAGATTGCTTGTGGTTTTCTGTCGTGTTGAAAAATGAGAACCAATTTTGTCTTTGTTTTAGGTATTTCTAAAGGGGCCATCATTATATGCCTTCAGGGGGCTGGCAGGTAGGGTTGCCCCCATCGGAGTGCATTTAGCATTGCTGCTAATCATGGGAGGTGGAACTCTAAGCGCTGCTGGAAGTTTTCGAGGGTCTGTAACAGTTCCACAGGGTTTGAACTTTGTCGTGGGGGATGTATTAGGACCGAGTGGATTTCTATCTACTTCTTCAGAATCCTTCAACACCGAGGTTCATGTCAATAGATTCTCGATGGACTACTATGAAAGTGGAGAGGTAGGCAAGCACAATTTTGAAGATAAAAAAGGTTAAAACTTTTGAGTTTCTGTAAATCTTAAATACTCTTTTTCTTGATTTCAGGTTTCACAGTTTTACAGTGATCTTTCACTCATTGATCTTAACGGCAAGGAGGTAATGAGAGAGACGATAAGTGTAAATCATCCTTTAAGATACGGCGGATTCACCATATATCAGACGGATTGGAGTCTGTCAGCGCTACAAGTGATGAAGGATGATGAAGGGCCATTTAATTTGGCTTTGGCGCCCTTGCAAATCAACGGGGACAAGAAGCTCTATGGGACCTTCCTGCCTATCTCAGACACGGACTCTACTAATCTTAAGGGAATGTAAGATCATCTACTGGTCAGCCTATCATACCATTTTGTGGGATTCTCGTTGTTGATACACTGGATAACGCCTACTTCGTTTCTGATCTTCTTTTAGATCAATGCTAGCTCGAGATATGCAATCTATCGTCCTTTATGATCAAGAAGGAAAGTTGGCTGGAGTCAGACGGCCAAACTCAAAACTCCCCATTGAGATTGATGGTGTGAAAATTGTTGTGTTAGAGGCAATTGGCAGTACCGGCCTTGAACTAAAGGTAATGAGACGATAAGCTCTGGTCGAACACTGCACTCTTGTTATTTTTCCGTCTAAAGTTGTTTTGATTTGTCTCGTGCACAGACTGATCCAGGGGTGCCTATTGTTTACGCTGGTTTTGGTGTTCTCATGCTCACCACCTGCATCAGCTTTTTATCTCATTCACAGGTAAAATCAAGTACATACTAGTAAAATCTTGCTTGCATCAACAATATAAAAATTTATACTACTACTAATTTTCTGGCTTCTCAATAAAAAGATCTGGGCGTTGCAAGATGGAACAACAGTGGTTATAGGAGGTAAAACGAATCGAGCTAAGGGCGAATTTCCCGAGGATATGAACTACCTACTTGATCAAGTTCCTGAAATAGTTGATCGAAAGCAACCCAAAAGTATGAGTGGCTAGTTTCAACCCATCATAATTGATGGAGAAAACGACATCGTTATGATTTATATAGATCGCACGACGTTCTGCCTGTTTTCGCTCCATTTTCATCTCTCTCAGCATCACTGATCATATATTATATAGCCTTGTAGTAAGTAGTACATACATAGATCAAGAAATAACAGATGTTTCGAAAATCTTTATGCAGTAATATATTTCCAGGACGACGTTCTCTTCATTTCGAAATGGTAAGAGTGTTTTTGAATGGATGTGAATCGAGCTTAGGGTGATCTTATGGACTTGTGTGCTGTGTGCAACATCACCTATATATAACGTTGTCATGTATGTATTAATGTATATAAATATAAGTACATATGGAATTACATCTACGCTCCTCTATTCGACCATTACTAACTGTTTTAGTAGTGGACGATAATGTGAATTAAGGTTTAATTAATGATTAATGAATTAAATATTCGAAACAGTATAAAAATTCACGATTAGTAAATTGGCAAAATTTTTGTATAAAATACTAAATTAATTAAAATAAATAAATATATTAATTATGCTTATAAGGGCAAAATGTAGTTACCAATCTAATCTAAAAATTATCTTGATTTTTATCTAATCAACCAAACAACACCACTAAAATTTTATCAAAAAATTATCTTGATTCTTATCTTAAAGCCTTAGTTACCTTATGTTATCTTAATATGTCTACTAAACAAGCACTAAGTATATATATCTAGATATTATCAATTTATCAGCATACACTTAGGGCTCGTTTGGTTGCACTGACAGGGTTATATGAGATAGCCTCCTCACATTGATTTTACATGATAGTGTGGTAAGATATGTATCTCACTTTGATGTTTGGTTGTACCGACAGCAACCCCATGATAGCTTATATTATGTTTGGTTTGGACTGCAGAAACTGCTGATACAAAAATACATGGACAAATTTGTCCTTCTAAGATTATTATAGTGACATTTTTATCCTTGCAAACCCTATTTCTAATTTTGGCATCGCGTTTCTCTGTTGCAAATAGTGTTTCATCTTCTGTGCCTGGCTCTTTAGAGAGCTGGGCACCGAAGCCCAAGATTCTTGAAAAATGATTATAGAGAAGCAATTGCATATGAAAGATATCACAGTCATGTCTTATGCTTTTTGCAATAGCCACTAGAAAATGCTTGTGAATTACCTTTGGACAGAAGGGAAACAGAGTTAAGGAAGACAAAGGCAGCAAGCAACGTGAAATAAGACAAGAAACTTTGCTCTTATCTCATTTTGATTGATACCAAATGGTTTTTTGAGTGGTTTGAGTGAGTCTGCCCACCCAAAATAAATAATGCATCCATGATTGAGATGTCGACGTTAACTATGCAAAATGATACTTTTGTTTAATAATGATAATTTTAGATTTTTAGATAATAAAATGATACTTTTGCATCATAAAATGATACTTTGAGGGGATAAAATGATAGTTTCAAATGATAAAATGATACTTTTGTTTAATAATGATAGTTTTAAATTTTTTGGATGATAAAATGATACTTTTGCATCATAAAATGATAGTTTTAGATTTTTGAATGATAAAATGATACTTTTGCTTCATGAAATGATACTTTGAGGGGATAAAATGATAGTTTCAAATGATAAAATGATACTTTTGCATCATATAAAGATAATTTTAGATTTTTGGATGATAAAATGATACTTTTGCATCATAAAATGATACTTTGAGGGGATAAAATGATAGTTTCAAATGATAAAATGATACTTTTGTTTAATAATGATAGTTTTAGATTTTTTGGATGATAAAATGATAGAACACATAAGAACATGGCAACTTGTTCTTCAACAGTGACAAATTTTTGATCAATTAACCCTGCACAATCACGGAGTATACGGCATAGTCGGCAAAATGTGTTTCTATCCATCCGTAAATTATCAATGCAAGACCGATCTGTGAGACGGACAAGCCTATCTAACTGCTTGACATGAGCAGGAATTGAATCGAACATTCGGGTTGGATCCTCTATGTACCAACGTTTGCGCTTGCGAGTATTTGGTCCAATTAGAGTGATTATGAGAGATATCAACAACAAATTAATTTGAAGATTACTTAATAATTCCTCAAGTAAAATCAAAACGGTTGTCATCTCATCACGCCTCCTTCCAACCTGAGAAGGAACACAGACAAACAGTTGGACGCAAATCCAATTACTCTAACTAAGACAATTACTCCATACAACCAAGACAATTGTACAAAGCTCTTAATAGAGATCGAAACTAGACTGATTATAACTAAGCGTTGTGTAGTTGTGAATTTTGTGTACCTTTCGAGATTCCTCTTCATTAGCCATGGGTAATCGCTTCAAAATCGAGCCCAGGTTACTATATCACCAAATGTGGTCGACGAATCTGCAAATCATTCACAGATTACCTAAAACGATGATTACCAAACGGGCTAACAAAATTTCATACAAAATTGAATGCAAACCCTAAAATCGATGGCCGACCTCTCTTTGCGGAGCTGGGGCTTGAAACGTTGGAGTGAAGGGGTATAATTGTGACTTGGCCGAATTTCACCAAACGGGCTTCGCGAGATTGAGCAATATCGGAGGGGAGGACCTGGACAGTGTTATAGGTGAAATGCAGGTAGCAATCTTAAATTTCATCCGGATCTTGATTGGTTTACCGGGTCGCGAGATAGTATATCAGTACAACCTAACGGCTGATATACCTCCGATAGGCGGCCCTATCAAGGCCTATCAGTACAACCAAACGACCCCTTAGGATAAGGAATATGCCAATTAATAATGTGACAAAGGTAGTTTCAAAGTGTAAAACATCCCTTAATTAATTTAATAATTCAATAAATGATAGTCACATTTTAATCAAGAAAATCAAATAATATTAGATAACTAACACATTCTCAAAAATCAATATTCTCTCCATCCCATAATATATGTCACACTTTCCTTTTTTAGTTTGTCCCACAAAAAATGTCACATTTCCTCTTTTGGAAAAAGTTCCCTCTCACATTAATTATAAAATTATATTTTTTCTCACCACTTAACACACAAAATAACATCTCCTAAAATTCCGTGTTATCTCCCAAGTGTGACATCTACTATGGGATGGAGGGAGTACTATTTAGCACAATTATTATTATGTTAAGGGAAAGAAGAAAGTTAATTATTACTGTATTAAAGAAAAATGATTCGGTTAAACTGGCCCCACTCATGCGGGAGCTGAGGGAGAATAATTCATGCACCATTATATTGAAATCTAAAATAAAAGCAGGAATTACATGTATTAAATTAATTTATTAATTAGAAAGTCGGCTTTCCAATAAGAAGAAAAGCTAATATTTAGGCCAGAATAATAAATTAATTTATTTAATTAAAACTACTTAATCATATTTAGAGACATATTTTCTGAGTTTTGTAATATTTGTGAAACGGTGCACACATTTTCTAAATTTCCAATTCTTCTTTTGTTTTATTTTAGGTGTACAATTTACACGATTACTACTCCTTTCGTCCACCAATATAAGAGGAGTTTTAACTCGAAACAAGTTTTAAAAAATGTTAGTAGAAAGTTAGTAGAAAATTTTAGTGGACAGTGAATCCTACTTTTATATACTAGTACTTCCTCTAGAAGTTTCATTTTTTGGCGGCACGAGTTTTAAGAAATTTTATGAAAAATGGTTGGAAAAAAGTTAGTGAAATATGGGTCCCACTAGAATATATTAGTTTTAAATGAAATGTGAGGAAATGAATTAGCAGAATGTGAGACTTTATTACCATTTATGATAAAAGAGAACCAAAACTCTTATTCACAGACGGAGGGAGCATTAGTTTTATAAGGAATGTGAGATTTATTACCAAACGGGGTAAAAAATAAATAAAATATTTATTGATGGACGGACGGCAATGGAAAAATGAATTGAACGCATTGATATGTGATCTTGAATTACACACCATTATTTATGTAATTTTAAATACACTAAAAAATTAGATTACAAAAATAATTTGAAGACACGTGTCTTCTGTGTGTGGAATGAGTTAGTAGAATGTAGGACCCTAATAGCATTTATAGTTTTATAAGAGAACCGTGACTCTTATTTGCGGATGGACTAAAATGGAAAAACGAGACTCATATTCACGGATGAATGGAGTGTTAGTTTTATAATATAAATGTGAGTGAGATAAAATTAATAGAACATGATATTCATTATCAACAATAGTAAAAATAAATAAAATATTTATTGATGGATGGAAAAAATGACAAAATAAAAAATTTATTTTTAACTGATAGAGTAATTAGCATGAAATATAAAAGTTGTGCGTGGTACTACTTCCGTACGCATTAATATGTGATCCTGAATTACACACCATTAATTTTGTAATTTTAAATATACTAAAAAATTAGATTACAAAAATAATTTGAAGACACGTGTCGTCCATGTGTGGAGTGTGTTAGATTGTCAGTTTTCCTCCAGCTTGATTGAAATTTCGCACAATCAGCGTAAATGCAAAATCGACAGTAATTACACAAACATACAAAATGTTTCAGGTTTCAAATTAGTACAAAAAGTTTTAAGTTAGCATATATCATACAAAAAGTTTGATTAGTGTTTCAAATTAGTACGTTCCGTCAAATAACACTAACACCGTTAACTTTTTCTTATTTTTCATGCTTCACTCCACTCTATTGCCAAGCAAATCATCCATATTGTCGAATGCGGAGTATTCAACGTCCTTGTGTTCTAATCAAAGAGATGGATAGTCGAGTTAGCTACTTATGTATAACACATTTATAACATACGACAATATCAAAAGATAACGAATATAACAATTGAACGAGAAAAGGAAATCCCTCAATAAACAAGTAAACTAAAGAATAATGATTTGCAATATCCAGGAGAGTTACCACATGAGGAAGAAAAGGAATCGATGATTGTTTTTCCGGCAGCTCACTATCATCATCGGGTTCAAATTTCATGCTTTTAATCCGTTGCTGCACTCTCAGCCTCCTCAACTTCAGTGAAGGAAACAAATAATTAATCATCTTCAAACAAGCATTAAAAATGGGAGAAATGTAGCAAGTTGTGAGAAGAAAAATTTTATTGCACCGGCGTTGGAACGATGTCTTGGATCTCCTGCAGCTACATAACAAAATCTTGAACAGTCTCTTGCCCTTCTATAATGCAAAAATTGTTGCACACAAATAATCAATGTCATTTACAAGACAGAACAATCGATTAATCATGAAACACTAATTCAAACAGAAGCTTTCATGCTGTAAAGAAACACTTATTTTTGGAGTGAAGCATGAAAAATAAGAAAAAGTTAACGGTGTTAATGTTATTTGACGGAATGTACTAATTTGAAACACAATCAAACTTTTTATATGATATATACTAACTTAAAACTTTTTGTACTAAAACAGTCGATTGTATCTTTATTGGCCATGCACTTAATAGTAGTGCCTATCGTTTCCTAGTCCATAGGTCACTTGTGCCTGGCGTGGCTGAAGGAACAACAATTGAGTCAAGAAATGCTATATTCTTTGAGCATGTGTACCCTTGCAAGAAGTAGGAGGATCGTCTTAGTGAAAGAATGACGGATGAATCCACTAGTTCTAATCCTCAAAAAAGGACGAGTTCAAGTCCTGAGGATGTAAAACCAAGACGTGGTAAAAGAGTTAAAATTGCTAAGACATTTGGTCCCAACTTCATAACTTTTATGTTGGATGACGAACCAAAGTCATTGGCTGAAGCGTTGTCTGGCCCAGATGCGCCATTTTGGCAAGAAGCGATCAATAGTGAAATTGAATCAATTATGAGAAATAACACATGGGTGCTAGTAGACTTGCCAGAAGGCTTTAAGACCTTAGGGTGCAAGTGGATCCTGAGAAGGAAATATAAAACTCATGGTACTATTGAAAAGTACAAAGCTTGCCTAGTTGTAAAAGGCTTTAAGCAGCAAGAAGGATATGATTTCTTCGACACATATTCACCTGTTACGAGAATCACTTCCATTCGGGTGCTTCTTGCAATTGCTGTTTTACACAATCTTAAAATTCACCAAATGGATGTGAAAACTGCCTTTTTGAATGGTGAATTGGAGGAAGAAATTTATATGGAGCAACCTGAAGGGTATGTAGTACCTGGCCAACAAAGGAAGGTATGCAAGCTAGTAATGTCCCTATATGGATTAAAACAAGCGTCTTTTCAGTGGCACTTGAAGTTTGACAATGTGATGTTGTCCAATGGGTTCACTATCAATGAGTGTGATAAGTGTGTTTACATTAAGAACACAGATAATGGTTTTGTTATTGTGTGTCTTTATGTTGATGATATAATGATAATGGGCAGTAATAGTGCCATTATTAACGAGACAAAAACCATGTTGAAAAGAAATTTTGATATGAAAGATATGGGTTTAGCTGATGTGATTCTCGGAATCAAGATTAAAAGAAATCATGAGGGAATTGCTTTGACACAATCTCATTACATTGAGAAAGTGCTTAAGAAGTTTCACTCATTTGATTGTGAGCCAGCTAAGACTCCATTGGAACCCAACGTGCATTTGAGTACGCACACGGGTGAGCCTGTAGCTCAAGAAGAATATGCAAAGATCATAGTGAGTTTAATGTTTATCACAAACTGCACCCGACCAGATCTTGCGTGTACGGTGAATAAGCTGAGCTGATTAATGAGCAACCCAAGCAAGGAACATTGGAAAGCTCTGCGTAGGGTTTTGAGATACTTGAAGTATTGTAACGACCCGCTAAGATGATATTATTAGAAATAACAATGTTGGCGTGATTATATATAAATAAGTGACGTTTTGAGTAATTAATTTCGAACTACGATAGAGTGTTGTTTACGATAGAGTGTCGTTGTTGTTGTTTCTGACGTTAGCCAAGTATAATATATATATATATATAAAAGAATCAGATCCCAAAATTAAAATTTTAATGCTCGGTACATCTAACAAAAGTCTAACAAAGATTTAATTTATACATCGTGCGTTTGAAGAAGGCGGGTACATCAACAAGAGCAGTCCCGAACTAGAATCGGTTTTTCCTACACCAAATCAAACAAATAAGCAAATAAATATTCCAAATAATTAAATTAATGCAAGTTAAATAATAAAACAAATATAAATAAATTGAGGCAGATCCTAGAGGATTGATTTTTCCGACTGCAGCATTAAATGTGCTTTTAATGATAGCAGGCGAATCATATCTCATAACAAAAGAGAATATTTAGGAGAAGAATGTCAGGCCACTTGCATTCCTTGCAAATAAATACCACCGTCACTTTCATCTGCCCCACCCTCCTACCAAAAATACTCATCTCCAAAAGGCAGCAAGAATCCTTCCACCATAGCAGGGAAAATGACGTCCACATCATAGAGGAAAGTCCAACAACAACGAGTCTTTTTCTTCTTCACATCATAGAGGAGGTGAGTACCAACAACCCACCCTTACTTTTCTCCACACATATTGCAACATGACATATAGGCAAAACATGTCTCTACCAAAATACAAACTTAGTATCCAGTTTTGCAAAACACCAATTTAGCATTCGATATGTATTTCATGTAGGCAACATTTAGCCCTCAAAGAACATAGTTGTAATAGCTTCCAAAAAAAAATATTAAAAAAATGACAGATTCTCAAAGGATAATAAGGGCATCCACAATGGGACGCCCGATGGCACGCCATCGTCCGCGGGTGCCATCGTCCGCCCCATTGTGGGTGCACGCCATCATCCGCGCCCTAAACCCACGCCCGATGCATCGTCCGCGGTTGAAGCGCGGACGATGGCCCATCGTCCGTGCCATTGTGGGCTGGGCGGACGATGGGCGTGGACGATAGGCCATCGTCCGCGCCATCGGGCGCCCCATTGCGGGATCGGCGGACGATGGTCGCGGACTATGCCACGCGTTTTTTATTTTTTTCTATTTAAACCTCGTTTTTCATTCACTTGTTCATACGAACATCTCGCCTCTCTCCTTTCGCTCCTCTCTCACATTTCTACCTATCTCACATACCAAAATGAACCACGACGATGACACCACTAGTTCTAGCTCCTCGGAATCGGGTAGTTCGCACTCGGAGACCTCAGCAGCCTTAGATGCAGCCTTTGAAGAGGCCATGGCGGAATGCTTACTCGAACTGCAGCGCGAGGAGGCGGCGGCGGAGCAGATCCGCAGGCCTATTCGACGTCGGACGTCTGTCCGCCGCGGCCACGCGGCAGCTCACCAACGTCTGGTTGAAGACTATTTTGCCGATCAACCACGGTGGGGACCGACTATTTTCTGCCGGCGGTTTAGAATGCCGCGTTACCTATTTCTCAGCATTGTCCGGACGTTGTCATTACGTGATGAATACTTCACGTATCGGGAAGACGGCATCGGCAGACCCGGCCTTACACCATTGCAAAAGTGCACGGCTGCACTCCGTCAGTTGGCCTACGGCACCATGGCGGACATTTTTGATGAGTACCTCCACGTCGGGGAGACAACAGGTCGGGAGTGCTTGAAGAGATTTTGTAGGGGAGTAGTGGAGGCCTACATCAACACATATTTGCTCAAGCCGACTGCCGCTGATTGTCTGGGCCTGACGAAGATGCACGAGACGACGCATGACTTTCCTGGGATGCTAGGGAGCATCGACTGTATGCATTGGGAGTGGAAGAATTGTCCGACGGCGTGGAGAGGCCAATTCACTAGTGGATATAAGGGCACCCACCCGACTTTGATCCTCGAAGCAGTCGCTGACCATCGACTCTGGATCTGGCATGCGTACTTCGGCGTAGCCGGGTCAAACAACGACATCAACGTCCTCAACTCCTCCACCCTCTTCACCGAGCAATGCAACGGCAATGACCCGACCATCGAGTTCACTGCCAACAGGCGCCGATACGACATGGGGTACTACTTGGCCGATGGCATATACCCACGGGGACCTGTTTTTCTGAAGACGATCAGCTGCCCAATGGGTGAGAAGAGGGTTTTATTTGAGCAAAAGCAGGAGTCGGCGCGGAAGGATGTCGAGCGGGCATTTGGTGTGCTCCGATCACAGTGGGCCGTTGTGAGAGGGTCGACTCGTCTTTGGTTCAAGGAAATCATCGCCGATGTCATGTATACGTGCATTATCATGCACAACATGATAGTCGAGCATGAAGGTGGGAGCATCACCGAGTGGAATGATGATGACGGTGCATCTAGCTCGTCCAGTACGGCGACCGAGCCCCCCGCTAGAGGATTGCCGTCGGGCTTCGACGAGGTTCTAGCTAGACAAGCCTCAATGCGCAACCAACAAGACCATGCGCAACTCATGAACGACATGATTGAAGAAGTGTGGGCCCGTAACCGCCGTCGTTGAGTTTGCGTATTTTTTTTAATTCTTATTGTAATGTATTAATTTTTATATATGAAATGAAGTTTTTTCCCAATTTTTTTGTTATTTAAATATTCAAATAAAATAAAATGCATAGGGTGCGCCTTAGGGCGCCCCATTGTGGATGCCCTAAGAACTTAGCTTGAAATAATATATGAGTATGCCGGAGAGACTTCCGGCAGCAAGTTCGGCACTCCGTTGCCGGCAATCGACAACCCACGCTCCGAAAATCGTCACTGCTTTCATTCCTTTAAAATCTGAAAAGTTGAACTAACAAAGTTTTGATATCAAAAATGTAATCTTTGGGGTTTAAACAAAAGAAAAGAGAGGAAATAGATGAACAAATATTCGGCGGCTGGGGGAGATCCTTGGCGACGGTGGCAGAGCTGATGACGTTGTGGAGAGAGGGGGAGCCGAGAAAGAGAAGGAGAGAAGGGAAGAGAGAAAAGAAGAGAAAGGGGGAAGAGAGACAGAGAAGATGATGGAGGGGAGGGAGCTGAAACTCTAAATTAGGGAAGGGGTTCCCTATTTTGTGCAATTGGGGAAAAAGGTGAATAGTAATTTAGGGAGAGGGAGAGAGAGACGAAGGGTTCGTTTGGTTTCCATGATGTCCCAACATAGGTTTGGATGTTGTAACCTCCAACAGCATGTTTAGGGATGGAGTTAATAATCACACCCAAGTGTTTGGTTGAACAGACTCATATCCTACGATTTTAATCACTCTGTTTGGTATGAGATATCCAAACTGTTGATACACGCATGGAATCACGGTTTTATCCTCGTTTATTTTTCAAAATACCTAGTTTATCCTCGTTCTCCCTAATTTGGGGCTGATAAAAAATGTGCCGTCAAAACCTAGATCCCGCCCACGCAATTTCATATCTTCTCTAACATTATGGCAATGACGACGGTCGACTGAGTGTTGCAGCTCCTCCGAAGGTCTCTCGACTCGGTTATCTGAGGTAGTATGTATTCCGTTTGTGAGGGTATCAAGCAATCGACACGTACAAGCATACCAAATGTGGAGATTATGTCTGATGTTGTTGTCCAATGGTTGCATATGTATTCCTGTTTCATGTCTATTGATACCACTGGTCATCAATTCAGTTGTCTATTTGTATGCTTGTATGTATTCCTTTTTATACTTTGATGTGGGTGAACACGGCGAAAGCTTATTCATGGTTTCAATATGGTCAATCTGTTTATTTCAATCTAGTCGTCTTTGCCTTGGGTCCAACCATATCTGTAGTACTTTGTTGTAGCTTGGTTGAGTCAATCTGCATCCATAGAATTTGACCGCTTAATTTGTTGGTTAATTGATTTCTTTGTTGCCTGTAATACCAGGATCTTAGCATCACTATCGTTTGCTCTAATGGCATCTCAACACCGCAGTGGTAATGACACCGACGGCAGTCCATTACCAGAGGGTAATGCCTTCATCTAAGCGCCCTTACTGTGCTTAGTAGCTACGGCCGTGAGAGATAACTGCTTTTTCGTTGCAGGTAGCTTGGATATGGTTCCCAACATAGGGGTAATAGCAGCTGGCGCTAGACGTTGTTGGACAGAACGCGAGGAGGCGATTCTTATGTCAGCTATGAAAGAGTTGGCTGCAACCGGATGGAAGTCGGACAATGGCTTCCGTTCAGGTTATCTAACCCATGCTCTGGAGGCAATGAAACGTGAATTTCCAAAAACTGATATTGTTGTTCACCCTCACATCAAGTCGAAAATCACCACTTGGAAAAAGAATTACTATTCTCTAATGCAAATACTTGACCGTAGTGGAGTTTGTTTCAATACGGATGGTGAGTACAAGATAGATATCGATGATGAACAATGGGCACGAGTTGTGCAGGTAAAACTGTTCAAAATTTGCAAGTTTAGATAGTAGTATGGGTTTATGTGTTGATATGTTTTGCCCTTGTTTCGGGTGCACCAATAGCATAGTTCATGTGCTTTGTGGAAAATTGCATAGAATTTGTTATTATTGGCAAATTGCTCTGTGGATAGTATGCTATTGGCAGAGGAATATTGGTGGTTATGAATGGAATGTGTTAGTTATTATGTTGTTTGAACGATGATTAAACAAGTTTGGTGCCTCTGGCTCAATGTTAAATTTGCAACTTTAATTGGTTTAGTTTAGATTGAATTTCCAGTTATAAAAACATAGAAGTTTAAGAATGTAATCGTGCTAGTCAGAGATATAACGCACATACAAGCATATTATGTTACACATTTAAACAGAATGCTCATGCACCAGACTATCCCAATCATTCTTACCATAAGCATGATCCAGTTGGTTGTACACTTTGTAATTTGTGTTTTTGGTTTAATGTGTGTGGCAGAAAGACAGCAACGCCAAGTATATGAGGAATAAGTCGTGGCCTATGTTGAGTGACTGGAAGGAGATTTTCGGCAAGGACCGTACGGAGGGGCTTAAGGGCATGGACACCATGGAGGCGGTTCAAAAGATATATGGTTCTAAGATTGATGTTGGTGAAAGTTCAGCTAAGTCTTCACCAATTACTTTAGATGAACTCTTCCCCGATGAAGTTTTTCCTAGCAGTATGATGCCAGAGATGGTAGATGATAGCACTTCGGCACTGGCACCGGCACCGGCACCGGTGAGAGTACCTACGAGGGTGCAAAACAAAGTGCCGAAGAAGAGGAAGGCCGAGGACAAGATGGACAGTGTCCTTGCTTTGATGAATCGCATCCATGAAGACACCAATGATCGGCTGAAGGACATCTCTAACCGAATTGGTTATGAGTTTGATCTAAGCACGAAGAGAACCGAGGTCTTCAACCAGCTGAAGGGCCCGGGCTGACCATCAAACAACAATTTTATGCCGCAATAAAGTTAGTCAAGGAGCCTGAGCTTATGGATCTGTTTAGGGGATTGGATGAATGGGCGCGCCCGGCGTTTGTGCTCGACCTCCTAGAGACCGATGGAATGATTTGAAATTGGTTAAGTCTGTGGCTTTTGTAGGTATTTTGTTATCTATCGTGGTTTAAACATTATGCCATGTAACTAATTAGGGCGGCTGCATCAGTATGTAGTATGCTAACTACTTTTTTTGGTGTTTCACGTTGGGATGCATAGCCATAGTTTGTATTTTGTTTTATGACTATTATCGCTCCATAATTTGAGAATCTGATGCATTTACAATCTGCTGTGTTGATGTGAAGTTCGTAAATCTTATCAAATACAGTTAGTGTCGTGGTTGGCCTCAAACGGGTGAGAATTTGCAAACTTCATCATAGTGCAACAAACGTAGTATTGATAACATCACATTGGATACAAGCATCTACATTACATAAGTGGTTGCATTACTAGTTAAGGGAAAATGCGCACACCACATTTGACACAAACATACCAAACCATAAGAACTAAGAACATAGCCGCATCTCAATGAGAACACACACGCTGCTCAAGGCCGATCAAACCATACATAGAACTGGATGTCTTGAGCATCGACGAGCTTAAAATGGCAACGAACACCCGGGAACAAAGCATTGGCATCTTTGAAGCGACGCCATCCATGCTTGATCCAGATCTTGCCCGAGCTATGTTTGAGAAAGAGCCTCCAAGTTTGCCCGTCGACCAGAAAATGCACGACATCATGCTGAGGCGCGGCACGGACGAGGAGTTGCCAAAAGTCAGTCGGTATTTCTATTGTTTGCTTGATATTCGACTTGGTCAGCTTCAACGTCCATGTGGGATACTCATCGTCAGCAAGCGCACCCCGATCGTCGTCGTAGTCACTGTCGTCCGCCAACTCCGATTCCCCGTCGGATGGGGCATAATCGTCCGACGAATCAATGTCGGGGTTGTAGATCTCTTCGTCCTCTTCCTCTTCGGTCAACGCTAATATACAAATATGCGTCAGTGGACTAAATACACGCGACTTTTTTAAACTGAACTTCAATAACAGATTCATTTTCATTAGAGACTCACGCTCGAGATTGCCGAGTGGTGGGCACCCGGTCCCCGATTTGTATCTTTTGACGTGGAAAATCCTCACATCGACGAGGGTGAAACTAAGCTTCTCACCATGGGAAATATTATTCCCACGCCAGAATTCTGCCCATCCAACGCAAAAGTGGCAGCCACTTGCTATTTTCAGTAAACGGACTGGTCATCGTGATCCAATTGGCATTACGAGTCGATAGTCAAACGGTAGGTCATCCCCATGTTCCGCAACCCATTGCGGAGGGAGTCGCTACAAACAAGATACACTTGGTAAGGCAACTCAAGCTAGCCAACACGATAATGTGAAATGTGGGATTAAAAAGAAGCATACCAGCTCGGCTTTGTTGCGGGACATGGAAAACACTTTGATGAAGGAAGGAAGCCTATGGTAGGCGCCAAATGGGTCCTCGTCCGCCATAGCTATCTGAATTGAAGTTGCACTTGGCTTTGCATCGGCTAACACATTTATTGGCCTTCTTCCCCTATCAACACCGACCCCATTTATAACTATGACAAGATTTGTCCATTGCAAAGGCTGCAAAAAAGTGGAAGGGGTTGGTTTGTAATTGATGAATGCATCGAACAGAGGCGTGTATCCATACGTGAACAGGGTGGTGGAAGAAGTTGTGTCTTTATGATATTGTTGTGCATTTACTACTACGTGCACTTTCGACCATGGCAAATAATTCAATCTACAAGAAACACGTTATGAGACATGTGTTATGATATAGATTTTGCGTGTATCCATACGTGAACAGGGTGGTGGAAGAAGTTGTGTCTTTATGATATTGTTGTGCATTTACTACTACGTGCACTTTCGACCATGGCAAATAATTCAATCTACAAGAAACACGTTATGAGACATGTGTTATGATATAGATTTTAAGAAATAAGATATGCAGCATAGGGGGGTACGTGCCAGTGGGAAAAAAGGATAGGAACTGTAACATATTCTTCATACATTGGTTAATGGGATTAGGACTTGGGCAAAAATAAAAGGATTTCTACTATATTAGTCAATACATGTGAGGGTTGTTTATTTTGAAATGCAAAACATAATGAATATGAGCATTTAATATTTGGTTACAGTTGTGTCGGGGCAATCGGCTAATATGATATGATTTTTACAACTCGGTGGTTACATAAAATAGTGGGATTAGATTAAATAAACAAATAGGAGGATTTCTAATATTTTAGGAGGATTATGAATAGTCGGAGGATTTTGACTACTTGGAGACTACTTGGATTTTTGTAGATGTAAACATATTGCTCAACCATTTTTTAGAATGGATAGTACATAATAAAATTTCGTAAATCTACTATAAACAATACAATACTCAATATTTATCTACATGTGTCACGACCGCCCATACTAGGGGTACTATGGACGCGGCGATCGTGACCAACATGCATGGAGAACATTTTAAATGAAAACTTAATTAATTCAAAAGAATGAAAAACATTTTGGTTTAAAGAAAGAAGTCTAAGGTTATAATTTACTATTAATTAGAAACGACTTATGATAAATATGTTTATTTTAAAAGAAGCAACGGAGAAAAATAAATATTAAAACCCAATTAACTTCTAAAGAAACATTTAGATTAAAACACGTAAACACCATTTTAAAGTAACATTGTAAATACCCGGTTAAAAACCTAACACAACCAAACATGCTCAAACACAGTACGAAAAAGATTAAAGTCTTGGGACATAGTTCAAAATATAGCAGCGGAAATAAGGTTTAAAGAGAGTCAAGGATAACGCCTATGTATGAAGACACAGCGCATCCTAAGTTCTTAGGCCAACTCAACATCCTCCGCGACGAAAGTGTGGCCACACTATCCGCCCACGAGACCGGCCGACTAGCAAGGACGGCTCACGGTCCCACCAGTGTACACAGCCTGATACTCAGACCCGAATTCGTTTCACATCACAACCATATAGCCTAATAGAGCAAGCTCAGACGAACTAGGCATCATACAACAATCTCATAAACAAAACATTTTGGCATGACATAACAAGTTAAACCACCCTTATACCACCACATCATATTTTCGGAAAATAAAAGATTTTGTGAAAGAAAACCCACCTCGTTCGCTTAACAATTCACAATCCAACTTATGGCAACTCTCGTTCCTCGAGTTCACGAAAACACAATCACCCTTGTCAACGACAACACAAGTTAGCCTTCCACAAAATCATATTACTATGCATGTCCTATAGTTTCTCTCTCATCGTTATTCTCAATTTACCCAACCCAATATTCGTCCAAAAGTGGAAAAATACACCTACTATATTTCAACGTATCACACGCGATCACATCGTTACACACGTTCCTTGGACTTACATGCATCACATAATACTTTTAGAGTGAACTACATAAAAAGTCCCTGACGTTTCCATTTGTTTCACTCCAAACCCCTGACTAAAAAAAATATCGCCACAAGTCTCTGGCCTTTAACATAATCACATATCAGATATTTATAGCCATTTTTCGGACTAAAAGGCCCTTATGCCTTGAAGGGCATTTCAGCCATCTTGCCTCCTGTTGCAGGCCTACTCTGCAGGGAGGCTGCACTTTTGCAGAAAATAGGGTTGTACCTTTGTCAACTCAAATTGATGTTCCACATGCTGTCGTCTACTGTGCATGTATATTTTGAGTGTATGAAATAAATTGATGTTCCACATACTGCCATCTACTATGCAAAATGAAAATCTAGAATTTAACGAAAAAAGGCAAAAATTAAGAAAGCGCGGACCGTTCATTACCTTTAGGGTTCAGATAAGTAGGGGAAATAACAAAATCAAAATAGAATAAGTCACCTTCCAAAAACTGAATTTCAATTGATGAGAGATATTAAAAATCGGAGGTATGATTCACCTTCTCGTACGTGAAATCTCCGAAAACTCCAGCGAGCTTTATGTGAAGAGAATGGCAACAGGAAAGTCAAGTGTAAGGCTATGGATAATCAATCAAAACAACATCAACGCCATTTCCAAATTTTCCAACCTTCCAAAAAAAGTTGCAGGGATATCGATTCGGATTCGTACGGGTCGGATCCTAAATTTTGGGTTGGATCTATTCAATAGAGTATACTTCAATTTGGATTTTAATTTCTTTTTGGAGATATTTGTGCCTAATTTCACAAAAAAATTTAAAAATATGTTTTTTTTCCAAAAATTTTAAACTTGGTACATAATATTACAAAATTTAAATAGTTGTTCAATTTTTTCCACCATTAACAAAATATAATTACATTAAAATGAGATGGATAACCATATTTAGCTTCCTGAGTATCACTATAATTTTTTCAGTTGTAACCATATTCATACAATATGATGTAGTACCAAATGAAATGTAGTTGGATTGTCGATAATACCAAAAATTCAACAATTATTTAAGTTCATAATATTATTATATGCCAATAATGTTTGGGGGGGGGGATTTTATTTTAAGTTTCATGATATTAGGTGTCATACCCTTTCTTTTTATTGGTTTGAATTTTAAGAAATTATTTAATTCTGTAAAATAAAATAAGTATGAAAAAATTTGTAAACATGGATCCTACTTTTAGAAGTATCATTGATTTTATAATAAAATGATTTAAATGAGTGAAATAAGTTATTGAAATGTGATGTTTATTTGTCAAAAGTGGTAAAAAGTAAAATGAAGTATTTATTTTCAATATATTAGTAATTGACAAGAGAAAAATTTAATTGAAATAATAATAAGTAGAGAAAAATAATAAATTTAGTATTTACTTTTAAATACATGGAAATATAGCATTTTTTTTAGATAGACAAAAAGAAAGTACTGTGACGTTATTTTAGAACGGCAGACAGTTATGTTAATATAGTTTGAAATTTTTTAAAATTGATCTTATATTGTTGCAAAAAAAATTAGAATTTTTTCAACGGTCAGATACTACAGTTTCACCCTTCAGGCCTTCACCCTTATCAGATGCAATTTAAGGATAATTCAAAACAAACACTAGTACAAAATCATGCTTTTATGCCTAATTTTCAAAGTCACAAGACAAACCAAAATTGATTTAGCTTTCATGAATTTTCCATTAATTTGCCCTAAATTTTTAAAAGATGGAACATATTCTGCAAAGAAAGTTATTTTGATAAATCACGTCTGAAGTCCTCAATACGTGGCGTGATTGTGTGGTATGTCGTCTGAACCACCGCTGACGCACCATCATAACTGACGGCTGACGTGCGGCCGTCAAATCACGCCTGTGGTTGCAGTCATCATGCAGTGGTATGACCATAATGCCCTTTTAGGGCTGAAGGGTCTTTTTGTCAGAAAAAACCTCATATGTGATTATGTTAAAGGCCAGAGACTTGTGGCGAAATTTTTTTTAGTCGGGGGTCTAGAGTGAAACAAATGGAAACGTCAGGGTCTTTTTATGTAGTTCACTCATACTTTTAAACTTGGAAATAAGTGTCATTTAATCAAGGCAGAAAACTGGCAGAACTGCGCGACAGTGTTGTAAAAATCACTAAAATTTCACCCGACCTCATATGAAGCTAAATTTTGGTCACAACACGGAAGACACATTCAAGTTCATCCAAACAAATTTTCACACTGAAATAACGTCGTTTAGTCAGTCAAATCAATAATTAAACTCTCTGGTCGGGACATAAAAATTCTAGCAGCATTGTGCAGTTCATTTGAAAAATTCACCATAAATTCATCCGATGTCCAATGAGGCTGAAATTTTTACACGACTCAGAAGACACTTCAAGTGTTCATTTAGTTCAAGAATCACATCAAACAGAGGTCATTTGGTTGTTCAAACAGAATACGAAACTTTCTGGGCGAGAACACAAGTTTCTGGCAGAATTGCGCAGTCAACTTCAAACATTTATTAAAATTCCATTTTTCGATACAAAGGGCTGAAATTCACACGAGACATAGAAAACACCTTGAAATTTAATCAGTAAAATGTTCACATCAAAATTCGATCGTTTGTTAGGTCAATTGCACATCAGAAACTGCTGTTCGAACGTAACAGATTTCAGGCTCACAGATTCGAATTTAGGGTTTCTTCCTCAATCATCCAAATACAATTTTTCATGCTTATAACACAAAATCATGCTCAAAAAGGTTCTCTCATAACCATGTTTGCACATAAACTCATACCATTCACCAAGGATTCAAATCAAATTTCACATAACTCAAACAAAAACGCATATTCATCAAAGTTCTCAAGCAAACACACATCCCACCGATTGATTTGCGATCTATGATTCCTACACCCTCTAAATGCATGTAGGATTCAAGAATAAAGTATAAATGAAGGAGATGAGAAGAAAAACTTAGTTATACCTTCTTGAATCAAGAAAAACGAATGGTAGAAACAAGCGTTGGCACGATTCGTCGGGAACTCTTGAAAATCCACTCCAATTGATGCAAGAAACAATGGTGGGAGAAGTTTTTGGAGAGGATGGAGAGTGAGGGAGAGGGAGAGGCGTGAGGTCGAGGGAGGAGAGGAGGGGGCCGATTTCTTGAGGGAGAATGGGGGCTAGGGTTTAGTTTAGGTGTTTAAATAAGGTTAGTGTTAGGTTTAGAAATTAATTAATTAATTAATTGTGGGGAAAAATAAAATTGAATAAATCCCACAATTAAAAGAATAAAATAGTGGAGGAAAGAATTTTCGAAAATTTCATGTAGGATTAACAAGGAATTTATTTGGTATCTACTTGGAGAGAATATATTCATAACTTAGGAAGCAAAACAATGAATATTCCATGAACACGGGAACAAATAGATTAAATCTCTAAGTAGGAAAATAAGAGAGAGGGGGCCGAAAATTTCCATAGAAAATGCACAAGGAGATTATTTAAATCCTCAATTAAATAGAATAGGATTTAAATTTGGTAATTTCTTTATAGGAAAAGACTCTCATAAAATAGGCAACAATTAAATAAATTTCCACAAGGAAATTAACCAAAAAGGGGCGTGCAACACAAGGAAATATTCACATCCCCAATTAATTTAACTTAGGTATTAATTTGGTATTAAACAAAAGGAATTCCACAAAATAAGAAACAATATATTCTCCTCTACAATTAGGGAGGGGCCGAAAATTAGCTTAATTAGCCACAAGGAAAATAATTCAACTCTCCATTTATTTAGGATGAGAAATAAAAAGTGGCAAGATTTAATTGCACTTAAAATAGCTCAAGGGAACCAACGAGGTTCCAATTAAATCAAAGAACTAATTCATCCTCCTAATTAAAATATGAGATATCCGAAACTCATAAAAATTTATAGGCAAGAGTTTGAATTTTCACGAAGCACAATTTTGGAATAGTTCGTTTTGGACTTAATTTGGATAAATATCCAAAAACAATTTATCAAATCCAAGAAAAGAATATAATTTCCAATAATTGGAGGGGCCGACAATAGCCACTTTATTTGGCTAGAACAAGATGCATGATTTTATTTAAATTGATTCCCCAAATTAAAAAAAATTAGCACTTCATTCTAATTCATCCATGACAATTTATTCCACATAATCAAACTCAGACCCGTAGCAACAATTTAATTCCATAAATGAAATTTCCAATCAACATATTAAAATAAAAGTCGCAACTAAAAATTTGGGATGTTACAACATGTTTATTATCATTTCTTAATAAACGTCTATTCCAAAAATCTATCAACTGAATATAAGCATGGCTAAAGTTATCTCCACGTCGGCAACTCCAACAATATTGTATACATGATCTCGACTGGTCTTCTCTTCCCCAATTAATGGACTTCGTGGATGCCTAGTAGGCTAGCAAACGAGCTCGGCGGAGGAAGTTAATTGATGTTGGAGGTGACCTTTATCTAACTTGATGTAATAGGTATGGGAAGACCATTTATGGAGTTGTAGAAGCGGTCGTTTCCTCAACTATTACATAAGGTGTCGTGTTGAGTAAAAAATCCAAACCAACTTCCCAGCCCCCCTACTCATCAACTTGGAACCATGAACCCGCAAATCCCGCCGCAAGCAACCTTTTTCTACCGGGGAAAATGGACCGCAACCATGGATACGTTGCTACTCTCTACCGTGATCAAACTGCGAGCTGGGAGCTCATCGAATGATGACTCCGTGACTGATGCGGCGCTCAATGAGGCTTGTAAGGTAATTAATCTTCGCTTTCCACTGAATTAACTTGTTCGGATGTTGTCAGTCGCTTGGAACTACTCCGGGTTCGATACCAGACTTTCAAAGAAGTTGTTAGCACATCGGGAGTGCGTTGGGACCTTGACGAGAAGCTGATCGTTGCAGACGGCGCAACATGGAAGTTTATATTCCGGGTATGATGTTGAGTGTGAAACGTGTTGTCGGTATCAATGCAGCAGCTTAGTCACAGCTATGTGTTGTTATCCTTTTTTTGCAGACAAACCCCCTCGCAGGAGCATACTATTACGAGGCTGAATATAGCCGCTTAACAACCATGTTTGGGATTCAGGGTGTGAAGAAGGAAAAGTCGCGCGAAGTGATTACCATATCCGACGCCACGGAGCTGATCGTGATAACTGATTCACCCGTACCAAATGCACCTACTCGTGGGAAGCATGTTTCTTCTCCGACTGATCAGGACGAAGTGAATTCGCCCTTCATCGAGCCGCTTACACTGGTGCGCCGAAAGCTTTTTGACGAGCCTTCGACCAATACTGATGAAGTGTTGCCAAGCATGGCTGGTGGATGAGTTGGAAGCCTGAATCAAACTCGGACGTTGCCGGTGAAGTAGTTGTACTCATCGCGTAAAGGCTCATCGTGCGCGTCGTGGAGTCCGACAGCTACATCGCGCAAATCAACCCCGTAACCATCTGCGTTCTTCCCTGACCAGTCTCGATATCTTTTGTTACCTTAGGAATATGTTGTTTCATACTTTAAGTTGCCGACATGGTTGTTGGCAGTAAGTTTAACTTGTGTTTCATGCTTTGTCGAATGTAGAATGCACAAGCGCGACTAGTCTTTTGGCTTATGTATGATGTTTATATAAATAGCAGATGAAATGCACTGTTATTTTAATATTAGGCTTAGCTAAAAAAATCATTCAAAGTTTGATCATTACATGATAAGTTGTCACACAAATAAGCAGTAAGTACACACCATTGTGTTAATAAGCATGCAATGACATAGTTCAATGCAGTATTACAAGTTTCGGCCGAATGATGTCAACCAACTCAGTCACACGTTTGTCCTCTGAGCCCACATTGCAGCAGCAAGGTCGTCCCTCTTCTTCGTCCACATTGGTGTTGGCGCGACGGTAGAGATAGTGGGCACCACAGGTTCATCGTGATCACCCTCATACCCATCTTCATGTTCAACTCCAACCAATTCCTCGTACGGATCCACCTCCATGTGAGTGCGTATAAAATTGTGAAGCAAGAAACAAGCAATTATCAAGCCCGTTTGGACCTCGTTAGGATAGAAGCTTGGGCTGCGAAGTATTCCATAGCGCATCTTGAGCACTGCAAACGAACACTCAATCACATTCCGTGCTTTAGAGTGCTTCAAGTTAAATAATTCCTCGGCTGTTTGCGGTGCTTGGGTTCCATCACCTCACTCCTTCAAATGGTACCGAATGCCTTTGTACGGGGTGATGAATCTGTCGCTGTTGGCATACGCATTGTCGCAGAGGTAATAGCAATCTGAAAATGGGAAAGCATGTGAAAAGGTTAGATTCAAGCCTGCCTTCATGACTAAGACAGATGTCAGAATGTTTTACCTTTGGATACTTTAAGCCCGAGAGGCCGGCTGATTGCATCGCATAATACTCTCGAATCACCTGCGGAACCTTCCCATCTTGGCAACACGTAAACGAACCGAAGTTGTCGATCACACACTGCAAGTGTATTTGTTGATACTTGCCCCTTTCTATTACGATAGCATGGTGTGTCAGCAATGGGCACTCGTACGTGTATGTAAGTCCCATCTAACGCTCCTAGACAACCCTACAAAATTTTTTGGTTGAGGAGTCAGCTCAATGCTTGTGAAAAATCAAGAGTATGGCAGACTACATATTTCACATACCTTAAACCACTTCCATCTTGAGTCTGTGCAGTCATCACCAACCGGTTCATGTTTCACTAATAACAACTCATGCAAAGTGAGCACCCCACGAAGCACCATATGTGTGTATTTAGACACTATTTCAGAGGAACACATGAAATCGTGGCCCACAACCCGTGTCTTTTTATGGTGTGCCAGAATGGACAAACCTCTTCTACCCCGTTTCCTTTTATGTGCTTTGGATCTGGCCAGAGTTATAATCATGCTTACAAGGAGCATGTTTTGCCTATGGTTTCTTAGTATTTCCTCAAGCAAAAGCAGTAGCTCGATTGGTTCCTTAGCATCCACCTATATGAACAGTTCTCAACAATCTTGCTCAAATTACTTCAGGCACAATAGCAGCAAAACAAATGCCAAACAATCACAGCAGAATTATCACTTTACAAGGTCATCACAAAGACATAACACAGATACATAAACCAACTGCATAAGGTGAATGGTCAGTGCATATAAACTGTCAGCATAACAAAATAGATAAATAACTCAACTTAGCACCCCATAAGGACTTCAATTGCATCAGTAGCAGCACCAAATCAATTCAATATATGCATCAAAATTCATGTCCTCACACAGTCGGCCAATTAGGAACACAGTGTGAAGGCCATGGGTGTTTAGGAGCAAATAACTATAGAGTAGCTTAGTTACACACCCACAAATTTCTATACGCAAGGGCTCGATAATTAACTCTAACATAGGTTAACATACTCACTTCAATCTCGCCATTCACAACAGGTAAAATCAATTCAATCTATTCAACAAACAAAATACAATATACACAAACGCAGTGAGAAAATTCGAATTGGATTAAACACCAAATGTGTTTATTCATCACGGTATACCGTCGTCGGGTTCAGAGTTATGAGGAACTTACCTTCTGAAAAGCATTGTGGTCGGCCATGGCGTCGCGGCGATCGATTTACCCAGGTCGTTCGTTTGCGCCTTATACGAATATAAACAAACGCAGTGAGAAATTCGAATTGGATTATACCCATCTCAATTGATTAATTATAAACCACGCAAGCAACTAAGACACTCAAGATTTTCGTAATGCAGTGTTCACCAAACGCGTCGCCGATCTGCAATTGTTGGTTGAATGGGGCAGTAGTAGATGGGGAGGGAGTAAATGAAGGAGTATTCAAGTCAACAAGTTTTAAAATCGAAATCTTCAATTTGTAGATTGTGGACTATCGCATGGAGCACCGCCGATGGAGTTATCTATTTTTTGGATTTCCATAACACACACTGTGTCGGGTATTGGGATGTATGAACCGGGTCACACAGATTGCTAACATGGAAACCAAACATGGAAAGTAGGGTAGATAGAGAGGACTAACTATGGCTAACATGGAAACCAAACGAACCCGAAAAGTGTTGGGGAAGGGGATATATGGGCTGATTTAATCCTAGAATTGGGACCCTTCTATTTTGGACCACTAGTTTAATTAGAATTGGATCATATTTTTGGTGCTTGTGGGTTAGCCCCATGGAATTTACAGTAGCTAGAATTAATTAATTACTGGGCCAAGAATTATCAAGGAACAAGAAGAATTGTTGGATCGGATGGAATTAATTTCCTAGGGACCCCAATTTAGTTATGATCCAAGTTGTTATAACTTTGTAGAGTATTAGTAATGTATGGAACCCCAATTTTCGTCAGAACCGGATATAACAAAAGAAATCGTAATAAGTAATGTAAGTTTAGGAATTCCTTAAGGAGTAATAACAATAATATTAATAATAGGTTTTAAGCTTGAGATTTTCCTTTCTGATTTAATTAGATTAGTTTTAAAACTAAATTAGTACTTTCCTATTGTGATATTTTCAAAAGGGTACGCCCGCAAATAAAGTCGGAACGAAAGATCCAAGTTAAGGAAACTAAAGCTTTCCTATACTAAAAATACAAATTATTTTCTCAACGAAAACTCAAACTTATGTTCGTGATTTTAATGATGCTGTCTTGCCATAAATATTTTTATTTATGATGTCTATATGTTGGCTAAGGCCAAGTGAATTATGAATGATGATATATGTGAATCGAATTCGGGTCCTAATGAGGGTGGTGTCCCTACTTGGACGAGTGTACACAGGAAACCTCTGACCGTGAACGGCAGAGAAGGTGACCGTGGAAGGTGGACACCTTCTCGGCACAAGGAAACCTCTGACGTGATGGGCAGAGAAGGTGACCGTGTGAGAACACCATCTCGACGGCATAATGTGATCAGATATGGCCAAGTACAGAAAAAAGGGGGCTGCTGCCCGATGTGAATATTTTTAGTAAGATCGGGTCTTCTCAATAAAACCCCCGAGTGTTACTGTGATGATGGCTTGACAATATTTTCAAATGTATATTTGTATTTTTCGGCAATGTGTTCACTGAGTACTTTTGTACTTATCCTTGCATATATTTCTAAATGTGCAGGCTGAGTCGTGGAAGGGGGTAAC
Organism: Salvia splendens; assembly: GCF_004379255.2. NCBI lineage: Eukaryota > Viridiplantae > Streptophyta > Magnoliopsida > Lamiales > Lamiaceae > Salvia > Salvia splendens. Next base: position 23,728,162 of record NC_056036.1, on the reverse strand, counting down.
AGGTGCTGTGGAGAGTAGGCTAGTAGCTAATTCAGAATAAAACTCTCAGAGGTTCATGTCTCCACACATGGATCGCGCTCTTTTGCTTCCGCTGTGCCGATTAAGAGGCAGTGCCTATTTTACTTTTGACTCTAATAATCAGAACTTGTATGAACAGTCACTCAATTCTGCATAATCGAGTGTACTTTGTTATAAGTATTTCCCTATCGACTTTAATTTGGTGTGTCTCGTTCTGCCTTGGCTTTAATTTTCCTTAAATTCTATCCCCGCTTCTTATAATCCCCCTTACTCACGATTTCCCCGGGTTATGCTATCCTTAGTGAACTTCGGTCGTGAAAAGTATACTCTTAACTTTGAGTTGCAGTACACAAACTATCCCCAAGTACTTGAAGGGTACTGTGATGCAAATTAGATCTCTGATTCAAAAGACTCGTTTTTGACTAGTGGGTATGTGTTCATTGTGTGGGGTGGAGCTGTTTCGTGGAAGTCAACGAAACAGACGTGTATAGCTCGATCCACCATGGAATCTAAGTTTATCGCTTTAGACAAAGTAGGGGAAGAAGCCGAGTGGCTTAGAATCTTTCTAGAAGATATTCCATGTTGGAAGAAACCAGTGCCGACAGTAGTGATACACTGTGATAGCCAAGCTGCTATAGGAAGAGCACATAGTGGCTTGTACAATGGTATGTCTCGACATATTCGTCGACGACATAATACTATAATGTAATTGATCACAAGTGGTATTATCGCAGTTGACTATGTAAGGTCAATGGATAACTTAGCAGATCCGTTAACGAAAAGTTTTAACCGTGATCAAATGCATAAATTGCTAAAAGGAATAGGTCTGAAAACCACATCTTAAAAGATGATTGTAGTGGTAACCCAACCATACGATTGGAGATCCCTGATTTGCTCGGATTTTGCACGGTATTAAGGCCATTAGTTGGTCCGTTTTGAATGTCAAAGTCGCATTACATGTCCGTTATTTGCATATTTTATATATTTTGATATTTTGACATATTTTGTGAGAAATGTGCATATTTGAGCTTAAAAAGGGAGTCAAAATGCGGAGTAGGAAATTTGGAGTTTCTGTGAGCGTCCAGCGACCGCTGCAACACTGCCTGCGACTGCTGGCGCTCAGCGGCCGCCATATCTGTAGCCGCCCATTCTGGAAAATTTGTGCATGGAATGAAGACACGCCCAGCGACCGCTGGGCAATGCGTGTCGACCGCCACCCAAGAGTCAGAAGCCTCGGATCAATGCATGGCGACCGCTGGCCAAGGTGCAACGGTCTGCTACAAAAACGCGATGAACAGAATTTGCCCTACTTTATCTCCAAGATTTACCATATTTTGCAACCCTTTGCCTTATTTGAGAGGGGCAATTTTTCCCCTATATATAGCCCCTCAAGCTTCATCATTATCATCCTCTTTTTGCAACATATTTTCTAGAGATTAAAAGTTAGAGTACTTCATTGTGCAAGGAGTTGAAGAAGGATTCAAGAGCATCAAACCTATAAGGATTCAACCTTTGGGTTTTATTTGCTTTAGTTTTATGTTCCAATTGTTTTTCCTTCAATCTATGTTTTTAGATTATTCTATCATGTGTAACTAAATTCATAGGATTCTAGGGATGTGTTAGTAACGACTTTGGTTATACAATTCCTTTTCTATTTAATATCCTTTTTGTTCTTACTTTATTTCTTTCTTAAGTTGTTGGATAATGCTTCACGTTTGAGTGATACATTCTGTGATGAATTAATATAACTTGCTACATAATTGTGAGAGGAGATTGGCGAGTTAGATCCACTTAATAGACACTACAATTGGCTTCCATTAAAACGACATTGTTAATTGAGAGTGAGGACTTTCCAATGGTCTTAGAAGCTTTTAGGAGTTAAGTATTTAGGATTGACAACCCTAATGTTTGTAACCAACGTTTGCATCGCATGAGCATAAACTAGGTGACTCGTTCTATTAAAGTAAGAACTGCGCTAGGGTATTGCAGTTCGAATTTGTATAACCATAACTGTGAACGCACATCCCTGGAATTCCCTTATCTCTATACTTTTATCTTCGTGATTTATTTGCAATTAGTTGTTTATTGCTTTCAAATCATTCTTTGTTTTTAAAAAATTCTAAAATCTTTCGGTTTTCCAAATAGTAATTGAGTTTTAGTGGAGGGTAGCCAGTCTGTGATTGTTTTCCCCGTGATCGATATCCGATACTAACCTTTAGCTATACTCTTCCTACTCTGTATACTTGTAGGTATTTATAGTGCTAATAAAAAGTGCATCAACCCCATGGGCTTGGTTCAAAGGAAAAACGAAGCTATATGATTCTAGTTGTAACACTCGGAAGATTTTTAATCTTCACCCATTCTTCAGAAAACATTGAATGTTGTAACCTGCATATGGTAAAAGGCTAAGTTTTTACTTATAATGATTCTTAGAAACCTCGAGGAGGTGGGTATTGTAGGATACCTGGATAAGAATCACTTATTTAAGTGAAGAAGTGTGGACCGCTTCAACATGTGAATCACTTATGAATCCAAAGTGGTGTTCCATGGACAGTAAAGGACACAACGTGAGAACTGATGAGTTTCTAAATAATATTGTGTCAATATTATTGTCTCGTTATATACCCAGGAGGAATGGTTCAAGGCATCACGTCCACTAGGCCACCGGTATGCCCGATAGTGTTGACTATGGAAAGTTCAAAGCCCCAAGCTACTATTCCAAATGCAATATTGTTTCTCGAGGATTGAGCAAAGAGCCTGCATGCATGCATACACGTCTTGTGTTGGTTTGAGCTTGCAGTGCTCTAACCAATGTATGAGATTGTTGAAAACGTGTTAAAATAAGTGGCCTTTGGCCTTTCATGTGGCTAAGTCCTTTGGCCATTCACATTGAGCAATCCCTAAATACTTTTTGTAGTGTCTTTATGTTTTGATCTTTCATGTCTCCATCTCTAGCCTATATAAGGCATGGAGTTGTAGATAAAAAAAAAGCACGGAAAGCATTCTCTCTACTCTCAAGATCTCTACATCATAGTGTGCATTTTAAGAGCATTGTCTAGCTCGATTCTCGGAACTCCATCAAGTTCGCCGGTGCCTAGCGGGTTTGAGGTGCTTCTACACGCTAGGAGGAAGTCGTTTTATCTTAGCAATACGTCATTCCGTAAGCACTAGCCGGGGCGTAATTTGTCTTGCGCAAAGAGGGCTTCTCTCGATTCGTTTTATTGTTGGTTTGTTTTATTTTATTTCCATTGTAATTTTTCATTACATTTATTATTGTTAGTTTCCTTTCGATTGTAATAGTTAGAGTACCACTTGTACACGGTTTGAGAATTTTATCCCATTATTTCTAACTCAGGTTGTACCGGCGGCGGAGGCCGTGCGCCGCTGACGGAGACAGTGCCTCGTCGTCAGCCGAGTTTGACGCTTATGCGTTCCGTCGAAACTTGACGAGGAGTAAGAATTACAATCCGAAGGGGTTCGAACTTAAAGAGGAGACTGTCCAGCAAATGAGCCAAGAGTTTACAAGTACGATGTTCTAAAACCCCTAATTTTTGTTAATGCTTAACTTATTGAATAATTTTCCCTAAGCATGTGTTTAAGCTACTGGTTGATTTGAGTTTTGATTATTATTTATTGAATTTTTGGTGTGTCGATCATGATTTACTATATGATTTCAGGTAACATTATAAAGAAATTGAAGGAGAATGTGAATGAATATACATGGGGGAATGTAACAGTGAAGCTTGCGGAATCTTATGGATTTTGCTGGGGAGTGAAGCGTGCGATCCAGATTGCTTTCGAAGCTAGAAGACAATTTCCCTCTGATAACATGTGGCTGACTAATGAAATGATCCATAACCCCACGGTTAATAAGGTTTGTTGATTTCTGCAACCTTCTTTTAGATATATAGGGCTCAAAATAACTGAAAATGGTAAATACTCCCTCCGTTCCTTGGTAGTACATTCATTTATTTTTATTACGGAGATTAAGAAAGAGATGTATAATATATTAAATAAACATTTCCTCCGTCCCACAGTAATAGTCCGATTTGGTTTGGACACGGGTATTAAGAAATGTAAAGAAAAGTGAGTTGAATAAATTAGTGATATAAAATGTGAAGGGAATAAGTTGGTAGAATGTGGGGCTACTTACCATTTATGGTAAAAGTGAAATAAGACTCTTATTGTGGGACGGAACGAAATGTAAAATATGCATTTTATTATGTGACGGAAGGAGTAGATAGTAAAGTAAGAGAGATGGAGAATTAGAGAGAATAAAGTAAGAGCGAGGGAGTGTGTTATTTTTTGGTATAAAGGGAAATGACTCAACTATCATGTAACGTCCCAAAATGGAATAATGATTGAACTGCCATGGAACGGAGGGAGTAATACCTTTTGATTAGTTAGAAATCTGTAGTAGGAAGAAGCATTGTTTGAGCAATAAATATAGTTAGTTATGTAACTTTCCATTTGCAGATGCTTGAAGATATGGAAGTACAAACTATTCCCCTAAATGAAGGGAAAAAAGAATTTCTAGTCGTTAACGAGGGTGATGTTGTTGTGTTGCCTGCTTTTGGGGCTGCTGACGATGAGATGAGGATTTTGAGTGAAAAGAATGTTCAAATAGTCAATACAACTTGCCCATGGGTGATGGAGTACGTACTAAACAAGCCAGCACAAAGCCCGAGAAAGAGTATTTAAACAAGCCAGCACAAAGCCCGAGAAAGAGTATTAGTTCGGCATGACCAAAGAGTTCGGCTAAGAGTTCAGTTCGGCACAACCAAAGAGTTCGGCCTCAGCCTACAGCTCGGTAAAAGCCAACCAATCAAGCTCTGCCCTCAGGTCGGCATCAAGCTCTACTCTCAGCATCGGCAAAAGCTGCTCGGCAATACCGAACTGGGAGACACGATCTATCTAGTGGTGGACCCATGCAGGCTCTCAGTTCTCCACGACATCCACGACATAATTACTGATGATGTAAGCCACCGCCTAATTAGTGGCCATGCAGGATCTCATGACCTCCGTGACCTCCACGACTTAGGGTGGTGATGCAAGCCACGATCTCAGTTCTATATATAAACGGAACTTAGATCCGATAGAGGAGGCACCAACTCTAGAGAGAAAATATCATATAGCACGCTTGTATTTGTAAGCTGTAGAAAACAGATCAAGCAATACAACTCTGCTCTCTTTTCTTCCCGTGGACGTAGATTTACCTCAGTAAATCGAACCACGTAAATCTCTGTGTTGTGATTTCTACTTTCCTGCATTTACTACCACCAAAAATTCGCGGATTCATCACTGGCGCCGTCTGTGGGAATCAGAGAACCAAATCTGTGATAAAGCGAATTTTTGACCCTTTTTCCACTACAAAAAAAAAATGCATGCCAGATCGCACAACTCCCGTGCCTCCGTCCGTGATGACCATGAGGAAGCTAACCCAGCAGCCCATAGGCCTGGAAAGCAGCCTCGTGAGAAGTCTGTATCCAGTTCTCACGGTGAAGGAACAAGCCGCTCAAAAGGTCCACACACCGAGTCTTCCCAGCAGCCTGATTTGAATGAGGCTGTTAAGCTGTTCTTGGCTGAGAAGCAGGAGGAGTTCTTAACCTTCCTGCAAAAGAGCCAACAGCCGAAGACGAAAACGGTAGATTCTCCTTCCTCATCCAGACATGAAAGTCACCACCGCAGTAGTGCCGTGTCTTCCAGGAAGAAGAATCCTCAACCCCGACATGTTCCTGTTTCTCCTCGGCACCGGAATCACAGGAGAACTCCTTCTCCTCCGTACCGAAGAGATGTCGGGTTCGCCATGTACGGAGCATTAAAGACTCCGTTCTCGGACGATATCATCCGAACTCCTTTGCCGCGGAACTACCGGATACCGTCAACAACTTATGACGGGCTAGTGGATCCTCATGACTTCTTGGGATGCTATCAATATAATATGGCGAACCAGGGTCTCAATGAGGTCCACATGTGCAAGCTGTTCCCCGAGTTGCTCATCGGGAACGCCAGAAGGTGGTTCGACAGCCTTCCTCAGGACAGCATTCGATCCTACCGAGATCTAATGGATGCTTTTCATAGGAGGTTCTTTCAGAAAGCGGAAGTCCGAATTACCTCGGCTCAGCTGCTTTCTATACGTCAAGGTCGCGACGAAAAGATCAGCGACTTCCTGACGAGATTCCATAAGGAGTGCCTACAAGTAGATAATCTCAATGATCTACTTGTCATTTCGGCATTCCAAAATGGAATCCTGCCCGGAGCTCTCTACAGAAAGCTCGTGGAGTGCGGCCCGCAAACAGCTCAAGAAATGTGGGACATTGCGGACCAGTTTTCCCGTGCGGATGAGGCAGACCGTCGAAAACGGTCTTTAGACAGCTCATCCCGAGAAGAGAAAAAGAAGCCCGATCAAAGCGGCCAGGTGCTTCCTCGCCGAACTCCTTTTGAAAGAATTCAAAGGGCACCGGTACAAGGCAGATTGGGGCCACAGCTCAATCCTGAGAAGCCGCCCGCTCAGTTCGTACCATTAAACAAGTCAAGAACGGAAATTTTCGAACTACATTCCGATATGTTCGAAAAACCAAAGCGGATGACGAAATCAGCCGCGCGGCGACCTCAGGATCAATATTGCTCCTTCCATCAAGCCCACGGTCATGATACCGAGGAGTGCCGAAATTTGGCTGCAGGTATTGACGCTCTTGTGAAAACAGGAACGTTAAAAAAATACCAAAGCAAGCAGCCGAAAAAGAACAAAAGACAGAGAGGTGCGAACTGCAATCCTCAGGATCCGGAAAGGCATGAGGATCCCGAAGACGACGACGAGCCGCAATATGATGGAGTAATCCTGACTATTGATGCTCTCCCTGCCGGGAAGACTAAGTCGTCCCTAAAAGCAGAACGCAGAGGTTCCAATCAAGAGGAGCCAAAACATAAAAGGCTGAAGAAAGACGAAGTGATTACATTTTCAGATGCCGATCCCGTCCCGGCCATCTCTCCTCACCAAGACGCTATTGTCATTCAAGCCGGAGTGGCAAACAAACTGATCCACAGAGTATTTGTGGATACAGGAGCGTCAGTCAGCATTCTTTTTAAAGAATGTTTTGATAAAATGGAAGTGGATCCAGCTCGGCTCAGTCCGGCTCCACTTCCTCTGAAAAGTTTCGCCCAGGAAGACACCCGCCCTGAAGGTATTATCAGCCTTCCGATCACGGTGGGAAAAGCGCCTACAAGCTCCAATACGATGATCGAATTCTTTGTGGTAAAAGCTCGGTCCCCGTACAACATCATCCTGGGGAGAGACTGGCTCAACACAGTTCGGGCCGTTTGCTCTACTTATCACCTCACCATCAAGATCCCCACTAAAGGTGGGATAGCGGTCATCCGAGGTGATCAAAAGAGAGCAAAAGAATGTTTGCAGATTGCGCTTAAAAGTGCCGAGCAATCAGTTCGGCACCATCAAGCATAGCAATCACAGCAACCGGAGTCAGAGGCAAGCGAGATGGCCGAAGTCACTTCAGAGCCGAACTCAATGACCGTTCGGTTATACGATGACGATCCATCCAGAACGGTCAAGATCGGCTTCGCAGGAACGCCTCTACTCCGAGAAAAGACCATTCAGCTCCTCAAGGAGTACAAAGATGTCTTTGCATGGTCTTCATTGGACATGACCGGAGTGCCCCCCGAGGTAATCACTCATCGGTTAAATATTGATCCTTCAATCCGGCCAGTAAAACAGAAGCAAAGACTCTTTGCGGCAGAAAGAAGCCAAGTCATCCATGACGAAGTCCGCCAATTACTAAAAGCGGATGTACTATTCGAGGTGAAATATCCTTCGTGGGTGGCCAATCCTGTCATGATCAAGAAAAAGGAAGGAGGATGGCGGATGTGCATAGATTTTACCGATCTAAACAAGCACTGTCCTAAAGATTGCTATCCCCTTCCGAATATAGATAAAAAAGTAGAAGCTTTGATCGGCTTCGAAATTTTCTGTTTTCTTGATCTATACAAAGGATATCACCAGGTGTTGATGGATGAGAGTGACGCTCCGAAAACAGCCTTCATTACCGATTTCGGCATTTTCGCTTATAAAAAGATGCCATTCGGTTTAAAGAATGCCGGAGCCACTTATCAAAGGATGGTAGACAAGCTTTTTCGGCACCTAATCGGAAAGCAGGTTGAAGTGTATGTCGACGACATAGTTGTCAAAAGCAAAAGCACTTCGGAGTACGAAGACAACCTCAAGTCCACTCTCAACGTGCTCAAGAAAGCCAACCTCAAACTTAATCCCCAAAAGTGTACCTTTTTGGTAGATTCGGGAAAGTTTCTGGGTTGTTGGGTTTCAAAGGACGGACTCAAGGCAAACCCCTCAAAAGTTCAAGTCGTTCAGGACATGGCAATGCCGAAGTCCATACATGACGTGCAAAGGCTAACCGGATGTCTAGCCGCACTGAATCGATTCCTTTCCCAAGCAGCCGAAAAGCAACTGCCGTTCTTCAAGGTGTTGAAAAAGGCACCAAAGTTCGAGTGGGGAGCCGAGCAGAAAAAGGCCTTTGACGAGCTCAAAAGTTATCTAGCCGAGCTTCCTATTCTCTCTGCTCCAACCGAAGCCGAAGTAATATTCTTATACTTAGCGGCATCGGATCAAACCATCAACGCGGTGCTTGTACGAGAAGAAGGCCTAAAGCAGTTTCCCATCTACTTTACAAGCCGAGCATTAAGAGGTCCAGAAACAAGGTATCAACCTCTGGAAAAAATTGCTCTGGCGTTAGTAAATGCAGCAAGGAGACTGCGGCCATACTTCTACGCTCACAAGGTATGCGTCTTAACCGATCTGCCTCTTCGGCAAGTTTTGACCAAACCAGAAGCATCAGGCAGAATCGCCAAATGGGCCATAGAGCTGGGAGAACACTCAATCGAGTATCTACCTCGGAAAGCTATCAAGGGACAAGCCTTGGCAGATTTTCTTGCAGAAGCAAAGTTCGATCAAGCAATTCCTGTTATTGCCGAACAGAAGAATTCTGCCAATGCCGAACTAGTACAGCCCTTGGAATCCGAAGTAGAGCCGCCGGACTGCTGGAGCGGATTCGTAGATGGAGCTTCAAACAAGATGGGAAGTGGAGCTGGTATTTTACTTGTCACTCCCGACGGGCACGAGGTAACCTACTCACTTCGGTTCCTATTCCCCACTACTAATAATGAAGCCGAGTACGAAGCCCTCCTGGCCGGACTCCAGTTAGCGCAAAGTCTGCTCGTCAAATCTCTCAAAGTCCATTGTGATTCACAAGTCATAGTAAATCACATGTTGGGTACAAGTGAAGCTCGTGACGAGAGAATGAAGGAGTATTTGGACAAAGCGCAAAGCATCAGCCGAAGTTTCTCCTATTTTCGGATAATCCGCATTCCCAGAGCGGAAAATAGCCGAGCAGATACCTTAAGTAAGTTGGCCTCAGATCCGAGCTCAAAGGCGGAAGAATTAATGCATCGAAGCATTGATGAAGCCGAGGTACATTCAGTATCCAGCTCGCCGAACTGGATGACGCCGATCTTGCAGTATCTGGATCAAGGACAATTGCCCGAGGATAGGAGAGAAGCTCGGAAGATCACGTGCCGAGCACTTCGGTACGAACTTCATGAAGGAGTCCTCTTTAGAAAGTCTTACCTCCAGCCATTATTGCGGTGCGTAGGACCAGAAGAGACGGACTACATCCTCAGAGAAGTTCATGAAGGATCGTGCGGTAGCCACATCGGAGCCAGAGCTTTAGCTAAAAAAGTTCTGAGATGGGGATATTATTGGCCCACCTTGGTACAAGAAGCAGTGCAGCTCGTCAAGACCTGCCCGAAGTGCCAAATCCATGCAAATATCCCAAAGATGCCGCAGACCGATCTATCCACTATGCAGAGCCCTTGGCCTTTCATGCAATGGGGCATAGACATAGTGGGACCACTTCCTCAAGCTCCTCGGCAAATGAAATTCCTAATCGTTGCCGTGGACTACTTTACGAAGTGGGTGGAAGCTGAACCATTAGCTACGATAACGAGCTCGAAGGCATTGGATTTCGTCTGGAAGAACATAGTGTGCCGATTCGGCATACCCCACATCCTCATCTCGGATAACGGGACTCAGTTCACCGACAAGACGTTCAAGAATTGGTGCCAAGAGCTGAATATTCAACAGCGGTTCACTTCGGTCTCTCATCCACAAGCAAACGGACAAACGGAGGTAACAAATCGTATCCTGGTGAAAGGGTTAAAAGCTCGGTTAGAACAAGCCAAAGGACAATGGGTAGAAAATCTCCCTCAAGTCCTATGGTCCTACCGAACTACACCCACAATCTCCAACGGTGAAACTCCGTACAGTCTGGTGTACGGCACTGAAGCCGTAATTCCGGTGGAGATCGGCGTACCCAGTCCCCGAACTCTAAATTTCTCCTCAGAAATGAATGACGACGGACTGAGAGCCGAGCTAGATCTTGCCGAAGAAAAAAGAGAATTGGCATGCATAAAAGCAGCCAAGTACAAGGAGCAAGTAGCCCGGTATTACAACCAAAGGGTGAAGAAGCTGCAATTTCAAGTGGGAGATCTCGTCTTGAGAAACAACGAAGTAAGCCGAGCAGAAAAGCTGGGCAAGCTCGAACCCACATGGGAAGGTCCGTATCGGGTGTCAGAAGTCCTCGGCAAAGGGTCTTACAAATTGGCTCACATGTCAGGAGAACAGGTACCCCGAACATGGCACATTTCTAACCTCAAAAAGTTCCATTTGTAAGAGACAGTCCGGTCAGTCAGTCTTGAGTCCTGTTCGGTCAATGTGCTTTCTTTGGTTTGCTTGGTCTTTATTTGTCTCTGTGCGTTTTGTCTGTGTGTTTTGTCTGTCTCTGTGCGTGTCGTCTCTTACAAATGTTACTGAGGTATCTTGTTCTTCGAAGGCTGATCCCCTTCTTAGAACATGTACAAGCCAACGATTGAGAGTCAAAGCTTCTACAGAAGATACAAGACCACAATTCAGCTTAAACAAGCAGTTCGTCTGAAACGAGCTGCAATAAGCCAACGATTGTGAAGTCCAAGCTTCTAAAGAGGATACAAGACCACAATTCGGCTTAAAAATCAAGCACTTCGTCTGAAACGAACTGCAACAAAAGTCCGATTCTCGCGATAAAACTTGCCTGAATTAGGACAAGGGAAAGTCCGATCCACGCGATAAAACTCGCCGAATTAGGACAAGGGAAAGTCCGATCCCCAAATTAGGACAACGGAAAGTCCGATCCGAGCGATAAAACTCGCCAAATTAGGACACAAGCTTAGTCCGGTCAAAGATGTTTATTTCATCAGGCCAAAGACGAGTCCGGTCAAAGATGTTTATTTCATCAAGACCAAGGACCAAGTCTGGTCAAAGAAGAGTTCACTTCATAAGACCGAGGACAAACATCAACTTACCCCGTACCATTATCCAGGATGCCGAAGTGATTCACTTCGCTCTTCGGGGGGGGTAGTGATGGAGTACGTACTAAACAAGCCAGCACAAAGCCCGAGAAAGAGTATTTAAACAAGCCAGCACAAAGCCCGAGAAAGAGTATTAGTTCGGCATGACCAAAGAGTTCGGCTAAGAGTTCAGTTCGGCACAACCAAAGAGTTCGGCCTCAGCCTACAGCTCGGTAAAAGCCAACCAATCAAGCTCTGCCCTCAGGTCGGCATCAAGCTCTACTCTCAGCATCGGCAAAAGCTGCTCGGCAATACCGAACTGGGAGACACGATCTATCTAGTGGTGGACCCATGCAGGCTCTCAGTTCTCCACGACATCCACGACATAATTACTGATGATGTAAGCCACCGCCTAATTAGTGGCCATGCAGGATCTCATGACCTCCGTGACCTCCACGACTTAGGGTGGTGATGCAAGCCACGATCTGAGTTCTATATATAAACGGAACTTAGATCCGATAGAGGAGGCACCAACTCTAGAGAGAAAATATCATATAGCACGCTTGTATTTGTAAGCTGTAGAAAACAGATCAAGCAATACAACTCTGCTCTCTTTTCTTCCCGTGGACGTAGATTTACCTCAGTAAATCGAACCACGTAAATCTCTGTGTTGTGATTTCTACTTTCCTGCATTTACTACCACCAAAAATTCGCGGATTCATCAGGTGTCTAAGGTACTCCCCTCTTCCCCTCCCAAACACCTTTTAGAAGTAGTCATTCTCGTTTTTCTTAACATATGCAAGTCTTTAACAGGTCTGGAATACTGTTGATAAGCACAAGAAAAAGGATTATACTTCAATAATCCATGGTAAATATACTCATGAAGAGCATTAAAGAGGTAATGTGAAATTTCTGGTTCATTGCAAGCTGTACATGTTATAGAGCATCATTGTTTAGGCAACTTATGTATGCGACTACATCTTGGGTGGTAAACTTGATGGATCTAGTTCTACTAGAGAGGCATTCCTCGAGGTATGGTGATTGTCAAGTATGGAGTCGAAAATACTACGGACCTCTTCATGAGTTTCAACACCATTTGCGATGCAACTCAAGTAAATACTACTTCTCATAAATTTGGTGTGTGCTCATATGTAGAAGTGCTTTTATTGTGGTGTATCTATCTAAAATGTTCCTTTTCCTTTTCCTTTTCCTAATACTTAGTCTTAGTATCACACAGTTCAACACATTTTGCTTCACATTTTACCATACCTTGTTATATTTAGGAACGGCAAGATGCAATCAATGTATAAATTGGTTGAATGTAAGATATTGATCGGAGATGAAGTTGTATGAAGCAATGAGAACACAATGAAAGGAAATCTTGAAAATAAATTTTATTGATTCTTGAAGAGTGATTTTCGATTCTGCAATCTGGGAAAAACTTGAAAAATATCACTCTCTCCATTGTTGTCCTATTGGCCCTCTCTGCAACACCATTTTGTTGAGGGTTCAATGGGACCGTTCGATGCCTCTTTATCCCTTTTGATTGACAGAAATCCCCAAACTCCCTAGACACAAACTCCAACCCGTTATCAGTTCTTAGGCACTTCACCACACATCCTTTTTCCTTCTCAACAATATTGCACCACTCTTTGAATTTTGACAGAGCCTCTGATTTCTCTTTAAGAATAAACACCCAAAATTTTCTAGAGTAGTCATCAATAACTGTCATGTAGTATCTCCCTCCACCTATAGACAGACCAAATTGGATGCAAGGGCAGTGAGGTGTATCATATTGGGATATCAGCCCGGTGTAAAGGGCTTTAGGCTTTGGTGTGTGGAGCCTGGGAATCAGAAGGTTTTGGTGAGTAGGGATGTGACTTTTGTAGAGAGTGAAATGCCCTTAAAAGAGTCTGTCAGATCAGCACAAGATCAACATCAGACAGCTCAGTTTGAGGTGGAGCATCAGGGGGATGCTGATGGAGGGCTGTGGTACAACAGCCTAATGATGAAGAGGCTGAAAGAAAGGGGCTCAACCAGACATATGTACTTATCAACTGGCTAGGGACAGAACAAGAAGAAATGTGAGGCCCCCAACCAGATATTCAGACACAGAGATGTTGTATTTTGCACTCTGTGTGGCAGAGGAAGTTGAGTTTTCTGAGCCAGCATCATACAAGGAAGCAATGAACTGCAAAGACAGAGATAAATGGCTTAAGGCCATGATTGAAGAAATTGATTCTCTTCTCAAAAATGGCACATGGATTTTGGTTGATAAAGTGGAGGGAAGGAAATTAGTAACCTGTAAATGGCTGTTTAAAAGAAAGATTGAATCTGCGGACAGTGAGCAAATCAGATTCAAGGCCAGGTTGGTAGCTCGTGGATTCACTCAAGAACAAGGGATCGATTACAATGGGGTGTTCTCACCCGTGGTTAAACATACATCAATAAGGATCTTGTTGGCTGTTGTGGCTAGGCTTGACTGGGAGCTTGAGCAGTTAGATGTAAAAACGGCATTTTTGCATGGTGACTTGGAAGAAACTATCTATATGTGCCAGTCAGAGGGCTTTGTTCAGCATGGGATGGAGAGCAAGGTGTGCCTACTGAAAAAGAGTATTTATGGCTTGAAACAAGCTAGTAGGCAATGGCACAAGAAGTTTGATGACTTTGTGCTCAGTAATGGTTTTGAGAGATCCAAATATGACGAATGTGTTTACATCAAGAAGAATGAAGGGGTTGCAGTGGCTTATCTGCTACTGTTCCTTGATGATATGTTAGTGGCAGGAGCCTCAAAGGGTGAAATCCAGAAAGTGAAGCATGATTTGAGCTTGGCCTTTACCATGAAAGATCTTGGAGCAGCCCGAAGGATTCTGGGGATGAACACTGTAAGAAATAGAGGAAAGAGAGAATTGTGGCTGAATCAAACTGATTACATCTCAAGGCTGCTGAAGAGATACCGAATGGACAGCTCAAGAATGACAGCCACTCCCCTTGCACAGCATTTCAGACTTACAATGGAGCAATCACCAAAAACTGAGGAAGAAAGATTTGAAATGCAGAATATTCCTTATGCAAATGTGGTGGGGAGTGTAATGTATGCAATGATTGGGACTAGGCCAGATGTGGCACAAGCTATCAGCTGCACAAGTAGATACATGAGCAATCATGGAAAAGAGCATTGGCAAGCTCTAAAATGGATTCTCAGATATCTAAGGGGAGCTAGGAATTTAGGAATCTTATTCAAGAGCAGAGAGTATGATGAGAAGGAAGCTCTGATTGGGTTTTGTGATAGTGACTTTGCTGGTAGTGTGGATACCAGAAAGTCTCAGTCCAGTTATATTTTCACCATGTATGGAGCAGCTGTGAGTTGGAAGTCAGGATTGCAAAAGGTGGTAGCTCTCTCCACAACTGAGGCTGAGTATATTGCGTTGACAGCAGCAGTGAAGGAGAGTTCATGGCTAAAGGGGATAGCAACTGATTTTGGAGTTGAACAAGGAGCAATTCCCATAGGCTGTGACAACAATGGTGCCTTGAGCTTAGCAAAGCACCAAGTATTCCTTGAACGCAGCAAGCACATAGATGTGCGGATGCATTTCGTGAGGGAAGAAGTAGAGAATGGCAAGGTGAGGCTATTCAAGGTTGACACAGCAGTTAACCCTGCAGATATGTTAACCAAACCACTACCAAAAGAGAAGTTCGAATTATGCTTGAGGCTGTGAGTTTGTGCAGGGGACAGTAGAGATTCATCTAAGCAATGAAGGTAGAGATTTGTGAGTGTTAATTGCTTAGTTGCAATCATAGAACTCGAGTTGGAGCTGGAGCAATCTGAGCATTTTTCAAGTTGGAGCATCAGCAGTGAAGACTCAGTAGCCGTTAGATGAAGGTTTTAAGTGGTGATTAAATCCTAGCCGTAGGATTTAAATTTGTTAGTTAGATTTTGTGTTGGGCGTCTATTAAAAGGGAAAGCGAGAGAGTTGTATTTTTCAAGTTTTTCCCAGATTGCAGAATATAAAATCACTCTTCAAGAATCAATAAAATTTATTTTCAAGATTTCCTTTCATTGTGTTCTCATTGCTTCATACAACTTCATCTCCGATCAATATCTTACATTGAAGATAAGGTGGATCTGATCCTAGTTGTTGGTGGATTTAACTCAAGTAACACTTGGCATCTACAAGAAATTGCGGAGTTTAGTGGAATCCCATCGTATTGGTTTGATGGCGAAAAGAGGACAGGTCCTGGAAACAAAATTAGTCACAAGCTGTTGGTATGCATTCTTATGAATGCCTTTGTGCTGCTATACGTACATTCCATCATCGTCTAAGTTACCTTCCACACAGCATGGCGAGTTGGTGGCTACCAGAATTGGAGTTACATCCGGTGCATCAACTCCTGACAAAGTGAGTTTGCTTGGTTCTTGTTTCCATAAATAATGTTTTCTTTTCCTGCCCAGGTTGTTCAAGATGTTCTTCAAAAGGTGTTCGTCTTGAAGCGTGATGAAGTACTGCAAACGCCATAATCTGGTTCATGATTCCACATTAGCTCAAAACAATCAACACAGTTAGGGAGTGGGATTTAGAAGGGAGTTCCCTCGCTAGTTGTACATGTATATACGTACGTATACAGACTACTACCACAGCGTCTCTGCGTTTACTCTATACTGTACACTTTGTATGCTTTGATAAGGGCAACTTTTGACAGACGGTTTCAATTCATGACCGAGAATAAGGTTAGTTAAAAACTAATAAAAAACTGGTTCCGATTTCGATTTTAAACTGGACTGGAGGTTCCTTTCCCGTCGCAACTATTGGAATCTACTCCAGTCAATGTGGTTTGATCGGCCTATGAGTAATTAAAAATTTAATTTTGTGAAATTAAATTTATATAGAATTGATAAACGCACGAGTAGATGATCGTCATATATTGATTTTCTCTAAACGATTATGGGTGAGTAAAAATTAGTGAATTAATGGCTGTCACTAAATATGAAGATGAAGTAATTAATTTCACATCGGAAAATGATCATTCCTTAAATCCCGTGACGGGTTGTGAAGCCCATTTACGCGCCATCGCCTGCCACACCTTGTGCACTTTTGCAATTGATATATGGATGGTCTTTGGCAGGTTCTTTTGGGAATAGTTTGGGACTTTCCTTTAGGACTAAAAAGGCATTATCCAATTCCGCATTGGGCTCATGCATGCACATAGGGGCATCTCCTGTGAGCATCTCGTGCATCTCCCGATCGACCAAAACATGTCCAGATAAATTGCGAATATTCCCCGACACGATGTCTAGATTCATCCCGTCTACTAGACTCAGTGAGTGGCGTCCATAAAGTTTGTAACTCCCACACACCTAATCTCTGCATTCAAAATTCACATAGCATAAGATATATCTCTGCTTTCTTCATAGTCGAATCTCTGCTCTCGTCTCCTCCAGTTTGTTGGAGTTTGTTCAGTCAGCGGTTTTGCAATGAACAAGACGTAGCAGTTTTATCTTTAGTGATGACTCGTCTGAACCCGAGAGGACTATCATGGCGTATGGGTCAATACTACGATTTCAGTTTCTATTTAATATGTTATTCAATTTTACAATTTTGATTTCTTTTTTCGTAAATAATATATACCCTCCGAGTCACATAAAAATAGTCTTTTAAGGATCAATCAGCGACAATCTCTCGGAATTTTATCTGTTAATGGAACTCAGAATACCTCTTTTACTTTTGGTTTGCCCTAGTCATATAACCAGATTGATTTTATGGTTTTTGTAATTGTTTGAGTTGGCATGGGTCTGTATAAGCACTGATCGTTGAGGGTCGTATGATGCCAATGTGTTGCACCCCAAAATTGAACACGATGATTAAGAAGTGAAAATGAGATATACTACTATTATAAATGTAACGAGGGAAATGTGATTATTGAAAAGGCTATAGGCTATAGCTCAGAAATGATTTCCTCTCACCCACAACATACACAATTACAATGATTCCCCAAGTAGCATGGTGAATTGGTAGAGAAAGAGAACTTGATGCTAGAGTAGACGCTCCTGTCACAATCAGTGTTAATATATTACTCCCTCCCTCCGATCGGCACAGATTTAAATGCAAAATTAGTAAAATAAAAAAAAGATTAAAAAGAAAAGTTCCACTCCTCATTAGAGAAAGAAATTTTTTAAAAAGGAAAGCTTCCATTTTATTTATATTTAATGATTACAATGACTCAACTTTGACAACTAATGCACCTTAATTTCTGTTGTATATAGGAATCACAACAATCGGATCACAACCACAATATGCCACACCAATCAAATTAATGGTGCTCAAAAGGATGAGAATTTTGAAAAGTTGGATCACGAACTACGAGGTGTACTTTCGGCTTTGCTCCATGTAAGGTCTCTGCAATCTGGAAGTCCTGAAGGTAGCAGGTAGCTCTTGAAATTAAGATTAATCATTCCAACTAGAGTAAAGAGTATTCAGAGAGCTTCACAATATTATTTGTGAATCTGATTCATGAAATAGTTTTTTAACGATATAAGTGTGTGTTATATTTGTGTTGAAATTATATATACTACTTTGGTATAAATAAGCTTGAACTGGTGGGAGCAGATAAAGGCAGGACTAGGCAATTAGTCAATTGTCATATGATGCATCGGTGCTAGTGAGAAAGAGATTCTTAACATCACTGGACCTTACCGAATTGACTAAATTGATGCAGGTATAATAAGTTGCCTTTTCTTGCATGTAAAAGTGATATGGAAAAGAAAAGTAGAAGAAGCACTCATCGACAAGGGTCTTCCTTATACAATTAGTTTCTGGAGTGCACCTGTAGCACGATATATCGACGATTACTTTCTAATCATATGATTTTCTCATTGCACAAAATTTCAAACCAGCACTTTATTTTTAGCTTAAGTCATCCAATGTCCTGATGGGTGATCTTCTCTTCTCTTCAACAGATACGTACACTTTAAGTCTCTGATTTCACCTTCTCCTAGTTCGCCAACACTGTCCTCAAACAGCGAATAACAAAAAACAGTTGATGAGGAACTAGAAAACCATAATGAACCAAAACCCAAACCCCTTTCACCATACACAATTAAGTTCATTCCAATTTGTAGGGATATGACCACCATGGTTAACTAATTATCGAAACCTCTTTTTGTATTACGCCGCTTACTAAGATGGCTAATCATGATGGATCAGACTAATTGGTATACTAAGACACCAAATGGTAAACCAATTAGTCTTGATGGACTTTCATTGCCTTTAGACATCAAGATAGCCGAGGCCACTTAGTCTAAAGGACTTATACCCCCGGGACATGTACATGCTAGCCACAATCATAATGCAAACTTTTGATGAGAGTTAGCAATTTTTCAACAGACAAACATTTTGTACCCATATCAACGGGGCTTTATTAGTATACATCAAAATCTCACCTTTTTCAACAACTTTTCTAATGAAATGGAGCCTAACATCTACAAGCTTAGTCATATCATGAAAAACAAGATTTTTGCATAATTATATTGCAGACTGACTATAAGAATACATAGCAGGAGAAGATTTTAAGAATTTAAGTTCTGAGAGAACTCCCTTCAACAAAATAGCCTCCTTCATAGCCTCTGTGATGGCTATATATTCTGACTAAGTAGTGGAGAGGGCTTCAATGGGTTTCAATTGAGATTTCCAGCTAATGCAGGACCTACACATAGGAAGTAGTGGAATTTCTCTTGTCCCTATCATTAGTATAGTTAGAACCAACAAAACTACAAATTTCAACACCATCAACACACTTAGAATAACACAGACCGTACTTTGCAGTATGTTTCGGATATCTCAGAAGCCATTTGAGGGCCTCCCAGTGCATAGGTCCAGGGTTAGACATATATCTACTCAAGCAAGACACAACATATGCAATATCTGGCCGAGTACTGACCATCAAGTACATAATGGAACCTTTAGCATTGGCATATGACACATTTTTCATTGTAGCAATTTCAACATCAGACTTGGGGCATATATCTTTACTCAGCATAAAATGAGCAATTAAAAGCACAGAAGCAATCTTAGCAGCAGACATGTTAAACTTTTGTAAGATCTTATGCACATATGGCTCTTGGTGAAGCACAAGGACATACTCCCTTCTGTTCTTAACGATATTGATACCCAAAATATTTTGAGCATCACCACGATCCTTCATATCAAAGTTATCACTCAAAGCAATTTGAACAAACTTAGTAGACTTAATATAAGGTCCCATTATAAGCATATCATCAACATATAACAACAAGAAAACAGGAACAGAACCAAGATTTTTCACATACAGACAGGCATCAAAGGTGCTACTAACAAATCTTAACTTCTGCATACATGTATTAAACTTGATGTTCCACTATCTAGGGGATTGTTTCAAACCATATAAAACCTTCTTAAGCAAGCAAACATGATTGGGATATTTAGGATCTATAAATCCTTCAGGCTGTTTCATATAGATAGGCTTATCAAGATCACCATGAAGGAAAACGGTTTTAACATCCATTTACTTCAATTCCCAATTAAAGTGAGCACACAAAGCAGGCATAAGTCTGACAGTAGTAAACTTCAGAACAGATATCTATATAATCTACCTCCTCTTGACGAGTAAACCCCTTGGCCACAAGTCTGGCCTTGTACCTAATGCCATCTATCTCAATTTTGATCTTATAAAGCCACTTACAATAAAAAAACAAAGGCACAAGCAAGCAAAGGAACAAGTAAGCAGGTGTAATTTATTTTTAGAGAAAGCATTTCATCTTCCATGACTTTGTGCCACAGATTCTAAAAGTTAGACTTAAGATCTTGCTTATAGGATTGGGGTTCATTGGTGCAGTTTTTATTAGCACTAAATAAACCTGCAAGTATACAGAGTATATATAGTATAGCTAAAGGTTAGTACCGGATATCGAACACAGGGAAAACAATCACAGATTGACTACCTTTTACTAAGCTTTGTTCACTATTTGGAAAACTGAAAGTTTTTGAGATTTTGAAAACTAAAAACAGTTTGAAAGCAATAAACAACTAATTGCAAATAATTAAAGAGGTAAAATATGAGAGATAAGAGAATTCCAGGGATGTGCGTTCACAGTTATGGTTATACAAATTCCAACTACAATACCCTAGCATAGTTTATACTTCGATAGAACGAGTCATATAAGTTTTGCCCATGCGGTAAAAGCGTAGATTACTAACACTAGGGTTGTCAATCCTAGATTCGTAACTCCTAAAAGCTCCTAAGACCACTGAAAAATCCTCACTCTCAATTAACAATGCCGATTTAAGGGAAGCTAATTGTAGTGTCTACTAAGTGGATCTAACTCGCCAACCTCCTCTCACGATTATGTAGCAAGTTATATTAAATCATCACTCAATGTGTCACTCAAACGTGAAGTATTATGGAACAACTTTGGGAAGAAACGAAGTAAAAACAAAACGGATATTAAATAGAAAACGAAATTGTATAACCAAAGTCGTTACTAACACATCCCTATAATCCTATGAATTTAGTTACACATAATTGAATAATCTAAAAACATAGAATGAAGGGAAAACAAAAAGAACATAAGAACTAAAGCAATAAAAACCAAAGGTTGAATCCTTGTATCCTTGATCTTCTCTTGATTTCTTCTTCAACCTCTTGCACAATGAAGAACTCTCTCAATTTTATGCTCTAGAATTATAAGGCAAAAAGAAGATCCTATTGAAGAGGTTTGAGGGGATATATATAGAGGAAATTTCGAGCAACATGAAATAAGGTAAAAGGTGGCTAAGTTTGATAAATCTCGGGGAGAAAGTAGGTCAAATCCGCTGCGCCTTGGCCAGCAGTCGCTGCATTCGTTTCGTTTCTTCCCAAAGTTGTTTTCTATTTAATATCCGCTTTCTATTTAATATCCGTTTTGTTTTTACTTCGTTTCTTCCTAAAGTTGTTCCATAATTCTTCACGTTTGAGTGACACATTCGGTGATGATTTAATATAACTTGCTACATAATCGTGAGAGGAGGTTGGCGAGTTAGATCCACTTAGTAGACACTACAATTAGCTTCCCTTAAATCGTCACTGTTAATTGATAGTGAGGATTTTTCAATAGTCTTAGGAGCTTTTAGGAGTTACGAATCTATGATTGACAACCCTAGTGTTAGTAATCTACGCTTGTACCACATGGGCAAAACTTATGTGACTTGTTCTATCGAAGTATAAACTGTGCTAGGGTATTGTAGTTGGAATTTGTATAACTATAACTGGGAACGCACATCCCTGGAATTCTCTTATCTCTCATATTTTACCTCTTTAATTATTTGCAATTAGTTGTTTATTGCTTTCAAACTGTTTTTAGTTTTCAAAATCTCCAAAACTTTCGATTTTCCAAATAGTGAACAAAGCTTAGTAGAAGGTAGCCAATCTGTGATTGTTTTCCCTGTGCTCGATATCTGGTACTAACCTTTAGCTATACTATATATACTCTGTATACTTGTAGGTTAAAAAGTGCATCAAGTTTTTGGCGCCGTTGCCGAGGACTACATTCACTTTGTGACTGATATCTTAAAACGGACTAATTTGGATTTTAATTGCTTTATTTTTTTATTTTTTTTGTCTCTTTTAGGTAGTGTATGTGAATGCGTTCTCGGAAGGACATTTTAGAGCCGCTCAATCTCGAACTTGAAAGGACACGTAGGAGAATAAGAAGTTATCGAAATACAATAGAAGACGAGACTAGAGTTGAGTTAGAAAGGCTGCAAGCCCAAGTAAAGCAGTTGATGGACGAGAAGATTGTCCAAGTGGCCCAAGAAAAGAAAAACAGGGAGATAGTTCTTGTTATGCATATGTTTAATCACGGGTACATGATCACATTTCCTGAAGGCCCTTGTGTAGATGCTAATAAAAAAAGGGTTGAGCAGCATCCTTTTGCAGGTAGGGCTACAGAAGATGTAAACCGTCACCTCTCGAAGTTTGTGGAGATTGCAAACACACTGAAATTGAGGGTAAGACTCTTTCTCTTCTCATTAATTGATTCTGCTAAAGAGTGGTTTGAGTGTCTACCTACAGAGCAAGTCTCTACATGGAAAGATATAGTGGCAGCATTCCTCGATAAGTATTATCCGTCGGACACCATTCTGAAATTGAAGAGCGAGATCTTCCAGTTCATTCAAGAACACCATTCTGAAATTGTTGATCCGTAGCCTCTGCCTCTTGGATAGCGGTCGCTACACTATATTGTAGCGGTCGCTGTGAATAATCTCGTAGCTTCGGAAACTCTTTGAGCGGTCGCTGTGCATTCCCCAGCGGTCGTTGGGCGTGTTCTTCATTTCAGCACAACTTTCTCCGGAGCGGACCGCTACTAGCTCAGCAGTCGTTGGGCGACAGCGGTCGCTGTGCGTGTTGCAGCGGACTGCTGGGCATCTTGAAGGCTCAAGATTTCCAACTTCGACTTTTTTGCTGTCGTTTTAGGCTCAAATATGCACAAATCTCACAAAACACGTAAAAATACCAAAATAGAGAAAATATGCAAAATATGGACATGAATTGTGATTTTGACGTTAAAAAGGGACCAAATAAAGGCCTTAAAACAGTGCAAAATCCGAGCGTATCATTCATGCCCATCAGATTTATGCACATTAAAAGCAAAAGTAATTAAATTCACAAGGCCAGTATATCTATCATGCTCGGAAACAGTTCTCCTGACTATATCTCTAGCCATGAGATAATTTTGCAAATCTGAACCAGGGTTAGAATTCCAGAAGTGTTCCACCTCACTTAGAATTCAGGTTCAGCAACTTGATCATCGTGATGAATCACATTTTGGTTGTCAGGCTCAGTGGCTATAGGATTAGAATTCCAGAAGTGTTCCACCTCACTTGGAATATCATCAGATGACTCCACATCAGTGAGAGTGTCAGTGGATTCCACCTCACTTGGAGGCTCACTGTCAACACTTGTAAGAGAGGGATCAAGGGCAGCCCTAAGATATGGAAACTCATCCTCATTGAAGACAACATCTCTACTTATGGTGACCATAAACCCTGGCTCACTTCTATTCCAGATCATATAATCCTTTACACCCTCAGGATATTCAAGAAACTCCCCTTTCTTGGATCTAAGGTCCAGCTTATCAGTTTTGGAATGGATAAAGTCACTATAACCAAGACTCTCAAATGGGATAAAGATATTTTTCTACCAGTGAAAATAGACTCAGGACACTGGCCTTTTAAGGGCACTAAAGGTGACCTATTGACAAGGTAGACTAAAGTCAGTAAGGCATCACCCTAAAATTTTTTGGGCAGAAAACTTTTAGACAAAAAGCATCTAACTTTTTCCAAAAGAGTTCTATTCATTCTCTCAGCAACTCCTTTTTGCTGAGGAGTGTAAGGAGTAGACTTGTGTATTTTAATTCAATACTTGGAGCACAAAGTATCCATTTGGGAATTGGAAAACTCAAGACCATTATCAGTTCTGATGACCTTAATGGTTTTTCCAGATTGATTTTCAAAAGATTTTTCCATGTCAAAAACTTTTCAAAGACTTCAGACTTTTGTTTTAAAAGAAAGCACCACACATTTCTGGAAAAATCATCAATAACAAATAAAAAATACACACATCCTGAATGAGTTTAACCAGAGCCTGGACCCCCACACATCCATGTATAGGTATAACACATTATGATTAATATTTTCAATTATAGGTGTAGGGAAGGAGACTCTATGTTGTTTTCCCAAAACACAAGTATCACAAAATGGGAGGCTATTTTGAAACTCATTTTCATGTAAAAGCTCATTTTTCTTTAAAATATTGAGACCATTTTCACTCATATGACCAAATATATTATGCCACAACATGATTTTATCATCTTTGACCACATTGGCAAGATTATTCACACAAGCCGCAGATTGAGCAGAACGCACATAGAGATCGCACTTCTTCAAAGCTTTAAACAAGCATATAGCACCTTTGCAGATTTTCATAAGACCCTGCCCCCATCTACCCTATAGCCCATCATGCTCTAAACAGGTTCAAGAAAGCAAGTTGTAATATAAATCAGACACATATCTCACATCCTTCAAATAGAGCACATATATATTGCTGAATTTCAAATACATAGAACAAATGTCAAGAATCTGACACTTCTTGTCATTGGCCATAGACACATAGGTATTTTTCACAAGTTTGAAACAAGAAAACACAGATTTGAAAGGAGAAATATGATAGGTACATCTGGAATCAATTAACCAATCATCTTAGGTAAAAGAACAGCTAAGAGTTGAATTCACAGAGAGAATAACATGAGTCATGAAGCAAACACCTTCAGAGTCAGTATTCTGAATCCAGTTGATTATTATTTTTTTTCCTGGATTTAGACACTCCTTTTTATAGAGACCAATCTCACCACAGTTAAAACATTTTCTGTTAGACTTAGGATTCTTGCTTTTAGACCTAGACCTACTCTTGCCTTCTTTTTACCATTACCATTAGAGTCGATGTCCTCATTATCCCCTCTTGATTTAGATCTGCCTCTAACATTCAAAACTTTAGACTGAGCAGTTTTTAAAGTCAAATTCTCTTGAACTTCAATTTCTTTTGACTTCAAAGAACTTATGATGGAATCAAGAGGAGCATTATCTTTGTCATACTTAATAGCAACTTTGACATCACTATAAGTATCATGGATAGAATTCACAAGGGAAATGCTAGTATATTCATCTATGGTCTTATCACCAAACCTCTTGATGTCTTGAATCAGTTTTTGGAAAACATCAATATTATCATCAATATCTTTAGAAAGATCAGTTTGAACTTAAATAATTTTTCAAGAAGATAGAAAAATTATGAAATAGAAAAATTCAAAAAGTGTGCTTGATCTAGAAAGGTGCTTATAAAAAAAAGAGAGAAAAGAAAAAGAAAAAGAATGAAAGATTGTGTAGAAAAGAAAGAAAATCAAAGGTTTGAGAAAGTTAGTTGAAGTTAGAATAAATGTTAAAAGTGTTTTGGGTTTGATAGAAAAGTGGAGTCTATTTTACTCTACTTGGGATTTTTAATTTGAGTCACTTTTTAGCCAAATATTTCTCACCTACCAAAGAGCCTACATTACAACAAAAAATAAAAACCTTTCGAACTTTTGATGCTTAATCACATCAAGTAAATGAGAGGGATTAGACTTTGAGCAAGCCTACTGTAAACTTTTTATGATGCATGATTTGAGTGTTATACACTTTGTCATATACACTCTGAGAGAGAGAGATAAACACACTTCCCATCTGTGGAAGTTTGCCACTTGTGATGTGAGTGCATGAATTGAAGGTCTTCAACGAGTTAGTAATGAAAATGCACTAATATGTCATGCTTGATTTGATTGCGTTAATTCATGCTCGATCTATATTTTCCATAATTTGAGGCAATAATGAAGTCTAGTCCTTATGCATTCTGTGCATCTAATTTTGTTTCTTTATTGTGTTGTTTGAGGACAAACAAAATGTAAGTTTGGGGGAGTTGATACGCTCGGATTTTGCATTGTTTTAAGGCTACTTTTTGGTCCGTTTTGAGTGTCAAAGTTGCATTACATGTCCATTATTTGCATATTTGATCTATTTTGGTATTTTGACGTGTTTTGTGAGAAATGTGCAATTTAGAGCCTAAAAAGATAGCTAAAAGTTGAAGTTGGAAATCTGGAGCTTTCAAGCCGTCCAGCGGTCCGCTGCAACCCAGCCAGCGATAGCTGGCCGCCACCGACCGGTGAGCCAGTAGCGGTCCGCTCTGGGAAAGTTGTCCTGAAAAGAAGAACACGCCTAGCGACCGCTGGGGTATGCGCAGCGATCGCTCCAAGTGATTCAGAAGCTACGGGATGATTGCCAGCGACCGCTGAAACAAAGTGCAGCTACCGCTGTTCAAGAGGTAGAGGCTACGGATCAAACCACAACGACCGCTGGCCAAGATGCAGCGGCCCGCTGGGAAAATGCGGCGCACATATTTGACCTACTTTCTCCCTAATATTTACCATAGTTGGCTACTTTTTGTCTTAATTAAGGATGCACGAATATATGGCTATATATACCCCCTCAAACCTCATCAACAAGGATCTTTTTTTTTGCCAAATAATTCCAGAACATAATATTTGAGAGTTCCTCTTTGATCATCAAAGTTCAAGTGTTTTGAAGAAGGAATCAAGAGAAGATCAAGGCTACAAGGATTCAACCTTTGGGTTTTATTTGCTTTAGTTCTTATGTTCTTTATGATTTCCCTACAAACTATGTTTTTAGATTATTCCATCATGTGTAACTAAACTCATAGAATTTTAGGGATGTGTTAGTAACAACTTTGGTTATACAGTTCCTATTTATTTAATATCCCTTTTGTTCTTACTTCATTTCTATTCTAAGTTCTGGATAATTGCTTCACGTTTGAGTGACACATTCTATGATGATTTATTGATTTGCTACATAATCGTGAGAGGAGGTTGGCGAGTTAGAACGACTTAGTTGACACTATGATAGTGTTTTTTTTTGCTCACAGGTATGCAGGTGTCGTGTAAAGCAAGGATGTATCCTACTGATCAGGATAGAAACCCAAGCTAAGCCTGAACCTGGCTATCAAAGAAATTCCTCAACCCACTTCTACTAATTGGTATAGTGGAGGTAAGGGTCGAATCCCACAGAGATGATGCGTGTGGTAATTGTGGTGATATTCTAGAAGGGTTGGTTAGCTACCATGTTTGGGTTGAGATTCTACCTAGACAGGAATTAAAAGGGTGTACTCTACTGACTGGGTGGTGTGAAAGTGATCGACATGTGGCTGTGTACGTGAGAGTGTGGGACAGCGTGTTTCAGGG
Organism: Salvia splendens; assembly: GCF_004379255.2. Lineage (NCBI taxonomy): Eukaryota > Viridiplantae > Streptophyta > Magnoliopsida > Lamiales > Lamiaceae > Salvia > Salvia splendens. The sequence goes on along the minus strand of NC_056036.1, from coordinate 23,700,879 downwards.
CCATGTGGAAAGTAGGGTGTTACTATAAAAAGCTAAACGGAATTTCAGAGAATAAAAGGTAGTTAGGTGCCTGCCCTGACAGATCTGTAGGGTACAAGCATGAAAAGCAAAGGACAAAAACAAAAAGTAACTAGAAGGTAAAAGTGGTCCCAAACTTAAATGTGGATGTTATCTTCTTCAACAAAAATGCAGAAATCTAACAAACTCAGATTCCATAAATAACATTTGCAGATTAACAACTTCACAATTCAGATCCACAAATTAACTCACTAAAATTCGAAGATGAACAAAGCGAAATTAAGAACTACACATACTGGACGACATGCAAGGTGGTAGAATCACGTAAACTCAGATCTTGTACTTGAACACTTCAGAACTTTGAATCTAAACAGCAACTTAGCTAACAATCAACTAGATCTAAGCTACCTAGGCAGAATGAAACAAATTCGAACCGAAGAAATGAATAAAAACAACTTCATTGCATAAAAGGCGTCTGGATCTAAACGAAACACTTCAAAAGCAAACAGGGACTGAAATTGCAACAAATCCACGTAAGGAAACAAGCAAAGATTAACTAAGAAAGCAAATAAAGATTGTTTTGCCCGATGGAACTGCTACGACTACGAAATAGACTGGCTGGAACGATGGAAAGCGAATCTCCGGCGAACTGATGAAACTTCAGGTGACCATGGTTGTGGCGAGGAATGAGAAAATGTAGGACAATGCTGAAGGAACTGATCTACCGAGAGAGTATACTCTAACTAAGTGTGGATGTTGATGATGATCCTCTTCTCTCCAAGTGGCTTCCTTTTATAGGGAGGCCTGCCCTTGATTTTTAGGGTAGACTCTCTTCGTGAAATGACACTTTTGCCTTTGTTTGTGGTTTATCCTTCCCAGCAATCCTTCTTCTCCATCTCGAGCCTTTTTGGCATGCATCCTGGTCAGTATTGCACCCTTCTGGAGCTCTTTTTCACCTGAGTTGTCCGAACCTTTTCATACTGACTAGAACCCTTTCCCTGCACACTTTAGCAATTGTTTTGCATATATAATCCAATTAAGCACGTTATACTGACCAGTAACCAAGGCCTAGAATGCGACTTATCACACTACAATTAGCTTCCCTTAAAACAGCACTGTTAATTGAGAGTGAGGACTTTTCAAGGGTCTTAGGAGCTTTAGAGAGTTACATATCTAGGATTGACACCCCTAGTGTATGTAATCTACGTTTGTATCGCATGAGCAAAACTTAGGCGACTCGTCCTACTTAAGTATGAAGGGTGCTAGGGTGTTGTAGTTGGAATCTGTATAACATAACTGTGAAAGCATATCCTTGGAATTCCCTTATCTCATCTGGTTTATCTCTGTGTTTTATTTGCATTAGTTGTTTAATTTTGTTTTTAGAAGTTTTTATTCTTCAAAATTCCAAAATCTTTCGGTTTTCCAAATGTAGAAGAAGCTTAGTGGAAGGTAGACAGTCTGTGTCTGTTTTCCCTATGTTCGATATCTGGTACTGACCTTTGGCTATACTAGATATACTATGTATACTTGCAGGTTTATTTAGTGCTAAAAAATAGTTCATCACCTAGCTATAGTTCAAGTTCTCAACCGGAACTAGAACTCCTAGCTACCTGATGTGTATCACCTACACACTAAGTATCACGATCCATAAAACAAGAAGTTGATCCCGAAGGATCTAAAGAAAAGGAAAACGAGACAAAATAAATCAGAGATTTGGAATATGACTTAGGTCACAGCAATGATTGCGCTAGGCCTTAGACCTCCCCGAATCACAACCAAATGTCATAAGATGAGAACCACTGAACGGACATGACCATCAGAGATCAGTTAACCCTTGATCTCACTGACTACCGTTAATTGTGACCTTCTCAACACGCAATCCACACAACACTCTCGGAATCACACAAGAGCACTTGGAAACTCTCGGATCTCACCACAGCACCGAAGAAACCCAAGTAGGCTTAGCAGATCTAATTGTACATTTAGATCTAGAGTCTGACTTCACGAAAAACCACGTAGTTACTCAGGCTAGGGATTACACCGGTCGATATCAAAGAAAAACACACGAGAATGATCAGAGAAGATGATCTGAGCAAGAGAGAGAGAGCGGAAGTTCTAGAGAGAAGGAGGAGAGTCTCACACTAGAGAGAGAGAAATGATATGGACTGAATGAATGAGTGAATAGGAATGAGAGTGCATTTACCCTCACTCAACAAACACACAATCAATCGGACGGCTCACGCTCAGGATCCGCGTGGAGTTGCCAGGTGTCAACCATCGGTGCAGTCAGGTAAGTGATCCGGTAAGTAACGGGCCTCAGTAACTTGGACTAGTTAAATTTCTCATTGGGCTTCATAACAGATATGGCCCAAACTCTAAATTGGTCCATTAAAATTCAACATTCTCCACCTTGGACCACATCAGGAGATCATGGGGAGAGCCTTGGCCCACTGCTACTTCTTCATAGCCTACAAGGCATTCCTAAAAACTAGAGAACCAAAGTTCATTAGTAAAGGAAGACCAGGTTGCCACCAAGACACCGAATGGTAAACCAATTAGTCTTGCTGGACTTTCACTGCCTTTATACATCAAGATAGTCGAAGCCACTTAGTCTAAAGGACTTATACCCCCGGGACATGCACATGCTAGCCACAATCAAAATGCAAACTTTTGATGCAAGTTAGCAATTTTCAACATGCAAACATTTTGTACCTATATCAACGGGATTTTTTTTATCAATATGCACCTTATACAGCAAAATCTGACATTTTTAACAACTTCTCTAATGAAATAGAGGCTAACATCTACATGCTTAGTCCTATCATGAAAAATGGCATTTTTGCACAATTGTATGGCAGACTAACTATCAGAACACACAATAGGAGAAGACTTTAAGAATTTAAGTTCAGAGAGAACTCCCTTCAACTAAATAGCCTCCTTCATAGCCTCTGTAATGGCTATATATTCTGACTCAGTGGAGTAGGACATACGGAGTATATAGATGAATACAACGTATTAGTTTGAGTTTTTCTCAATGCGCAGGTACAAGGAGATGAAACCACCATGTACCCCGACACCTTATCCAAACTAAGCCCTGAATGTGAATGAAAAGCTGTGGCAAAGAGGTGCAGATGTTGCATTTTTTTCAGCCCTCTCTCATTGACTGTCTGAATTAATACATGGTCTGTATTTTTGGGGATTTATGTCGTCTGTAATTCTCATTTTCTTAATGAATATGATTTCATAGGATTCTCTGTAATTCTTGTTTTGATAATATGATATACTAGTAGTTGTCTTTTTATCACATTGTTGGATGTTACTTCCTTAGTCCCCTATTAAGTTTTCATTTTTGTCATTTTACTCTTTACTAGTAAATGTCAAGTAGGTCTTACATTCCACTAACTCAATCATACACATTTTATTTCTCCCTTCGTCCTATAAAAATATGTGCACTTTTCATTTTTGTTTGTGCCATAAAAATATGGACATTTCCATTTATTGAAAGTTATACCAATTTATTACCCCTATACATCAAGTTATTTACAACTTATATCACCATCAAAATACTAATAATAATGTGGTTCTCACTATCCATTAACACTACTTAGCATTTTCATCATCTCTCTTACGTTACCAATTTTGTCTTAATTCTTGTGTCATATCATATGCTCATATTTTTATGGGGAGGGAGTATAAAACTATAAGTATATAAAAATGAGACTCATATTCTACCAACTATTTCAACCCACATTTTTTTTATATTTCTTAAAACCCTTGTCGAGTCAAATGTGAGACGGATGGAGTATAAGTTTTGACAGACTCCATTTCATGTGTAATAAAATGTGATATGTACACGTCTGAGTATAAGTTTTGACATACTCCATTTTCAGGAGGAGGGTGGTGTCATCTTATAATATACTTCCTCCGTCTCACAAGAGTGTACACTCTTACCTTTTTAGTCCATCTCACAAGAGTATATACTTTCTAATTTTGGAAACTCGTTTTTCTCTCTATTGAGGTGGGACTCATTCTCTCCTAAGAATACTTTAATTACTTTTTCTTTCTGTCTCTCAGTTACTTACTAATTATGCATTAAAACTCATGTTAAATCAAAATTGCATATTCTTATGGAATGGAAGAAGTATTTAGCATCTTATTAGAGTTGGATCCCTACTCTGCCTATGTGAATGAAACAAACCATTTAGTTAGTCCCCAACCGCTTAATGTGTTGGCCGTTGGAACGAAGAATTAGTTTTTTAGCTTTCGGCAGAGGGATACCTCGGGAAACCAAACAAAATGATATAATTAGCATTTATTAAAATTACATAATTTCAATTTGACATATAACACTGATTTCGAACAATAGATATTGTGATCGTACGAATATTAATTACTATCTGTTATGGTGAAAGATGTTAGTTGCATATGATCACAATTCTAGAGCTATATATACTAATTACATGCACGACAAAACTGATCTTGGTCTATCCAAAATTAAATTCATATTTATAATTTTTCTACCCAAGTCATGGGTATCCTGTCCTATGGTACTAGTTTCTTGACTTTTGATCATATGATTAATTTTGATTATAATTTGGTTCGGCCTCATTAAAAATAAAATATTTATTTTTTATTATTAAATTTTATGTAGTACTTTATTATTTTATAAATAAAATGAAGAAAAAAAATAAAAGAAAGAAAAAATAGAGATGGTGATATTTTCATATTAGAAAACATTTTATTTTTAATGTAATAATTAAAAATTGAAAACGTTTCATTTAATCTGAAATAGAGAAAGTATCTGTTATGGCGAAAGATGTTAGTTGCATATTATCATAATTCTAAAGCCATATATACTCATTCCATGCAGGAGAAAATTGAGCTAGGTATGTCCCAAATTAAAATTTATTTCCGGCGGCATATTTATAACTACCTAACTCTTGGGTATCATGTTCTATGGTAGTAGGTTCATGACTTTTGTTCGGTCAATTCCATTCAAACCTTCTACGTGCATGAATGTCTGTGTTTTTTCTTCTTCTTATTTATAGTATCATATAGACTTTTTAAAAATATATGATACCAACATTTATTACTCAACAGTATTGCATGACCACTAACAAATCAATCTTACATCAACCCAACTTAATAGGACTTAACTCAAATATAATCTAAAATTATCGAGTTCTTAATGAATCGATCCGATAAGAACCTAAACTTATTAACTTCATTTGTGTTCTATGTTCATAGAAATAGTTCATATTCATTTATGACAACTTTTTTCTCCTCTTTTACTTTATCATTTATGGGTCTGCCATCCACTACACAATTTCAACTACTTTTTATCGTTCTCGCTTATTTTACCAATTACGCATTAAAACTCATGTCAATCCCAAATAGCTTATTTCTTTGGGACGGAGGGAGTATAGTTTTTAAAATAAATATAGTCTCCATCCCAAAAATTGACTCTCTTTCCAATTTGGTTTGTCCTATATTAATAGTGAACTTCTATTTTTAGTTACTTTCATTTCATCTAATAAGTTGAACTTCATTCTCTACTAACAATACTTTAATCACTATTTCTTTGTATATCTATCATATTTTAACAATTGTACATTAAAACGCATGTCATCCCAATAGTGTCTATTTTTATGGGACGAGGGAGTAAAATTATTTTATAATGGGCTATCCGAATCCAATCCAACCAAACCGAAATTATCTGATTTTTATTAGGTTGATCCAACAAGGACCCAAACCTAAGACTTGACCTAAATCTATTAACTTCATGCGTGTTAGTATTGATTTTCGTGTTGTGTCTTGTCCGAACTAATATTAAACATAGTCAGTCCCTTAGCACTGATATTCGCGATGAACTAGTACTTTAGGTCATGTTAGTGTGATAGGAAAGTAAAGTTAGTTGGCAGGGAAAATGATTTCTAGGGAAATGAATCCCAAAAATATGATTCCTAACAACTTTATTTTCCCCTAGTTGAAAATTTATCAAGATTTTAAAATTTAAATTTAATATAAACACCAAATTAAAAATATTAAAATTCAATTTTTCATCAACAAAATTAAAAATAATAATAATAATAATAATAATAATGCAATCAATAATTTTAAAATTCTAATAATATTTTTTTAATAAATTAATAATTGATAATATAATAAGAATAAGAATAAGAATTCATTATAAGCATAATTCAAATAACTAGATTAAACTTTTCTTAATAAGCGAACATCATAAAAATAAGTGAAAAGTAGTAACATAATTATTATTATAATTATAGTTATTTATTGGTATTATAATTGAATATATTCATAATTTAAAATTCATTAAGAAGACGTTGATTAATTATTAATTAATGATAAAATAATAACAATAGTAATAATTACTCTTATTATTTAATATTTCATGTAATTTGAATACATATATTATAATTCTTTAGTAAATTAGTAGTTACTATAATAACAATAATAATAATAATTATTATTATTATAACTAAGTATGTGTCATACTTTTAAATAAAATGAAAATAAATTAAATACTCCCTTCGTTCCTGAAAAGTATGAACTATTTACTTATTAGTCCGTTCTTGAAAAGTATGAACTTAAACAACATAATAAATAATAATAATAATAATAATAATAATAATTATTATTATTATTATTATCATTTTTCTTTTTATTTATTCCACTTAACAACTCTTACTAAAATCTTATGTCACTAAAAATGTGGACATCTTGAGTAGGACGCAGATAGGGATGTCAATCCAACCCGAAACCTGTGGGTGGGCCTGAATAGCCCGGTAAAATTAATGGGTTAGGGCTGTAATTTTGTAACCTGAATACAAAACGGGCTAAACAGGTTAGCCCGAATGGGTTGTTGGGTTAAACGGGTTGGCCCAAACGGGTTGCCGGTTGGCCCGATGGGTTGCAACTTTTAATTAAAAAATATTAAGTTTTAGCGGTTTTTTTTTTAATTTTTGAATTTCATGTGACACAATCAATAGTCTTCTTTAATGTTTATTCTACACTTTTCCACTCGATCTCACACTATCAACTTTCAAATTCCAACTCCACTTATTATTCACTCGTTCCATCATCTGTGACTACTGTCTTACCACCACCAAAGCCAATCAAGACAAATTTAAGAACTAACCCATCAAAATCTCAATATATTTATCATTAAATAATGATTTATGTAAGATATGATTTTTAATATTCATAAAGAATTAATTATGAACAATGCCAAAATAATGACAGTAACTCAAGCTTTAATTCAAATTGATTGATTTAATTTTGATTTATTTTGTTTATGTTGTAGTTGATAGATATGAAAGTCTTCTCTCAAACTATTATAGGAGAAAACTATGAAAATTTGAAGATTATATCTAATTTTAAAACTAAGAAGAAAAAAATATCAAAAATTTAACATCATTTTATAGAGGAAAATTTTGATACAAGGGATTATTTTTTAAAGTTTCTAGGTTTGAATAACACGACAGGTTAGCCCGAAACCCAACGGGTTAGGGTTAGGGTAAAAAATGTATGACACGAAAAATTCATAATCCGAATAGCCCGCACCCAAATAACCCGGCAACCCAAGTGGATTAGCCCGAATCCAAACGGGTTAGCCTGATTGACATCCCTAGACGCAGAGAGTAATAAAGAGTAATAAATAATGATAATAAAAAGAGTAATAAATTTTTACAATTATGATTGATTAGATATATCACATGTTAATAAATCTTATTTCAGACGCTTTGGAGTAATTAAAAATTTTGTACAATGTTACTTGCAGGCAACGTACATATGTGATTACATTTTAGGTGGTGGACTTGATGGATCCAGCGTCAAGCAGGATTAGTCGGATTCCGCCAAAAGGCAGATTCGATACACATGTGGTTAAACAAAAAAAAAAAGCATTTCTTGAGGTATACATGGACAGTCTATTAATAGTGACCTTTTTTTATTATTAAATTTTATACATTTATACATGTAATGAACTGTCCCCTTGTAATGTATTATATGCATAATATTTATTATTGGGATATTTAAGTGCATAAAATATTCATTATAAGCATATATTGTTCATTACAAATATAAAATGTTCATTACAAGTGCATGCAATATTCATTGTTTATAGTTATGCAATAAGAATTGGTTATTAATTGAATACGTCTCTGTATCTTTACATACATATATGTTCGTGGCCTTAAGCTCTATTTAATATACATAAGATAAGAGTATTCAGTATCTGTATATGTATTGTAATATGAACCAACCCATTCTTGTGCAGAAATTCAAATTTGCAATATCCAAGGGGTTTGATCCTGATAAATATCTTGAAAAGGTTGGAATTCCGAATCAAACTACTATGTTGAAGAGAGACACAGAGAATATTGGTAAATTTTGTATATATATAAATATCAAATTGTCAAAAAATTATGAATTTGAGTTGATTATTAGTTGGTTCTGCAACTTTAAAATTGTTTAAAATTCATGAATTTTAAACATTTTTCTCAATTTTTGTACGAATTTGGAAGAAATTGTATCAAATGTTGCAAAACATCTGTTAAGGACCTAAATCCTTAACGTCAATTTCCACACAAAATCAAGAAACGAGATGTCGTCGTTGTCGAGCGCCCAACGTTGGGTCGTGACTTGGACGGCAAAAAAGGGGCGGTTGAGCGCGAGATCAGCCTCGTCGGCAACCTTAGGAGATGTTTCTTGTTTGCTAATCAATTGAGCCAAAAGAACGATAATTTCATATATTGATTGAATGAATAAAGTGATAACAATAACTCATATTTATAATGCTACTGACTTAATGAACAAGAAAACAAAGATATAGAAAAAGATATGCAAATCCCTAATATATCTAAACTAAATAATAATAGTATAAGACCCGTATCAACTCCCCCACGGTTAAAATCCACCTTGTCCTCAAGGTGAGAACCACGAACCAAGGATGAGAGTTGAAAGCAAAAGCTTTAGCTAGACGTCTCCTCCTGGATCAAACACATATCGAACAGCTGAATGTCTCCCTTTATCACCTCCAAGAATGCTCAAATATGGCGTGTCATTGCACGGAGGGATGAATCGTGTATCGACGTCGAGTGATGTCGAACGATGAACAATACTTGGGACATTGCCATCAACGAAATCCACGTAGAAATAGGCAATTATCCTTACACCAGTGCAAACACTTCCTCTCTTAAACCAACAATTCGTAACATCCGTCGATGACATTTGAGCAACATTGAACGATGCGATTATCTTCTCCACTTCACCAATAGAACCATCCTCCTCTTTATCTTCTAGCAATGTCTCCTCCTTTTCACCAATCTTCTCATCATATACCCCAACGAGCACTTGCGGTGACTTATTGTCGTTTATGACAATCCCTTTGTTCTTGACGAACTCTCCATGGGACTCGTTGTTTGGAACATCAAGAGGAGTGCCATCATTGTGAACATCGGTAATGTCATTGGGAACAGCATCACCGAATACTATCGTGGGAGTATTATCAGTTTTCTCTTCGGCTAAATTCTCATCTTGAATGTTCTCCTCAAACTCCTCCCCATCATCCGCATAACAGAGAATGCGTTGTTTACACACATGTCCCATCACCCATTTCTCGGGACAGTGCTAGCAGAGACCCAACCTGGACCATTCTGACTTCTCCGCCCGGGAGACCCGTATTAGCGGCAGGCGTGGCAGCTCCGGAGTTTGACTGGTCACACGTGCGGGCTGACTGTACAAGTCCCGCGTTGGCTTTTCGGTGAAGTAGCGGGGCTGGTGGGAGGCGGGCTGGACTCGCGCTCTTACCTCCTCCCGAGGGCAAGGTCGGTCCCAACACGTCTCCGAGCGTCGGGCCCGGTCAACGGTCGGGTAGCCGCGGTCCTGCTATTGCGCTGGTGGGTCCCAGCACGTTGGGCGGTGCCGCTGCGTTGCGGTTGTCGGGTAGCGATCAAACCCTAATTGGGTCTGATGATCTCCGCGATCAGATAGGTGGCCACCCCCCTCGACGTAGCCACCGCGGTGTCGGGGCCAAGCGTCTTGCGCGCGATCCCGGCACCCGATGGCCTGGTATCTCGGTCGTGGGCGGCGATCAGGTGGATCCAAGTGGTGTGAGACGTAGGGTGATTCTGGATCAGGCCACGACGGCGGGCGGAGTACTTCCACCCGGCTGCTCGAAGGGTCCCAACTGGTTACACGGCGAGGTTGGGCCGGCTGGTAGGGACGGAATGGCTGTGTGGCCTGAGGGAAGTCGTATTGACGAAGGCGATAGCCGGCGTAGTCGTATGACATGTTGACGGACTGAATCGTGGTTGCGGTAGAAATGGTGGTGATTTATTTGGGGATATGGATGAACCCAGACAGAGGATGCTGAGCTCTGGATGAAAGCACCAGTTGTTAAGGACCTAATTCCTTAACGTCGATTTCCACGCAAAATCAAGAACGAGGTGTCGTCTTTTGTCGAGCGCCCAACGTTGGGTCGTGACTTGGACGGCAAAAATTGTAGCTGAGAGCGAGGAGTTCTCGTCGGCAGCGATAGAGAAATAGAATTTTGTGATTCAAGCCAAGTTGGGCGAAATACTGATTTCATTAATTGGTTGAATGAATAAAAAGATAACAATCTATCCTATTTATAATACTAGAACTACTACCCTAACTTAATGAACAAGAAACAAATATATGAAAAGATATGCAAATACCTAATATATCTAAACAAAATAATAATATTAATATATCTAAACAAAATAATAATATTAGAAGTACTCGTATCAACATCCTACTAGAATAAGATCACCCATGAAATTTTATCATTTTTCTTAAAAGACTTAGTAAATAACTTGGTCACATAATTGTTTTTCTCAATACTTAGTAAGCAGCATATTAGAAATCGGTGTATTTCATCATAGGAAAATTGTAAAAAATATTAAAATTAATAATTGTGATGATGGCTGATTTTTAGAGATGTTGAACGAACCAAAATTCATTATTCTTCTATCAATTTCTATTACATAAATTCCTAATATTTGATATATATATATATATATATATATATATATATATATATATAGAGTCCCATTATTCACAAATCCACTCTTAAAGACCGAACCACCGAACCATACCAAATTAGGGTTTTTTGATCTAGTTTTTTATGGATGAGAGGCACAAATTTATCATTTATTTTCGCCTTCATCACGAGCCTATTTTAATTCATCCGAAGGTAAATAAGTCATACAAACATGTTACAAAGATTTAACTTCATTCCAGTAGGTTTTTACTTCATTCCAGTAGGTTTTTACTTCATTCCAGTAGGATTATTACTTCATTCCAGTACGTAAATGCGGTTTCGCCGTCGTGCCGTTCTTTCTCTCTACAATATCTATCACCACCGCCACAACGCTGATATGGTGTAATAAACACATGGAATGATGCAATAAATTATTGGAATGAAGTATGTGAAGTCCTACTGGAATGAAGTAAAAACCTTATCCAATGAAGTAATAACGTTTTTGAATGAAGTAATAAACGCACTTGAATAAATTGCATTTTTTAATGTAAATAAAGTAAAAACTCAGGTCAATGAATTCAAATGAAACATATGTTGAATCATTTCAAAACCTACTAGAAGAAAGTAAAAACATGTTGTAGTTTTAAGGTATTACGTACGGAATGAATTAATAAACCTATACAATGAAGTAAAATGGGCTTGTAATGAAGACTGAAAAATTTACACAGCAGCACATCTCATCAAAAAAACTAGATCTAATGGCCCAGATTTGGTCTCTAGTTCGGTCTTTAAAATTGGTTCGACATTGATCACAACCCTATATATATATATATAGGGTAGTGTTAAACTCCTTTTCTCTCCTTAGATTTAAGTTCCTTCTCAATTTGGAGCGTTGGATTGGGACGATAGACGATCCGGATTACATTCCTAGATAATCATCCCGTAATTCATTATTTAGTGTGTTTCGTGCATTATGAGGGTGAATTAGTAATTTTATCTACTCAAAACTGACGAAAACGTATTGGGCGAAATTTAAGCGGGATATACCCACTACTTTCCATCTACTCAACACCTCATTCATCATCAAACGAATTAACTCCAATTCTCTCTCCCGCTTCTCTCTCCAGATTCATCTACTCAATTTCCAACCCTTTCAAAACCCTAGCCGCCACCTCTAAAGAGCTTGCCGTTTCTCAGAAATTTAACCGGTGTTTCCTTCGATTTCCAATTATCCTTCCAGTTTTGAACCAGATTTCACTGCGTTCTAAGAAGAGGTAGGGTTTTCTGAATGGTATTTTATTTGTTTACGTTATGAGTTCCCACAAGCGGTTCCCAACTTTCGCCCTTAACACATCACCCACACAACGGTACTCCCGATTACCATCAACCGCGAGTATTTGGTAATACAATCTTATAGGGTTTTGTTTCATTGGTGTTCTGCGCAGTTGTCAAAATGACGAAAAGATGACGATCATCAAATTCACAACAATCCCAGAAAGACGGTGAGTTTCTGTTTTTAGTTGCATTTCGAATACCTGGACTGCTGCTCTGATTCTGTGCTCTATGTATTTGAATTTTAATCCCACATGTTTTAATCGAGTTTGTACATTATTTTCATCATTGTGCGAATTAATTTAACTTATGTATCCATTATCCGTATGCTGGTGGACATTATTTTATAAAATAATTAAATGGTAGTGTGTTCTTTAATGTACTGGATCTGGACATTTTAGGCCTATATAAATACATTGTATTCAATTGTATAACATTCAAGAAACTGCCGTTGGTCATTGTTGAAATAGCGGATGCAGAAGTTTTTTGCTCATTAAGTAAATGATTTTGTTCATTAATTTGTATATTTGTATTCATTATATGACATGTATCAAGCATCATGTTACTGTTGTTTTTATATTGTCAAGGAGTTGATCGAATATTTGTTTGTTCATTACTAGGTATAAGCTCTTCATTATTAGCCGATGTGCTTACATTATTTTCCTATGTGCATGCATTATGTTCATTTCTATTTTTAATTGTCAACAGCCAAATGGAATATTTGTTTATTCATTACCTCATATAATCTCTGCATTACGTTCATATGTTAATGAATTATTTTCCTATATGCATGAATTGTCGTTGGTCATTGTTGAAATAGCGGAGGCAGAAGTTTTATGCTCATTAAGTAAATGATATTGTTCATTATTTTGTATATTTGTATTCATTATATCTCATGTATCATGCATCATGTCACTTTTTTTTATATTGTCAAGGAGTTGATCGAATATTTGTTTGTTCATTACTTGGTATAAGTTGTTCATTATTAGGCGATGTGATTACATTATTTTCCTATGTGCATGCATTATGTTCATTTCTTTTTTTAATTGCAACAGCCAAATGGAATATTTGTTTATTCATTACCTCATATAATCTCTGCATTACGTTCATATGTTAATGAATTATTTTCCTATATGCATGAATTGCCGTTGGTCATTGTTGAAATAGCGGAGGCAGAAGTTTTATGCTCATTAAGTAAATGATTTTGTTCATTAATTTATATATTTGTATTCATTATATGTTATGTATCATGCATCATGTCAAAGTTTTTCTATATTGTCAACGAGTTGATCGAATATTTGTTTGTTCATTACTTGGTATAAGCTCTTCATTATTAGCCGATGTGCTTACATTATTTGTCTATGTGCATGCATTATGTTCATTTCTGTTTTTAATTGTCAACAGCCAAATGAAATATTTGTTTATTCATTACCTCATATAATCTTTGCATTACGTTCATATGTTAATGAATTATTTTCTTATATGCATGAATTGTTTTTTCTTTTGTTTTATATAGTCAAAGTGTAAAGGTATCAATTGTTACATTGTTTGTATTATAACTATATATAACTGCATTATATGAAGTATACTATACATTACCAAACACAAAGAATGCATTATATAATCATCCTTACACATTACATTTATAATTTCGTCCAACTATTAATTCAATATTAAACCAGACACTATACGAATGGCTCCAAATCGCGGACATACATACATGTTTTGAATCTCATAGTATACGACACTCCTAGGCCCAGAAATCGGGAACCCTATGGGAAGGATTGAACGCCTATTTCGATAACAAACCTAGAAGGATGGACGCACCGTACCCATCACATAACCATAAAACGTCAATCATATTTCGATAAAACAGTAAAGAGGCACACCAAAATTAAACACGAATTTCATGATCTACACGGATTGGGTTATGTGACTGAATTACAAATAAAAATTGACAGCATCCAAATCAATAAACATGGGCGTCAATTGCTGTATTACCTTCTTCCATTGATAATCGAAATACCGTGGAAAAACCGTATGCGTTCGATTTAGATTCTATAAAGCTGTTAACCACCAATTAATCGGCGTGTTGCAGAATGTTGATAAAACGCGGAAAGAAGGAGAAAGAATTAAACTAAATCTGGAACAAATTTTGATGAGAAAGTGCAAATATCCTCCACGGAGCAAATCATGGAGCATTCCATAACTAACTAGAATAGAGATTCTCTAATTTACCCTTCTCATGTTAAACAATCATGAAATCTGATAATTCCATCCAAATATTTAGTCCATTAGATCAGCCTAAATACACGGTGGAGATTAAGAAGGAGATTGGAATAATAAGGGGAAAAGGATTTGAATACAATCATATATATATATATATATATATATATATATATATATATATATATATATATATATATATATATATAACCATTAATGATGCATGTCTATCATTTTTGTACAGGGAAATTAGTTGAGAGCATCATGATGCGCAAATATGGGGTTGGAAACATTACAGAACACTTCAAAAGTTTCAACACTATTTACAATGGAGCTCAAGTAACACTACTTCCATCACTTTATATTCTCTCTGTCCGCCATTAGCAGTCACAATTTATTATTTTAAAATCCATCCACTACTAAGAGTCCTGGTTTAGTTTTATTATAAATGGTCGGTAGACTCCACTTTGCACTAATTTATTTCACTCACATTCTATTATAAAATTAATATATAAAAATGAGCCACACAATTTCATTATCTTTTTTCAATCACTTTCCTTTACAGTATATTTTTTATAACTCGTGCCAAACTGAAACTGGATTCCTAATGACGGACGGAGGATTACTATTTTCAACTCTTCGAAAATGTGCCCTAAAAAGATGTCTTGAATAATAATGCTAAGAGATTATTTTCCTTGTATGCTTAAGCTTATTAGTAAATTTTGTACAATTATTGTGTATCATATCAATTTTAGGAGCGGCAAGATGCAACACACAAATTGGCAGACGACGAGGAACTGGATCTGATCCTCGTCGTTGGCGTATGGAACTCTAGCAACACATTATCCCTTCAGGCAGTGACGGAACTAGAAATTTAAAGAAGCCGGGGCTAAAATTTAATAAAAGTGTTGCATAACACGTCCTTGTTATATGCGGATGATACACGCAGCTTCGTGGATATTAGCACGACCCGTGAAGATGTTATATTTACCTTTGCGGTGACTAAGAATAATTTGCAAGTTTGTGTGTGGTATATTAAAGAGTAAAAGTACTATTTTGATCCTAAATATATGATCAAAATACGATCATTAACTCCAGAAATATTGAAAATATTGATAAGATTGATAAAGCTCATTATAAAGCTCACTCTTAATTAACGCTACTTTTTTAGGGAGAATTAATTATAGTGTTAACTAAACTCATCTAACACATAAATCCTCTTTCGATTACTTTACACACTAAGAATTCATCATAAAATGTGTCACTCAAATATGAAGATAGAATAGTTTAGAATAAAAATAACGAGAATTATGGATATCCAAAACCGGAATTATATAAACACAAAGAGTTACTAACACATCCGTAAAATTCTACAGATTTAGTTGCTCATAGACAAATAACATAAATCCATATATCGAAGGGAAAACATTGAAAACATTTAAAAACAATCTAAGATAAACCCAAAGGAAGAATCTTAAAAGCTTCAATTTTCTCTTTACTTCAAGCTCCAAACTTCAAGTGTGAACAATGACAAAAGATCAAGAATTGTCAAGATGATCAAGTCAAGTGCAAAGAGCAGGAAAAGAATAGTTTTGATAAAGTATGAGGGGGTATTTATAGGCTCAAGGACGTTTTTCTTCAACTTCAACTTCAACTTCAACTGTATGATTTTTGGCCCAACATGATAAGTCATGGATGGAGAGTAGTTCGAACAGCTACGCCACATAAACTCAACGAGCCACTGAATTGATCTTAGCGGACCGCTACGAGTCTTATAGACTTCTTGTAACATTACAAAAATGGGGTTAGACAAATTTACTTTTTTTTAAAGAAAATCATCAAACTGGAGTTAATCGATAAATTTTTATGAATAGTATTAGTACATGTAAGAATAAATAGAGTATTAAATGGAAAAAGTTTTATCTAAATTCTAAAACTTACCGTGGGATATTATGAATTTACAAAAAGAGAGTGATATTAGTCATAGTTAAATAATACTATTCAACAATCTAAGAAAGAATCGCAATTACTACTATTATTAGTATTATTTTTAGTATGCAATAATTGTAAATTGATTGAACAAATCCTTTTTTCCATAGTGTCGATAATTATGTGTGACAATAGATGAATGTATGTCCTCCAAAAGAGTGGAGATGGACTGATCTAGAGAAAAATAGATATGTCTATACTAAATTAAGATATTTACATAAATATTATAAGAAGTAATAAAGAAATCAATAATAATTAGAAAAGATGAAAAGTGATGAATAGGCGAGAATATTCAAGTAGCTAAAGCCATGATTTTATTTGTCTGCTTTCTTCCATATAAAGTTATAATCAATGTTGAACTAATTTTAAAAACCGAACTAGAGATCAAATTAAAACCATTAGATCTAGTGTTTTTGATGAGATGCACTTGTGTACAAATTATTTCGGTCTTCATAACAAACTCATTTTACTTCATTTTAGTAGGTTTATAACTTCATTCCGGTACGTAATACCTTGAAACTACGTTATGTTTTTATTCACTTCCTATAGGTTTTGAAATGATTCAACACATGCTTCATTCGAATTCATTGAACTGAGTTTTTATTTTATTCACTTTAGAAAATACGATTCATTTCAGTAGGTTTATTAATTCATTCAAAAACATTATTACTTCATTGGACAAGGTTTTTAATTGGTTCTAGTAGGACTTCAAATGCTTCTACACATACTTCATTCAAATAGTTTATTACATCATTCCACGTGCTTATTACACCATTCAATTAGGCTATCACTATTTTATTGTCATAGCTGGAATTTCAGGATCGTCACATCGTTGACGAGACAGTCTTGACATCTCCGTCCGCCGACTCTTGCCGAGAGAACAAATGAAGACAAGATCGATCACAGAACAAGTGTACGTGGTGTCGATTCACAGCAGCGGCCAGAGAGCGTCGTGGCAGCGATGATAGACATTGCAGAGAGAAAGAGCGGTACGCGACGATGTAACTTCCTGTATGTACTACAATATACAGTAATCCTAATAGAATGAAGTAAAAACCTACTGATATGATTTAATATATTTTGGAATGAAATTAAGTCCTCCTAATATGCTACGACTTAGTATAGGGATCGAAACTAAAATAAATGTTAATATGAATTATCCAAATACAGTTTGTAAATTATGAGAATTTTGCAAAGATGTTTACTAATTACATAACATTTTATTTCACTTGTGACAGTAATTCGTGAATTGTGGTGGTTATTAAAATAATGAAAACTGAAGAATAAATGAGATGAGGGTATAAATATATAGCATATGATGTTAATGAGGACAATGGAATACTATTGAAGAAATAATATTGAGAGTAAAAAGAATTATATACAAAATAGGATTATTGGTAATGTATGATTTATTGTGTCGTACATGTGATACGCTAACTTAGCAAAAATATGTGAACGAATTGGAGGAAAAAATGGGTTGGTAAGTGGTCATAACGATTTCTAGGTTACGCCTCGTGCTTGATTATTGTTTTTGGATACATTTAGGGATGTCAGTGTAGCCCGCAACACATAGGTTGACCCGAATAGCCTGCCAAATTTATTGAGTTATGGCTGAAAATTTCTAGCCCGATAAAATTAAAACCAAATTAGCCCGCACCCGATTAACCCGCAACCTGTTACGGTCAAACCCGAAAACCCGATAAAATTTCTATTATTATATTTTTCTACTCTTAATTCGACACTTCATTGATTAATTTTAAAATATAAATAACTAAAAAAATATCTTCTAATTTTATATATTAAA
The DNA here is from genome assembly GCF_004379255.2 of Salvia splendens. Taxonomy (NCBI): domain Eukaryota; kingdom Viridiplantae; phylum Streptophyta; class Magnoliopsida; order Lamiales; family Lamiaceae; genus Salvia; species Salvia splendens. The sequence continues at coordinate 23,682,484 of NC_056036.1, read as the reverse complement.
TATATAAATTACATATTAAATTTTTATTAATATAATAGTTGATAAGTAAATTATAAACTTTAAATTCACTAAAAAAATATTTAAATTTCTAAAATATGCACTAAAATTTCACTAAATATCTCAAATATTAGTATTTGATCATGTTTATGATTGAGTTTAAGCATATATCTTAAATTTATTATAATTAAATATTTTACACTTTATGAATACAACTAATTTTCATCATTATTTATAGGATTGATCGCATGTTAATCTTATCAGTAGCAACCCGATTAATACGCTGGGCTAGTCCGAAACCCGAGCTTTTAGGATTAGGGTTGAACTTTTATAACTCGAAAGAAATCACAATCCGATTGACCCGTAACCTGAATAGGGTTGGCCCGAAACCTGACGGGCAGACCCGTGACATCCCTAGATACAGTTGTCATGTATCGATCCACTTTTTTGTGCCTTAATTTTTTTTATTACGTGGCAATTTTATTTTTGTATGATTATTTTCCATTTAATTGGAAATGTATGTTTATTTATTAATTGTGGTCTGCGATACTTATTTGAAGGAAATCGTTACGACCGCAATTTCTAAGGATAGAAAGTCCGGTTGATCGCGACTAGGGGAGGATGAAAGAAGCGGGGAAGAAAGGGGAAAACTGTGGCACAACTGAAACCTGAACTGAAATAACCCAAATAATATATATCAGAGTGCACGATACAAAGAGCGCAAACTCGACTTTTACATTGCAGCAGAAGAGTCAAGAGCAGATAACGTCGTGTATGGAGACACGTCGCATCCGAGTACTATTCTATCGAAGGATCTTCATCGTCTATGCTCAACACCGCCCGCCGTCATCACTGCTCAACCTGCACATTTTTAAAACATATGCAGGGCTGAGTACTTGGTATACTCAGTGGACACATGCCGAAATATATTTTAATAAAAACTAGTTTTGTCAAGCCACTCTTTGAGTGAACTCGAGGTTTTAGGAAAAGGTCCGAGAACACAAAAACATTTTCCTTTTCCCTTATCAAAAGCGATCTGTCGATCTATTTTCCTGGAACATATGCCGTATCTGAATTAACTCCTGGTGAAATGAATTCACAAAACTCCTGGTGAAATGAATTCACAAAACTCCTGGTGAAATGAATTCACGAAACGAATTCACGAAACTCCTGGTGAAATGAATTCACGAAACTCCTGGTGAAATAAATTCACGAAACTCCTGGTGAAACGAATTTACAAAACTCTTAGTCTAGTAGGGACATCGCCTTGCTAGACAATCAGATAGGCAAAGTTCAAAACAAAACATGGCTTGACATAACTTTCAAAACTTCCTTTTTCCTCAAGGAACACTCTTGAAACATAAACTCATTTTTCTATTTTCAAAAGCTGAACACAAAATCCGAAAACATAACCTTCAAAACTTCACTTTTTTTCTCATAAACATATTTGGATCAAAGCTCATTTCTATCGGAGAAAGTCGAACTCAAATATCAACAAAGGCTATACCTCATAAGCACCAATAAGGCAACACATAACATCATACCTTAAATAGAAAGCACACAAAAACACCTCTCATAAAAACTGTAATCTAAACAGAAAGTCCACGTAACATCTCATAATAAAAAGAAAGCTCACTAAAATACTTTTCGCAAAAACTTTATAGTATACAGAAAGCCCACTAAATACTTTTCATAAAAACTGTAAACATACTTTAAACTGAAAGCTCACTAAAATACTTTAGTTCGAAAGCCCACATAAAAACACTTTAGTTCGAAAGCCTACAAACATATACCACAATAGAAAGCACGTAAAATACTGTTCGTAAAAACTGTGATTTTAACAGAAAGCCTACATAAAAACACTTTAGTTCGAAGCCTACATAAAAATACTTTAGTTCGAAAGCCCACAAAATACTTTTCATAAAAACTGTAAACATACTTTAAACTGAAAGCTCACTGAAATACTTTAGTTCGAAAGCCCACCTCGTTCGCTTAAAACTCCTTAACTTGGATTTTCCCGACTCCACCCTTAACTTGCGGAGATAACCTTTTGAAAACAACAACGTACTAATAAGACTCGAGAAATTCTTAAACTTTAATTAGAACTAGAATGCATGCCCTAATTAATCATTGCCCAAGAACTTAATTAGAATTCTTGGACAAGACCAAATTAATTTCAGCCCAAGCTCCTTCGTAAAATAATTCCGTCCGACTCTATCTTCAAATATTTCTGCAACCCAAGACTTCAGCCCAATAAGAAATTCTCGGCCCAACTGCTCTTCTCCTCCTTTAATTTCCTCAGGCCCAACTTAAATTAAATCCTTGGCCCAACTCCTTATTGATTGACTGGCCCAACTAATTAAATGAGAGCCCAAGTATGGACACCTCCTTCCCATTCATCTCGGTCGACTCTCTCTCTCTACCTATCTCCTCTCCCCCTTTTCTTCTCAAATCCCTAATCGAAAAGAAGTAGCGCCTCCCTCATTTTCTCTCGCTGCACCCCGATGAAAACGCCGCTCCGCCGGTCTCGTCTCCCGGCTCTATGTTTCAATTTCGCCATTTCCTCGATCGTAAGGCCGAGAGGCAGCCCTTTCCTCATTTCCTCCCGGCGAATCGCTGCCCCTTCCACAGCACTCTCAGAGTCCGCCGTCGTCCCGTGCCGTTCGCCGTTGTCTCCCATCTCTCTCTTTTCTCCTTCGGCAAAACGCTCGCCTCCGCTCGGAATTCCCTCCGACGTCCCTAATTCACTCGCCACTGGGATCTTTCTCCGTCGAGCTCTCCGGACGGGAGCGACACCATCGCCCCTCGCTCTATATTCATTCGGCGGCGTCGACACAGCCGCCACTGCCTCGGGCTGCTGCTCCAGCAGCGCCGCCGCTACAGTCAGTTGAGTTCTCCGGAGCTCCGTCGTCACCCAGATTGAACATCCCTGTCTGTCGGGCTCCGTCGGCTCGGAGTCACGGTGGAGTCCGCACGACAGCCTTCGAGGCTCCGCCGTCAACCGATCCTCATCGGGCAACTCCAATTACTTAGCTAAGTCTTCCATCCTAGCTTATACTAGTTCTTGAGAGTTCACTGAAATGAGTTCTTACTCCTATACATGTGATGCATGTAATCGACATTAGAGAAACAAAGAACGAAGAAGGAGCGAAGAGCGTGAAGACAACTCAAATAACACGTGTGCATGGACTCAAGCACACGAGACAAACGCGGGAAAAGAGTACACGTGGCATGAAGATGAGCTGGATAGTAGTTAGTTAGCTCTACCGCTTTCAAGTTAGTTACGATTAGTTGAGTTAGTTACTCGAGCTAGCTGCTTTATAAGATGTAATTCCTTCATTTTGTAATCTCATCTCAGAATTAATGCAATTTGTTGGTTCTTCTTCATTCTCTACTCCTCTTCGTGGTTCAATCCAAATAGGTGCAATTCCGGTTGTTGTTTCACCTATCAACGACCCCGATTCCGCACCAAGTGGTATCAGCCTCTTCGATCCGACCCCTGTGATGGTGGACACACGTTCCGCCGATATGCGGCGGTTGGAAAAGCTAGTCAAAACAACAATGGTGGACTTCTCTGCTAAGATCTCTGATTCTGATCGGCGTCGTGAAGAATCAGAGGAAGCACGCGATCTCACATTCAAAGAATTCAGAGAGGAACTCCTTGCTCTGCAATTGCAACAAAATGAACTGATGTCTCGCTTCGTTTCACCACCGAATGGTGCTCAGAATGCTCACTTTGCTGGTGGCGCGCAACCTCGCCAACAATACTTTGCTACTCGACAATCAAAGGTTGGCTTTCCTATTTTCAGTGGTGAAGATCTACCTGGTTGGATCCTTCGTTGTGATCATTTTTTTGCGGTGGATCTGACACCGGATGAAGCAAAAGTGCGTCTCGCGGTGATTAACTTCGAAGGCCGCGCACTTCAATGGTTTCAAAACTGGGCTAAGTATCAAGATCGAGCTATGGCGACTCCATGGCCGATGTTTCTAAGAGCTTTGGAAGGCAGATTTGGCGATCAATTACTGGGCGATCCGATGACTGAGCTTCTGGCACTCAAACAAACAGGTTCGTTTGCCGATTACCATGATCGATTCGAACTATTGCTTGGTCGTGTGTCTTTATCTGAAGCCTATGCTATCAGTCATTTTATTAATGGATTGAAATCGCATGTACAAAAAGCAGTAAGAATGTTCATGCCACAAACTTTAGTACATGCCTATGCCTTAGCCAGATTGCAAGATCTATTTACTAATGCTAGAGATGTCATTCCCTCAACCTCTAAGCGTTTTAGTAGCAATGACTTTAGATCTACTTCAAATTCTACTCCATTACTACCTACTCCTACTATGCCTGCTGTTAAAACCAGAAGTCTATTAACTGAGGAAGAAATGGCAGAAAAGAGAGCTAAAGGATTGTGCTATGGCTGTGATGAAAAATTTGATAGAGGGCATAGATGTGCTAGGAAACAATTATACTTATTGGAAATAGATGATGGAGTAAGAGAGTTATCTGTTGATGCTGAAAATCAAGATGAAGAAATTAATGATGAGGAGAATCCTCTTATTTCAATTCATGCTATAAACGGTTCACCATCTAGAGGTTTTCGCACAATGAGAGTTACTGGTCGTATTGGTAAGAGAGCTGTCCATATACTGATTGACTCGGGCAGTACTCAACTTTTTGGATATCCAATTGGCTAAAAAGATGGGACTCCAACTTACTTCTGTCAATCCAGTGATGGTTGATGTGGCTGATGGAAATCGTTTGGAATGTAATTCTATGTGCAGAGGAATGCGTTGGTTGTTGAGAGGGACCCCATTTGTAACTGATGTTCTCCTACTTCCTTTGGGGAGCTGTGATATGGTATTGGGGATCCAATGGCTAGAAACATTGGGTGTTATTCAGTGGGATTTCAAGAACTTGACTATGGACTTCACCTTAAATGGTAGAAGACATGTGGTAAGAGGAGGAAATAATGAGCTACAAGTTCACACAATTTCAGAGAAGGAAATGAATAAAATCCGCACTCACTCTGATGGAATTCAACTGTGCTGCATACAAGTAACCAAGGAAGGTAATCCTACACTATTTTCTAAAGAAATCACTGATGATTCTGAGGTTTCCATTCCTGACAGTATTCAGTCATTTTTGGAGGAGCAGAAGGCTATTTTTGCTGAGCCTACTTCACTACCTCCACTGAGATCTCATAACCATATAATTACACTTGTACCAGGCTCTTCACCTGTTAATTCCAGACCCTATAGACACTCGGCTATACAAAAGACTATCATTGAGAAGCAGGTGGCTGATTTGCTTAAACAAGGTTTTATCCAACCTAGTTCCAGTCCATTTTCTTCCCCGGTGGTCTTAGTAAAGAAGAAAGATGGCACATGGAGGATGTGCGTGGATTATACAAAGTTGAATAAGATTAACATCAAAGATAAATACCCTATTCCACTCATAGATGAACTTCTTGATGAGTTGAAAGGAGCTACTGTCTTCTCCAAGATAGACTTGAAAGCAGGATATCATCAAATCAGAATGGAAAAGGAGGACATCCCTAAAACTGCTTTTAGAACTCATGATGGACACTATGAATTTGCCGTGATGCCTTTTGGACTCACCAATGCGCCAGCCACGTTTCAAAGTTTGATGAATGATGTGTTTAGACCATTCTTGAGGAAGTTTGTGCTTGTGTTTTTTGATGATATACTGATATATAGCACTAATGTGGAGACTCATTTGATTCATTTGAAGCTGGTTTTCCAGAAGCTCCATGACTACACTCTTTTTGCTAAAGAGAGCAAATGTGATTTTGCTAAAGAAAAGGTTGAATATCTGGGTCATATTATCTCTGCTGATGGGGTAGCTACTGATCCTAAGAAACTTCAAGCCATGAAAGACTGGCCTACACCAACTGATGTCTCTAAACTCAGAGGGTTTCTTGGACTTACAGGCTATTACAGGAAGTTTATCAAAGGCTATGGTATAATTTGTCGACCTTTAACTGATTTATTGAAGAAAGATGCCTTCTGTTGGACGGCAGAAGCTGAAGCAGCTTTTGTTGCTTTAAAGAAAGCCATGTTATCGCCACCAGTTCTAGCACTCCCTGACTTATCCTTGCCCTTTGTGGTAGAGACTGATGCATCTAGTTACGGGATAGGGGCTGTACTGATGCAAAACAATCACTCAATTGCTTTTATTAGCAAAACACTCTCTACAAGAAACAGAGCTTTATCAGTATATGATAAAGAGTTGCTAGCTATTGTGTTTGCAGTTACACATTGGAGTCATTATCTGAGTGCTCATCCATTTGAAGTCAGAACAGATCATAAGACCTTAAGCCATCTACTCAAACATAAACTCTCCACACCTGCTCAACTTAGCTGGTTATCAAAACTAATGGCATTTAATTTTGAAATCACATACAAGAAGGGTGTAGAGAATGTGGTTGCTGATGCACTCTCACGAGTTCATTCCTCTGAAATCTTCTGTATGGCTATCACTACCATATCTACAGATGTATATCCTCAGATCCAAGCCACATGGGAATCAGATTCCCAATTAAAGAAGCTGATTGCAGAACTACAACAGCAACCTGATGCTCAATCTAAATATTCGTGGATTGGCAACCAACTCAGAAGGAAAGGCAGACTTGTAGTAGGTAATGATATGGATTTAAGACTCAAGATAATCCAATTGTTCCATAACACTAGTACAGGTGGTCACTCAGGAATCTTAGCCACCTACAAGAGACTTTCTTCTTTATTTTATTGGGTGAACATGGAGAAGCAAATAAGGAACTATATCAGAGAAGGTGACATTTGTCAACGCTATAAATATGATAATAGCGCGTCTCCTGGTCTTCTTGAGCCACTACCTATGCCTGCATGGTCTCAAGTAAGCTTAGACTTTATTGAAGGATTGCCACTCTCTCATGGTAAGTTTACTATCTTGGTTGTAGTGGATCGCCTCACCAAATATGCTCATTTCATGTCTCTATCACATCCATACTCGACCCTTACCGTGGCTCAACTTTCTTAGATCACGTTTTCAAACTCCATGGCTTACCAAACATTCTGATCAGTGACCGAGACAAGGTCTTTATGAGCAACTTCTGGTCCGATTTCTTCAAGTTACAAGGGGTGGAACTACACATGTCAACAGCTTATCATCCTCAATCAGATGGACAAACTGAAGTTGTGAATAGATGTCTTGAAACCTACCTGCGCTGTATGTGTGGAGATCAACCATATGACTGGAGCAAGTGGCTCAGTTTGGCCGAATTCTGGTACAATACTTCATTCCATTCGGCTATTGAAACCACTCCTTTCGAGGCTTTATATGGGTATCCTCCACCCATACATATTCCTTATTTTAGAGGCGATTCTACTGTCCATGATGTGAACGAAAGCTTGCTTGCTAGAGAGACAATGTTGGAAGTTCTTAAACATCACTTAAGCCGTGCTCAGAAACGTATGAAGCAGCAACATGATAAGCATCGTTCTGATCGCACATTCGCGTTGGGAGATTGGGTTTATCTGAAACTTCAACCATATCGCCAGAATACCCTACGCGATCGACAATTTCATAAGCTAAGTCCTAGATATTTCGGTCCTTTCAAGATTATCGACAAATATGGTGAAGTGGCGTACAAACTCTCATTACCGACAGACTCGAAGATGCACCCGGTTTTCCATGTGTCTCAATTGAAGAAGAAAATGGGACCTATCGAGCAGCTACACGGAACACTACCGGAAGTGGGTAACTCCACCTTTCTCGAACCAGTGCAAATTTTGGAACGAAGGTTGGTTAAACGTGGCAATAAACCAGCAACACAGGTCTTAATACATTGGGCAAATTCATCTCCAGAAGATGCTACATGGGAATTTCTTCACGATATTCAAGAACGTTACCCTCTTTTTAAACCTTGAGGACAAGGTTACTGGATGGGGGGAGATTTGATGCATGTAATCGACATTAGAGAAACAAAGAACGAAGAAGGAGCGAAGAGCGTGAAGACAACTCAGATAACACGTGTGCATGGACTCAAGCACACGAGACAAATGCGGGAAAAGAGTACACGTGGCATGAAGATGAGCTGGATAGTAGTTAGTTAGCTCAACCGCTTTCAAGTTAGTTACGATTAGTTGAGTTAGTTACTCGAGCTAGCTGCTTTATAAGATGTAATTCCTTCATTTTGTAATCTCATCTCAGAATTAATGCAATTTGTTGGTTCTTCTTCATTCTCTACTCCTCTTCGTGGTTCAATCCAAATAGGTGCAATTCCGGTTGTTGTTTCACCTATCAACGACCCCGATTCCGCACCAACATGATTCCTGTGGAAGGACTTTGATGGGTTTGCTACTGTTCCATACTTGATGTGAGGATCCTATTGGAAATTCTAAGTTCGTGTGCTATGTATTTGTTCTATATGATGCAAAGAGTAGTGTGGTGGTGTTGGGGGAATTACCTCACTTGGTGAATCCTTGGTTTCTTGGCTGCCACCCCTTGCTTCCTGCCACTGCCTCTCCCTTGATACTCATTGGTATTACTCGAACTTTAGGGCGCTTGAGAGGTGTGTGGAAGGAGATGGTGTTGGGGCTGGTATTTATAGTCAAAACTCCTTGGCATTTTGTGTCTAATTTGGGTTAAAGATTCTCTCTTCTTTTTGATTTTGGGCTTAAAGCTTCACTACTAAATTGGTGTAAGGCATGGGAGAGCTCCAATTTCTATTTTGAGCTAACAACTAACCTCTCTTTTTGAGCTCCATAATTATGTTGATCATACTAAATTGGTGTAAGCTTGGGGCTGCCTCTCTTAGCTGTTCCTCCAGCTTTGGTGATGGAGTTTCTCTTGCTCCAATGAGCTTGGTGATGAGCTTACTTTACAGAAGCCTTTTTGTCTTGATTCCCTTTTGGTGAAACTTGAAACAGCCAAGTTTGGCTAGCTCTCTTAGCCTTGGTTGGGTTTCGGGCTGTCTTGTTTAGCCTATCTCCATCCCCTTCTATATGTGGTTTGATCTCCCCTATTCCCCCAACTATGAGTCCATTCTAACCCCATTTCTTATGCTAATTCTGCAGGGTTCTCCAGGTGTCCTTCCTTGGCTGCCACAATTTCTTTGGAGTCTCATGGGCTGAATTTTGAGGAGAAAAGGAGGAAAGGAGGAAGAAGACAAGCTCTCCTTTGGTTATGGAGCTGTCGAGAATCTGGGGGATTGGAGGAGAGATTTTGCTCCAAGAAAGTGATCCTCCCAAAGTAGCTAAATGTCAAGTCTAAATCCTTGTATTTCATAGAGGAGTGACTGTAACTATTTGTTTCTGTGAAAAGGTGTCGCAAGTTTATATGTATAGGCGTGTAGTACCTGTGTAGCACTCTATTTCACTACTTGCATTCCTACTTTCCCAGAATTTGTAATTCAAAACTTAAATTTCCTTGCACCTAAATTTCCAACCGTCTCTTCATCCTATTTTTTTTATACTCCAAAAATCTGTACACGAAAAGTCGGGGTATTACAGAAATTAAAGCCCATTTAATTTCCTAGGTGTGTTATTAACTATTTAGGATTATGCATATTTATTTTAGTCATTTTGATGGTGATTTTCGATCCTCTCTATTTATTTGAGTACAACTATTCTTTTCTTTGATTTAATATTTTGCTTTGGGATATTTATCCAAATTAAACTCTCCTATTTATTCAAGGGAATTTTTTACCCTTTTGCTTATTCGCATGGAATTTTCAAATTCCCTAGTGCTCTTGAGAAAGAAATTAATTTTGTGGCTTTAATTTATATCTTCTTTTATTTTTTCCATGAATTGAATCCCAAGTCAAATATTTCCTATGGAACTTTCCATAATTATCAAACCGTAGCCCCTCTTAATTATGAAATTCGAAACTATCCTATTTATTAAGAGAGGGAATTTTAGGATTGGTATACTGGAAAGCACATTTCGAGTCAAGAAAATACTTAATAATTAATCAAATTGATTTTGTCTAATTCAAGTGACTATCAAGATTATAACAAATTACTTGCTAAATAGCTTGAAAGTTAAGAAAGTCTGGTTGATGCACTATAAGTTAAAATCCTTTGGTGGTTTAACGGAATCAGAATATTTAGAGGTGCAATATAGAAAGACTAGCAAGTCTCAATAGTCTACACCATAGGAGACGAGCAAAGAGTTAAGATCTGTAGTGAGAGTTAAATCCTTGTTGACTACTCCAAGCATTCTTCTAAAAGAATGGGATAGTTACATAAGAAGATATCGAAGTCTCTCTAGGACAAGTTCGATATCTGAACATTTTTACTCAATAACACCTTATTATTGATGGATATACGTTGGAAACAATGAGTTATACCTTAAAGAAACTACCATAACATCAGTACCTTCTACAAAACACGAGTTATGGACTAGAGGCTAGTCTAGTCCAACACATCTCAAGGTGTGGAGTTATTCCAACACATGTTTAGGAAAAGGTATCCAAGTAATTGGAGTTGTGACTAAGATATGTTTTAAGGTTATTACAAATGATAGAAATAGTACAAGTTTTAAATTCTTCAAAACTAAAAGGTATTTGTGTACACAAATACTATATTCTTGTACCTAAGATAATTGTAAGAGTCATGTCGTAGTGGGAGTGTTTCTTGCAAACATAACAAGTTCATGGGTCTAAGAGAATCTTCAGACTCGGTCTTAGATCAACTTGAACCTAATCCCTGTAACTGCAAGTATGTATTGACTCATTTAGATAATCATTTTGATAAGATGATAGATTTTGAATAACAATCTTAAATAGACAAGAATGTTTGAAAGACTTGCGATACTACCTATAGACTACTTCAGCCAGTGTGGGAGCTAGTGGATCTGCAAGTGTGATGCACTATGTTAGAGTTTTGTATACTAGAAATCACCTTTCGAGTGATTGGATATTGTAATAACTCTTATTTTATTTTCCAAGGAATAAAGCGAATTATTTTTGTGATAATGTTGTTATGTTTTACATTTAATGGTTGTTTTATTACATGTTTAAATGTATAAGAAACTTAACAAAGTCTAAGTCTTTGTTTTAGTAGACCGGTTGTGAGCGTCGTCCACTTTAAGGTAACACGGTCAGTTCTGAACAAAGAAAAATAAGAATTTCACAACCTAGATAGGCTTTGACTACCTATCGAGAAAGATTGCAATGTCAGTCCGATTGTTTCTAAGCTTTAGTGAAAAAAGATGACATTGGTGTGGTATAACACTTAACGTATCTAACAGCAAGACGTGTCTTTATGCTATCTACTGAAAGATGAGATCTTGATAAATAAGTATTTCTTAATCTATATACGTTAGCATTGAACATACGATGTTGATTATGCACTACTTTGACTTATAAAATGGTGTGGGTTTTTCGTAACCCGATAAGCCTGATATATTGGGTGGTGGTGATTAATATCTAGCGGTGCTAGGATTGCTATTATGTAGAAATGCAGGCGGGGGGAGTCTCGTTTGATAATGTCCTCAAGAGGAGCCTGAAACAAGGTTTTATTATTCAGAACCTAGCTAGTTGGAGTTTGATTACTCCATGAATAATATATAAGTGTTTCGTGCTAATTCCACTCTAGAAATTAATAAGAAATTAATTAATTTTTGTCCATAGCTGACAATAATTAATTAATGGACATTTCTATCTTAAGGGCGGGAAATAAACATTTTATTTAAAATAGAAACCTGGATTACTCGTAATTTCGGATTTGTATGGGCAGTGCAATATTATTTCTGTAGTAGCTGCAAATAATATTCCAATATAAGCTTGTTATTAAATTGTGGGTTCAATTTAATTAGTCCTAAGCTAATTGGGGGAGGCCATATCCAAAACCTTCCGTAGATCCCTTTCTGGACCCAATATGAACTAAATATAAATAGAAGAATAAAGGAGAGACAAAAATATATAATATTTTATTGAAATTTTCGTCCCCCCTGCATCAAGAAGTGGACGATTTTTTCAGCTCTCCTCTGTGAGAATTTCTGTCTTCTTTATTCGAGTCCTAGTGTTCTGGTGAGATCAGCCCACACTGATATCGGAATACGGTTCGGGAACCAGTCAGAAGATTCGTGGTCGAGTATTGAAGATCGACACGTGGAGAAGTAGCAAGCCATCCGCGATTCTTTGGAGAATCAAGAAGTTACAACTTCTGTTCCGTAGAAAAACATGTTTTAGGTTTCAATTAATCAAAAATATGTTTTAATTCAAGTTATGAGCATGATACATATGATAATTGTGCGATCTATTTCTCTGATTAATTCATGCTTCCACTGACAACCCCATCACACTTTTTATTAGCACTAAAAATACCTGCAAGTATACAGGGTTAAAATAGTATAGCTAATGGTCAGTACCGAATATCGAACACATGGAAAACAGACACAGACAGTCTATCTTCTACTAAGCTTCTTTCACTATTTGGAAAATCGAGAGAAAATTGGATTTTTGAAAATAAAAACTTTTAAAAGTGGAAGTAAGCAACTTTTGCAGATAAAACACAGAGATAAATATATGAGATAAGGGAATTCCAGGGATGTGCGTGTTAGGTTTGGTATACTGAAAAGCATGTTTCAAGCAAGTTCGCGCGAATAAAATCTTGCTTGTATACGAAAAACTCTACAATCCACTTTTAACCCGATTTAGTATTATTTAAGCAGTATCGCACAAATAGGATGTAACACCCCGAAAAATAAAGGAGAGGAAAAAAAATTAATATAATAAAAACCAAACTAATTTAGTTAAATCTTTTCCTAGTTGACTTGATCAAATATATTTCTCCAAACCCCATCACCAAACGATTTCCTCATATCTCCACTCCCTAAAATCTCTCCAACAAACCAAATCCAATCTTTAAAGACACATATCCATAGTAATATATATATACACCCAGACCGTTCCACAATCTTTACTCCTCCAAATTCTGAGATAACAAAGGGAGTAGAGAAAGCCGTGAGTTTCATTCCTTCCTGTAATTGCAAAATCTCTCCCTTCCAAAAAGGTATATCCCTCCCAATTACATATGAAATTCCTGCTGCATATTTTCATGATTCACGGTAATTCACTCAAATGAATTTCATACAACACTTTGAAACTTTTTAGAGACCTTTTATGCGTTCAAGCTCCAATCTTTAATTCCCGATGAAGTACTTTAGCCCTTCGAATCAAATCGTTTGACAATCGTTTATAGATTCTGAAATTTAATTAAACGGTGTATTAGAAATGGGCCACTCACCCCTTAAAAGGCCTCATAAGGGGGAGGGTTATCCACTCTTATATAGACAAGCTAGGATCATCACCAAGTCGATGTGGGACAAGATATTAGATTTTAACACGCCCCCTCACGTGTGGGCCGGAATGACACATCGGACTTCCATCACGTGGGCAGGCAAGAGAAGAGATAAAGAGATATAATCCATCATCGACTTGGGCCCGCTCTGATACCATATTAGAAATGGGCCACTTACCCCTTAAAAGGCCTCATAAGGGGGAGGGTTATCCACTCTTATATAGACAAGCTAGGATCATCACCAAGTCGATGTGGGACAAGATATTAGATTTTAACACGGTGGAATAAATAAAAGATTAGTTTTGAGTGGGAAAACAAAATAAAGGGAGAGAGAGGCACCACCAGAGGCAGAGGCGGACGGCGGCGACAGCGGGCTGTGGCGGCTGGATCGGGACCGATGACGACGGTGGCAACTGTTGCAGGATCGAAATGGAGAGTAGGCGTGAGAGAGTTAGAGGAAGAGACGGAGAGTCTCTGATTTAGGAAGAAAATTGGAGTTCTGTTTTGGGAATTTTGAGAAGTAAATGAGAGAGACGTGAGATTTGGAGAGGGAGAGAGGTGCTGCTTTGATAATTTGGGGATTTCAATTATGAAATAAAGGAGAAACATGGCCGATGGATGTCAGGGAGTATATGTTTATTTTTTTTATTATTATTTTTTTTTTCTTTTCCTTATTATTAGTCTTAGGTAGTTGGGCTGAAAATTGATTTAGAAGTTTGGGCCATAGAGTTTAATTGTTTAGAAGTGGGCCAGTTTATTTGTGGAGTGGGTCGGTAGTTTGGAGTATTCTGGTGATGGGTTGGACTTTGGTTGTTTAGTGGAGTTAATTATTGTTCTCCAGCCCGATAAATTAAATAATTTTTTGAACTAATGTTGGATAGAAATTTATCTTACAGAAGTATGTTTACTTTGTAATAAAGACGAAGAATAAAGTGAGCGCACACATAGAATACATGCATTGTTTTAAATTAATTTATTTTGCATAGTCTGATTTTAGCATATCATATTATTTCAAAAGGGTTTTCTTTCGCAAGCGAGTAAGGAGAAGTGAGAGTTTTCAAGTTAAGAATATTAAGAGAACGAGGTAGGCTTTCTTTTTAAATAAGGGCAATGCTCTAAGTATATTTTTTATGTGAAATATATTGTGTCATGTCGTATTTTGTTTTTAAGGATGTGGCTATCTGATCGCCCTAGTGGGGAGTGAGTCCCTACTAAAAGTTATGAGTTTAATCGAATTCGGGTTTGTCTAGGGAACGAGTCCCTATTCAAGCTAGTGTACACAGAGGGGATCGTGCGCTAGCTTTTGAGTTGGCCGGTCCGGTGATCGAGGATGTGGCCACGTTCTCGTTTCACATATGAGGTTCAGATATGGTACGAGAAAAATGGGCTGCGCGGCCATACTTTTGAGCGAGAAAATGTTTTGGGTGACTTGGTCTTTTATAAAACCCCGAGTTCACTTTTAAATGCTGACGCAATATTTTATAAAATGTTTTCGGCATGAGTCCACTGAGTGCATCAAGTACTCAGTCCTGCATTTTCTTTTTAAAAATTTGCAGGTTGAGCGTGACGGGCGCGGTGGGTGTTGAGCAAGACCGTTGAAGAAATTTATGTGTTTAGAATGTGTCATGTCTTCACACGTGGCATATTCCTCCTCTCAAATGCTTCCGCCAAGTAGTTGTCCTTCTTTTGAGTTCTTTTATCGTTGAGATAATATTCATTTTTGAGTTGTTGATTATTGAGCTACTCTGATTTTATTCGAGCTATTCCCATTTGTTTCGAGCTATGGTCGATTTGTGTTGTTTCCCCCTTTCTTCCCCGCTTCTTTAATCCTCCCCTAGTCGCGATCAGTATATTATTACATTGTGTTTGCTTGTGCATTTATAAGATGTTTATAAACATTTAAATGTATAAGAAGCAAACAAAGTCTAAGTCTTTTGCTTAGAAGACTGGTTGTGGGCGTCATCCACTTTAAGGTAACACAGTCGGTTCCATGCAATGCTTCGTGGCGGGCCTAACGATCGCGGCTTTTTCTCTTGGATTCAAGTTATATGGAAGAGATAACTGAACCTGATGGATCAGTTAGCAAATATCGTTGCCACTTGATCAAGTTGATCTCGCTATCGCATGCCACCAATGTAATTTATAAACTCCCAATTTTACACTACTTTAACAGTAAAGCGGCAAGTTCGGGGTCGATCCCACAGAGAAGCTAGTGTATCAAGTGTGTGAGTAGTGAACAGGGGGTTGGCTACTGCCACGCTTTAACTTGGGAGTTTTTAACTACTGATTTTTACTCTAGACAGAATTTAAGTCACTAACTTGATCAAGGAAATTTTAACTACTGGGTCAAGTGAATTTCAGACTGGAATGAAAATTAACTACGTGAAACAGTAAACACCATGCTGAAAACGAAAACGACTTTGATTAAAACTAAAACTCAAAACAGTACAACGTGAAATTTAAACTAAGCTAACACGTCGGAAATACGAAAGCAAGTAAAACCGGGGAGATCCTCGGTGGGAAACTTAAGAATACGCCGACAGATATCAAGTATTCTGCAGAACTGAACTAGACTAGAGAGCTAAACTAAACTAAACTAAAGACGGAAAGTAAAGGATCGGATCTACTTTGCGTGGTGGTACATCCTCTATTTATAGGCTTGGCATGACTTCCAGCTGGATAATGATCTTGGCAGGGAATATTCGCTCATGCTGAGAGTGAGCGACTCATTGATTGCTACGTGCTTTCCTTCTAGAATGACGACGCTTTTCTGTAACAGATTCGTGGCTCAGCTTTGTCCTTAAGTCTCATATATCAGCACGTGTCCCCTTCTAGAACGTTGTCCTTGATAACAGAATGCTGCGCACCATCCAGCTCATAGCCTCATGTGTCCTTCTTCTGGAAGCCAGCGGTCCCCTCCTTGATGCTTGATTACTCTCCTTGATCAACTCCCCTGCTTTCTGGCCTTTTTCGCCTATTGTATTTGCTTGATCAGTCTGGCCTTGTTGCCTTGGTCAAGTGGCATTTCTGCACATTTAACACTTGTTTTGCGCGATAAAACCGATCAAGTAGCGTACATTTTACCCCCAAACCAATGCATGAAATGAGTCTTATCACTTCGCAAAAGAAAAATAAGAATTTCACAACCCAGATAGGCTTAGACTACCTATCGTGAAAGGTTGCAATGTCAGTCTGATTATTTCTAAGCCTTTTTGAAATAAGATGACGTTGGTGTGGTGTAGCACTGAACGGATCTAATAGCAAGACGTGTCTTTATGCTATCTACTGAAAGACTAGGTCTTGATAAAATACTATTTTTTAATCTACATACGTTAGCATTGAGCATACGGTATTGATTATGCACTACTTTGATTTATCAAATGGTGCTGGTTTTTCGCAATCCTATAATCTTGATATATTTGTTAGTGGTCATTAATATATAGCGGTGCTAGGATTGCTATAATGTTAAATCGTGCGCGGGGTGAGTCTTGTTTGGTAATGTCCTCAAGAGGAGCTTGAACAAGGTTTTATTATTCGGTAACTGGCCAGTTGGAATTTAATTATTCCATGAATAATAAATAAGTGTTTCTTGCTAAGTCCACTATTGGAATTAATAAGATGTTAATTAATTTAGTCCATAGTAGACATTAATTAATTAATGGACATTTATATCTTAAGCGCGAGAAATAACAATAAACAAACGAAAACCCGGATTACTTGTAATTTCGAATTTGGATGGGCAGTGCAATATTACTTCTGTAGTGGTTGCACCTAATATTCCAATATAAGCTCATATTAAATTGTGGGTTCAATTTAATTAGTAAAAAGCTAATTGAGGGAGGCCATATCCAAAACATTCCATAGATCCCTGACTGGGCCCAATACGAACTTAAAATAAATAGGAGAATAAATGAGACAGAAAATACAATTATTTTTCTTTTTGATGGAGGATGAAATTTTCTAATTTTTCTCCTTCGTGAGTTCTTTAGCTCTCCCCCGTGAGAAATTACTGTCTTCTTTATTTGAGTCCTAGTATTTTGATATGATCAGCCCACCCTGATATCGAGATACAGTTTGGGAACTAGTCAGAAGATCTGTGGTCTAGTATTGAAGATCATCGTGGAGAAGGCGCAAGCAATCGACGATTCTTTGGAGAATCAAATTGGTAACTCTAAACCGTAGAAATAATTTTTTAGGATTTACTTTCTTGGAGCATCAATTATTTGCGTTCTAGCATGCAATTATCTGTTTAACATGTGAATTGATTAATCGCATAATCGGTCAAATAGATTCTTGTCTGATTTATTTGTTTTGTACAAGTCTTCCGCTGTGCAAGGGGCTCCAAACCCCTGCAGTGCGTTCACAGTTATGGTTATTCAAATTCCTACTACAATACCCTAGCACAGTTCTTACTTCGGTTGAACGAGTCGCCTATGTTTTGCCCATGCAGTACAAACGTAGATTACTAACACTAGGGTTGTCAATCCTAGATCCATAACTCCTAAAAGCTCCTAAGACCCTTGAAAAGTCCTCACACTCAATTAACATTGCCGTTTTAAGGGAAGCTAATTGTAGTGTTTACTAAGTAAATCTAACTCGCCAACATCTTCTCACGATTATGTAGCAAGTTATATTAAATCATCATAGAATGTGTCACTCAAACGTGAAGAAATTATCCAACACTTAGAGAAGAAACGAAGTAAGAACAAAACGAATATTAAATAGCAAAACGGAATTGTATAACCAAAGTCGTTACTAACACATCCCTAGAATCCTATGAGTTTAGTTACACATGATAGAATAATCTAAAAACATAGTTTGTAGGGAAAACACAGTGAACATAAGAACTAAAGCAATAAAACCTTGTAACCTTGATCTTCTCTTGATTCCTTATTCAAACCCTTGCACCTTAATGAACAAGTAGGAACTCTCAAATAATATGCTTTGCAATTATTTTGCAGAAAGAAGATCTCTTTTGAAGAGGTTTGAGGGGGTATTTATAGCTATATTTTCGAGCAGCATTAATTAAGACAAAAAGTGGCTAAGTATGGTAAATCATGGAGAGAAAATAGGTCAAAATCGTGCACCGCATTTTCCCAGCGGACCGCTGCACCTTGGCCAGCGGTCGCTGTGGATTGATCCATAGCCTCTGCCTCTCAAACAGCGGTCGTTGCACGTTGTTCCAGCGGTCGCTGGTAATTGTCCCGTAGCTGGAGTGGTCGCTGCGCACACCCCAACTGTTGCTGGGCGTGTTACTCTTTTTAGCACAACTTTGCCGGAGCGGACTGCTACTGGCTCAGGTGTCGGTGGCCCCCAGCGGTCGCTGGCTGAGTTGCAGCGGACCACTGGACGTCTCGAAAGCTCCAGATTTCCAACTTCGACTTTTAGCTATCATTTTAGGCTCAAATATGCACATTTCTCACAAAACACGTCAAAATACCAAAATAGATAAAAACATGCAATTAATGGACGTATAATGGAACTTTGACGCTCAAAACGGACCAAAAAGTGACCTTAAAACAGTGCAAAATCATAGCGTATCAACTCCCTCAAACTTACATTTTTTATTGTCCTCAAACAAAACAATAAAGAAACAAAAATAGACGCAGGGAATGCATAAGGACTAGACTTCTTCGTTACCTCAAAGTATGGAAAAAATAGACTAAGCATAAATTAACCCAATTAAATCAAGCAAGACTTATTAGTACACTTTCGTTACTAACTCGTGGAACACCTTGAAATCATGCACTCACATGTGGCAAACTTCCAAAGATGGGAAGTGTATTAATATCTCACTCTCAAAGTGTATAAAGGTAATGTGTATAAGCACTCAAATCATGCATCATGCAAAGTTTACCATAGGCTTGCTCAAAGTCTATCCCTCCTCTACTAGATGTGATTAAGCATCAAAAGTCCGAAAAGTCTTTATTTTTTGTTGTAATGTAGGCTCTTTGGTAGGTGAGGAATATTTGGCTAAAAAGTGACTCAAAAAAATAAAAAATATCCCAAGTAGAGTAAAAATGACTTCACTTTTCTTATAAACCCAAGACACTTTTGACAATTATTTCTAACTTCAACTCACTTTTCTAATCCTTTGATTTTTCTTTCTTTCCTACACAACCTTTCTTTCTTCCTTTTTTTTCTTTTTTTTTCTTTTCCTTTCTTTTTCATAAGCATCCTTTCTTGATCTTTGCATTTTTTCTCTATTTCGCAACTTGCACTTTTCTACGTTTAAAGCACACTACTTTTTATAACTTTCCTCCTTATCTCTCCAATTTTCTTTACAAAAGATAATAAAAACTATACTGACCCAAGGAATTATCCCCATTAATTTGGCTTCCAAAGAAAAGGCTTAAAGATTCAAAATTGGCTCCAAAGGGAAATTTGATAAGGGTCGAAAAATTTGGGTATAAAAGTAGCAAAGAAAAGATGGCCTAACATCCTTTTTTATCATTTTAAACACTATGTAAACTTAGGCAGACTATGAGCAAGTTCTAGAAACATTTACATGCATGCAAATATATTACACAAGAAAGAATTTAAGGCTTAAATCTCACAAGGTATAAGCATGAGTTAAGACGAACAGGCAATTCACTAATTATGCACCTCTACACCAAACCATCAAATCAAGACGTCAAACCATACTTAATCAAGGATGAAAAGAACTTCATATCATAGACAACTCGGTCTAATGTGTCCCTAAAATGCGTGTTTTTAAGTTCTTCATGCAATGTTTATGACATGGATTCACCTTCGGGTTTTTAAAAACGAAAACAAAAATCTAAACTAAAAACCTAAACTCACGGTCCACCCTTTCATCCCCCCAAACTTATTTACAAGAAATTGTAAAATAAGTTTGTAGAGTCAGTAGGGACTTGACTAAACTATGAAAACATAAAACATACCTTGAAATTTTCGCGTAGTGGCTGGACGGGGCAAATATTCAAAAAAATTGAAAAAATTGAGGCTGGAGTGCGGTGAAAGGCCAGTGGGCCGCTGTAGATCTCCAGCGGTCGCTGGGAAGGGTCAGAATTGTTACATTGAACAGCCAGCGGACAGCTGCGCTCGCCACAACGGTCGTTGGGAGGAGTCCAGAACCTATGAAAAATTTTAATCAACAAAAAAACGAAATCAAAAACAAAAACAACTTAAAAACTAAAGGAAAAACTGTTAAAACATAAAAATAAAAATTGGTTTCAACAAAAACAAAAACAAATATGATACAAGTGCTCATTTAAAGTCATGAGTTTGACTCTTCATTCTTCATTCTTGAGGAGGAGGGAAGCGAGTGTTGAGGTCGTCGAAGGCACCAATGAGATAGACAATGTCGTTGCTCATTGTTTGGCGCTCCTCTTGAGCCTTGGTGGCTATCCTTTGGAGCTCGATGATTTGTTGACGTTGTTGAACATCCACTAGCCTTTGAGTCTCCCAAAAATCTTGCTCCGCCGCCCAACCTTATTGGTTGAAGGCATTTTCTTGTTATGGCTCCGCCCAACGGTCCCAAGTGTTGGACATCTTTTGCATGTAGGAGAACATTTCTCCTACACGGGCGGAGGTGTTGGCTTGAAACTCCTCATTGGTGTTCGGCCTTCGGCGATGGTGGTTGGCTCAATTGCAGCGGCGGTGGCCCTCTACTTCTTCCTCTTCCTATTCTTCTTCTTGATGTTGCGGTTCCCCACTCCCATGAGCATGTGAATGCCCCTCGCCTTCACGATAATGATCAATGACATCAAAGGTGGAGTCCTCCTCGGGGTCAAACGCGGGGATGCGCAACGAGACGTTCCTTTTCCTAAACTCCCCTTGAATGGGGTTTGCTTCAATGTCTCTTTGGTGGGCGGGAGTGTTGAGCTTCCACATGGTTTGGTTGTCTCACGTGTCGACCTTGGTCAAGTATGGAATAGGAACGGGAAAATGATCCCGCTCCACTTGGTGGAAGAACGCTTAACCACTCGAATCGGTCTTCAAAAGCCCGACTGAAAACAACACCTCGTAGGTGATGTACATCTCCCCCATATCTGGGGCAAAGTCTGTGGTCGGGATGCCAATGTGTTCGACAATCTCCGTGATCAAACCCCGCAACAAATTGCACTCCCGTCCTTCTTGGAGATGTGGTCAACGTAGGTAGTGAAGAGGATCCCAAAGTTGGTCCCCCTCTTGGTGAGAAGACACCAAATCACATCGAGCTCAGTTCAGGATACTTCTCCACCGTCTATCCGAGCAAACATCAATTGGGTCATAGCTCGGTGGAGGTACCTCCAGACGGGATTGCGGATGGAAGAAAACTTGGCGTAGGCCGGGACTAATTTTCTTCCCCTTCCACGGTCGTAGCTCCCCAAATATCAGAGTATTCATACTCCACTTCTTCGCCGGGAGCAGGCTTGAAGCAATGGAACACCTAGCAAAGGGTCCTCCATGGAGAAATTGTGGTTGCGGTTGCCGAGGCGGAATTCTATCCTCTCGGAGATGCGGGAACGGCGGTTCTTGTGCACCTTAAGTGTGCTAAAGAACTCGAGACTGAGTCTCCTATATGAGGGCCATCTCCCTTGGAACATATGTGTTGAAAGATTGCAATCGAAGAAGAATTTGATAAGAACGCAAGCTGAAGAAGATGAACACCCTTTTTGAGAAACCGAAATTGGAAAACTCTTATTGATCAAATTGCAGATGTATACAACTGATTTTCACTATCTACAATGAGCTAACAAACTAACTATTTATACTAGAACTTAAGTGAAAGAGATCTTCACAAAAGTTTGTTGAGTCAGTTCGTAACCGCCTCCAACGGCTATCTTGCTTTCTCCTTGATCAAGTTATATTCTTTTCTCCTTGATCAAGCTACATTCATTTCTCTTGATCAAGCTGTCTCCCTTTTTCTTTCACCTTGATCAAGTTGCAGCTCCACCGAACGTACATGCCTTGATTAGCCAATAATGCTAACAATCTCCACCTTGGCTGGTCATGGCTTGACGAACTCAAAATCTCACAGTATACAAGTTGACTAGCCTGCAACAATACTCAAACTTATCTTTGTTCAACGGCTTGGTGAGCATGTCTGCAGGGTTGTGGGCCGTGTCAATTTTTATCACCTTAACCCTCTCACTCTCAACTTCATCTCTAATGAAATGGAGCCGAACGTCGATGTTGTTGCTATGCTCATGAAACATTTGATGCCTAGCCAAGCAAATCGCCCCATTGCTGTCACAGTGAACAACAACTGACTTCTGATCTATGCCAAACTCTGAGATCAATCCAAGCAACCATTTACTTTCCTTCACGGCCGAAGTGAGCACCATATACTCGACCTCTGTAGTAGACAAAGACACTACACTCTGCAAACTAGACTTCCAGCAAATGGCCGAACCATACAAAGTGAAAACATATCCAGTCTGGGATCTCCTTGTATCAACATTTGCTGCATAATCTGAGTCACAGTATCCAATCAGAGGGTCCCCTTTAACTCCACCTTCTGATGTAAATAGGATTCCAAGATTATGTGCTCCATTTAGATATCTCATTATCCATTTCAAAGCACTCCAAGGCTGCCTTCCATAATCAACCATGAATCTGCTTGTGGAGCTTATGGCATGAGCAATGTCTGGTCGTGTACATATCATCATGTACATCATACTCCCAACTATGTTGGAATAGGGAATCAGTTCCATTTCTTTTTTTTTCCACCTCATCTTTTGGTTTCTGATCTCTTGTCAGCTTGAAATGAACTGCTAGAGGAGTAGCTGTACTCTTCATATTGTCAGCCTTGAATTTCTTCAAAAACTTGTTGATGTAGTCAGTTTCGAAAAGCCACAGCTTCCCCTTACTATCTCTGACTATATACATGCCTAGTATTTTTTTGGCAGCTCCAAGATCTTTCATCTCAAAGATGACACTTAGCTGGCTCTTGACCTTTCTTATCTCATTGATGTCCTTCCCCGATATCAACATATCATCTACATACAATAGGAGATATATGGGCTCCTTGTTCTTCTGCTTCATGACAAAAATGCAGCTATCATATAGAGATCTACAAAATCCAAGCTTAGGCAGATTTCCTCCAAACTTCAAGTACCACTGTCTACTACTTTGTTTGAGACCATACAAGCTCCTTTTTAGCATGCAAACCTTTCCGTCTGATCCAGGAACCTCAAAGCCCTGGGGTTGTGCCATGTAGATAGTTTCTTCAAGATCTCCATTCGAGAAGGCAGTCTTGACATCAAGCTGCTCCAGCTCCTAATCTCTCTGTGTTGCTACATCCAATAAAACTATGATAGAGTTATGCTTCACAACTGGTGAGAATATTTCATTGAAGTCAACTCATTCTTGCTGATTGAAACCCTTGGCCACCAACCATGCCTTGAATATGATGTTGTCTGCCTGGGCTGCCTCAATTTTCTTTTTAAACACCCATTTGCAGCCTATCACTTTCCTGAACTCTGCCTTATCAACAAGTACCCATGTTTTATTCTTGAGAAGAGAGTCAATCTCCTCCTTCATGGCTTGAATC
Organism: Salvia splendens; assembly: GCF_004379255.2. Classification (NCBI taxonomy): domain Eukaryota; kingdom Viridiplantae; phylum Streptophyta; class Magnoliopsida; order Lamiales; family Lamiaceae; genus Salvia; species Salvia splendens. The sequence continues at coordinate 23,658,672 of NC_056036.1, read as the reverse complement.
CACTGTTTTGATTCTGGACCAGAAATGGCCTCTGCATAAGAACTAGACTCTGAATATTCCAGTTGCTCAGCTATGTGGAGAGCATAAAACAGCATTTCAGTGTCTCTAAATCTTGATGGAGGCCTGATATTTGTTCTTCTAGTCCTATCCCTTGCCAATTGATAGCCAGTGAGATCTTCCTGAGCATCTAAGCCTTCTGCTACAGGCTGATCTGTGCTTTCATGTGCAGGATCAATGATCTCATTTTGACTTTGATCAACATATGAGTCATAGGGATCAAGATAGTCATTCCCAGCAGTTTGAGCACCACCATTCTCCTCCTCAAAGTGAGGATCATTATCCACAGCTTCAGTAACTGATTCAATTTGTTTCTTTTTCTGAAGAGGCATTTTGTGCTCAACGAAGGCCACATCCCTACTCACCAATATATTTTGGTTACCAGGTTCTAGGCACCAGAGCCTAAATCCCTTCACATTTTTCTGGTATCCAAGCATGATACATCTGAGAGCTCTAGCATTCAACTTCCCTTGCTTCTGATGTGCAATGACTAAACAGCCAAAAGGCTTCAGTCTGTCTGACTTCCCACCATACCATCTTTCATATGGGATTGCTCCACCTATTCAGATGCTGGGCATTTATTGATTAAATAGGCTGCAGTGGAGACTGCTTCTGCCCAGAAATTTTTGCCTGCTCCAGATGAACTCAGCATACACCTTACTCTCTCAAGCAAGGTTCGATTCATTCTTTCAGCAATCCCATTTTGTTGAGGGTTTGTTGGGACAGTCTTGTGTCTCTTGATCCCCTTTTCTTGGCAAAAAAGATCAAACTCCTTAGACAAATACTCCAGTCCATTGTCTGTTCTCAAGACCTTTGGTGCTGAGCCTTTTTCATTTTTCATCTCTGTACACCAATCTTTGAATGTCTTGAACGCGTCAGACTTCTGTTTTAGTATGTACACCCAGACCTTCCTTGACCAATCATCAATGATTAACATGTAATATCTCCCTGCACCCAAACTCTTGACTGGTGCAGGGCCCCATAGATCTGAATGTATATAGTCTAGAGGAGATGAGGAGATGTGTTTGCCTGTTGGAAAGCTTTGTTTCTTGGACTTTCCCAGCAAGCAATCGTCACATACTTCTATCCTTTCCTCTGCATTGGCCTCTATCAAGCCCATCTTGGTCAATACTATCAGACTTCCTTCTGCTGGATGTCCTAGCCTTCGATGCCACACTTTCAAATCTGGTGTGGAGACTGAATATGACTTACCTTCAATAACTGCGGCTTGAAGATAATATAGGCTACCATTCCTTTTAGCAACCATCTTGACCAGGGAGTCCTTGTAGATTTGCATTTCACCATGCTGTGATATAAAGGAATATCCCATCTTCTCCATAGTTCCCAGAGATATCAAATTCCTTTTGACTTCAGGAATATATCTTACATCAGATAGCACCTTGATAGATCCATCATCTACCCTTATCATGATGCTTCCAATCCCTCTGATGTAGCATGTTTGATTATTTCCAAGCGCAGTGCCATGTGCCTCCCTCATATCATCAAACCATTCTCTTGTGGGACACATATGAAAAGAGCAACCGGAGTCCATGATCCAGAATCCTTTCTCACACTTATCTGTCACATTCATCACCTCAGGCACTTCATCAGCTTCATCATTCACGTTATTTGAGTGAGAGTTCCCTTCACTAGCCTGCTTCTTCTTCCAGGCATAGCAATCACGCTTTAAATGCCCTGGCTTCTTGCACCAATGGCAAGAACGGGTCTCTTTTACTCCAGAGACTTCAGCCTTTGAATCTTCATACTTCTTCTTAAACTTTTTCTTATTGAACTTCTTGATATTCAGGGATTCTGGGTGCTGATCAATCCTCTTAACTACCCCTTTCTGCAATTCCTTGGCCATAAGAGCAGCATGAACCTCAGCAAACGTAATATGCTTGTCTCTTCCATACAATATGTGTCACGACCGCCCATACTAGGGGTACTACAACGCGGCGATCGTGACCAAGGGACGACAAAAACGACAACTTACAAGGATAACAGTTTATGAGAGTTTAAATAACTTAAAGGAATAATATTTTAGTTCATTAAAAGTTTAGACAACAAATTTTCAGTTTAAAGAAACTTAATGTTATAAATTTATTATTAATTAGCAACGACTTATGGCAAAGGATTTTTCAAAAGAAGCAGCGGAGAAAAAAATTATTAAAATCCAATTAACTTCCAAAAGAAAACATTTGGTTTAGTTCACGAAAAACCATTTCAGATTAACAGGGTAAACATCAGATTAATGCCTAACACAATCAAACATGCTCAAACACAGTACGAAACAGAATAAAGTCTTGAGGCATAGTTCAAAAATATAGCAGCGGAAATAAGGTTTAAAGAGAATCAAGGATGACGTCTATGTACGAAGACACAACGCATCCAAAGTTCCTAAGCCAACTCAACATCCACCGCAACATCCCGCTCAACCTGCACATAGGGAAAAACATATGCAGGGCTGAGTACTTGTTGTACTCAATGGGCTCATGCCAAAAACATTTATATAGTTATGTCATCCATACTAGTGATCTCAAGTTTTATACGTAGTAAAGAAATATCATCGAGAACACAAAAACGTTTCATAGACTGGCCAGTCAAATAATCTCCCCATTTTCTCAACAATCCATCAATCACAATCATCAATCCACAGTGCGACGAAAGTGTGGCGACACTATTCGCCCACGAGACCGGCCGACTAGCAAGGACGGCTCCCGATCTCACCAGTGTACACAGCCTGATAGGGTTTGCGGCCCTACTCAGACCCGAATTCGTTTCACAACACAACCATATAGTCTAACGGAGTAAACTCAGACGAACTAGGCATCAGGAACACAATCTCAATCAAAACAATCCATGGCATGACATAACAAGTTAAACCACCCTTATAACACCACATCATATTTTCAGAAAATAAAAAAGATTTGTAAGGAAAGCCCACCTCGTTGGTTTAATCAATTCAATATCCACTTAAGGCAACCCTCATTCCTTGTGCTCATGTACACACAATAACCCTTGCCAATCATCACAACACAAATCAGCCTTCCTTAAATTCACATTACCATGCATGTCTTATCGTTCATTTTATCATTCCCTTAATTTACCCATCCCAACATTCATCAACCTAAGGAACAACATGCCATAATATTTTTCAACGTGTCACACATAATCACGTCACAGGATACCTTCCCAAATCATACATGCATCATATAATTCATTAAAACTTCGCAACAAGTGATATTTCCACATAACAACAAATCTGGCAGAACTGCGCGGTTTGTTTGTAAAAATCACCAAAATTCCATCCGACCTCATATGAAACTAAAATTTGGTCACAACACAGTAGACACATTCAAGTTCATCCAGTTAAAATTTCTCACTCAATTCATGTCGATTGGTTAGTCAAAACATTAATGCAACTCTCTGGTCGGAACATAAAAATTCTGGCAGCGCTGCTCAGTTCATTTGAAAAAATCACCAAATATTCATCCGATGCCCAATGAGACTGAAATTTTCACAAAACACAGAAGACACTTCGAATTTCATCCAGTTCAAAATTCACATCAAAATGAGGCCATTTGGTCGGTCAAATAGAAAACGAAACTTTCTGGGCGAGAATACAAGTTTCTGGTAGAATTGCGCAATTGACTTCAACAATTTATTAAGACTTCATCTTTCGTCAAAAGGGGCTGAAATTTACACACCACACAGAAAACACCATGAAGTTTACTCAGTTAAAAATTCGAACTAAAATATGATCCTTTGGTCAGTCAAACACATGTCGGAATCCACTGTCCAAACACCACAGTTTTCAGGTCTCAAAATTTCGAAATTAGGGTTTCTTCCTCATTCAACCAAACACAAATTTTCATGCTTCCCACACACAAACATGCTTCAAAAGGTTCTCACAATCATGTTCTCATATAACCACACATTATTCACCAATGGATGCAAGAACAATGATGGAAGAAATTTTGGAGAGGATGAAGAGAGGGAGGAGAGGTGAGACACGAAAATTATGAGGGAGAATGGGGGCTAGGGTTTAGTTTAGGTGATTATATAATCTTAGGTTTAATCCTATAAATTAATTAATTAATTGTGAAGGAATAAAATAGAGGCCAATAAATATAATCCCACAATTAAAAAGAAGGCAAAATTTCCAAAACTAGGTTAATAAATTCAATAAGGAATTTATTTGGTATTTACTTGGAGAGCAATAGATTCACAATTTAGGAAATAAGTCAATGAATATTCCATAAACAAGGGAACAAAATAAATTAAATCTCCAAGTAGGAAATAATGAGGGAGGGGTGAAAATCTTGATGGTGTGCACAAGGAAATTATTTAAATTCTCAATTAAATAGAATAGGATTTAAATTTGGTAATTTCTTTATAGGAAAAGACTCCCATAAAATAGGCAGCAATAAAATAGATTTCCCCCAAGGAAATTAAGCTAAAAAAGTGTGGGATGGAGACACAATAAAAGCAAAATATTCACATCCCCAGTTAATTTGGCTAAGGTATTAATTTGGTATTGAATAAAGGGAATCCCACAAAATAGGAAACAAATATATTCTCCTCTACCAATAGGGGGGCCGAAAATTGGCTTAATTAGCCACAGGGAAATAATGCAACTCTTAATTTAATTGGGGTGAGGGAATAAAATGTGGCAAGATTTAATTGAATTTAAAATAAATGAAGGAATCAACAAGGTACCAATTTTATCAAAGAAACTAATTCATCCTCTTAATTCAAGTAGAGGATATCCGAAACTCACAAAAATAATAGGTTAGAGTTCGAGTTTCATGTAGCACAATTTAGGGATAATTTGATTTGGATTTAATTTGGATGAATATCCCAAAACAATTAGTTAAATCCAAGAAAAATTCCAATAATTGGAGGGGCCGACAATAGCCACTTTATTTGGCTAGAACAAGATGCATGATCTTTATTTAAATTGATTTCCCACATTAAATATAACTAGCACTTCATTCTAATTTCCCCATGACGATTTATTCCACATAATCAAACTCAATCACGTAGCAATAATTTAAATTTCATAAATGAAATTTCCAATCGACATATCTTAAATAAATGTCACAAAATTTGGGATGTTACAATATGGCATCCCTCATCTGATCATACGAATTGGGAAGGGCATTGAGTACCAAGATGGCTTTATCATCATCACCAATCTTCACATCAACGACCTCAAGATCATCTATAGATTTGCAGAAGTCCTCTAGCTGCTCAAGAATTGGCTTATCTTCCAAGAAGCTATATGAATAAAGCCTTCTCTTCATATATAAACGGTTAGCCAATGACTTAGCCAGATATACCTCATCAAGTTTCTTCAAGATTCCAGCTGCGGTTGTCTCGGCCTGCACCTCCCTCAACACTTTGTCTCCTAGGCACAATATCACAGCACTATGCGCTTTAAGGAGAATTTCATCGTGCTTAGCCTGAGCCTTCTCGTCGAGGGCAGGAGCCTTTCCCTTTGAATCTGCGTCGGCTGGGGTGAGAGCAGCAGCCAAGCCCTGCTGCACAAGAACGACTCGCATCTTCATTTTCCATTAGCCGTAGTCGTTCTTGCCCGTGAATTTTTCAGCCTCCATACGCGCAACCATCACTCTATGCTTCTTGTTCGTTTCCCACAGACGGCGCCAATTGTTGAAAGATTGCAATCGAAGAAGAATTTGATAAGAACGCAAGTTGAAGAAGATGAACACCCTTTTTGAGAAACCGAAATTGGAGAACTCTTATTGATCAAATTGCAGATGTATACAACTGATTTTCACTATCTACAATGAGCTAACAAACTAACTATTTATACTAGAACTTAAGTGATCTTCACAAAAGTTTGTTGAGTCAGTTCGTAACCGCCTCCAACGGCTATCTTGCTTTCTCCTTGATCAAGTTATATTATGTTCTCCTTGATCAAGCTACATTCCTTTCTCTTGATCAAGCTGTCTCCCTTTCTCTTTCACCTTGATCAAGCTGCAGCTCCACCGAACGTACATGCCTTGATCAGCCAATAATGCTAACAATATGAATGAGGCCGTTTCCCTCCCCGACGTTGTACAACGCCCAAAAATCTTCTAAAATCCCCAAGGTAGTGAGGGGTAGCTCATGTGGGTACCGTGAAGGCACTGTATCTCTAGTGGAGACTCTCTTCCACATTGCTTTGTGGTCATGGTGGGAAAGATAACTCCGTAGCTCTTCACATTCTCGGGTTTACCTCTTGTTGTCATTTTTCTACAAAAGAAAATCAAGCTCTTAAAAGAGCACCAAACAATAGACAAACAAGGGTTCCCAAAACTTGCACCCACAATGCATATATCAAAAATCAACAAGGGTGTGCAAGTTTGTATCAAAAATGCATTCTAAATTATAGCATGTGAACATGTAAATCGATATCAACAATTTAGAACAACAAATATCCATCCCCCATGCAGAGACATATCAACATAATCAACACAAAAAACAATCTCTATAATCTATACAAGTATTACAATTAATGGAAGTAAAAATAGCCTCACAATGCTATGAACATGAATGCAATATATAATCAACAAAGAACAACATGGAAATTCACCAACAAAAATCAACAACTCATCACCTTATGCAATAATTCAACCTTGAAACTCAAGTAAAAACATCATCACAATCATCCCTCATGCTAAAACATGCTTTTCATTCGGACAATTCTTCAATAAAGAGCACAATCCATGAAAGAATTCAAACTAAACTCAGAAATTAAGATTATGATTCATACCTTGTGTTGGAGAGAATTTGAACGATGAAAGCTCGAAAAATGGATTGCAATGGATGAATGAGAGTGTGGGTGTGTGAACTTGGTGATATATTGGAGTGGGGGTTGTGTGCAAGGAAGAATTGAAGAAGATGGTGAAGAAAGGAATAAGAAAACTCACCTTATATAAGCAGTTCCACGCTACTGACTCTCGTGCAGCGACCGCTGCAGCCCGCCCTAGGGCCCGACCTGTTCCAGCACACGTGTAAAATGGGCAGCGACCACTTCCGGATTTTTTTTATGCAAAGAGCACGAAAATTAAGGAAAAATGAAAATAAAAAAGAAAAACAAGTTGGGTTGCCTCCCAACAAGCGCCTTTGTTTTAAGTCTTTGGCTCGACATGAAGTGACACAACTAGGTGAGCGAATCAACGACTCTAGTGCTAAACACCGCGAATAGGACCAATTTGTTGCAGACTTTCTTCCACCATTTGTATTTCCCATTCGAGGTTTTGATCACGTAGACTTCGGGGTCGACTAGATGTTAGGCTTCTTCTTTTTCCTCTTAGTTCTTTCCTGCAAATGAGTCTTAGGTAGCTTAGGCTTGCTCTTTTTGAGAGCTTGAGGTAAAGGATTTACAATAAAAATAGAAGGTTGAGAAAGATCTTCCCCTTCTAATGGCCTATAAGGCATAGACTTGTCGCTCAGCATGACAACCCTGCATTCGTGCTCCATTTTATCTCTTTGCGCCTCTTCGTACTTAAGCATCGCACTCTTAATTTTGTAGATAGATCTACTATAATTGTCACTAATCGTGATCTCGCCTTTACCTACATCAATAAGAGCTTTGCAAGTGGCTAGAAAATCTCTGCCCAAGATTAGAGGTACATTCTTATCTACTTTCATATCAAGTATAATGAAGTCGGTAAGGAAAATAAAGTCATCTACCTTTACCAATACATCCTCGTTCTTACCTACTGTTTTGATTGCGGTTTTTCAGCCAACCTTATGATCACATTCGATGTTTTGAGTGGTTCGATGTTTAGCTTCTCATACTACTTCAGTGGCATGATGTTCACACTTGTTCCCAAATCGCAAAGGGCTTTGTCCACCTTGCTCGTTCCAATTGAGCACCTAATTATGAATTGGTCGGGATCTCTTTGCTTCACGACCCTCTCCTTTTGAATGATCTCGCTACAGTGAAGAGGAAACTTAAGGTCAGCCTTTGTAAGCTTTTTCTTCTTCATCACGGCCTCCCTTAGTAGCTTAGCATATTTAGTAATTTCCTGCAAAGAGTCGACAAGGGGAATGTTAGTATGTACTTTGCAGAACATATTTAGGAAATGTCTGAATTGCTCTTCAAGCTTGAACTTCTTCTTTAGTTGGAAAGGGAGTACAATCCCATTGTGCTGCACGAGTTCCTGTTTAGCGGGCGGGTGCTTGTGACTCTTCGGCAGTGGCCCGCTGTGGCATATGCCTCGGTCCGCTGGGCGTCGGGCAGACCCCAGAATTCATTCCGGAGGTGCTGACTTCATCCTCTTTCTGCTTCGCAACCCACTTTTTTGTTGATGTCGGCCACTCGTGCTGCCTTTGCCTTGTCCTTCTCAATCTTTTGTTGGACTTGGTCTATTTGATTTTTAATGTTGGTGACAGTGGTGGCAATGGTGTTAATTTCAGCCACAAGGTTGTTCAACCTTGCTTCAACGACTCCAATCTTGGTGTCATTGGTCTTCCTCCTTCTTGATCGGCTCAACTACCCCACCTTTGCTTACATTAAATCCTGCAGAGGGTTGCAAGAAATTATTGTTAGAGTATGAAAGGTTAGGATGAGGATGGTTCTCATATAATTATTGAAATTACCGCCCTCTGACTAGGTCGATAATTGTTGTTGTAAGGCCTATTGGGACCGCCTCCTTGTTGAATGTAGTTGACGTCCTCAGTAGGAGCAGGAGGAGTGTCCGGTTTCGTGACCGCGATGACGGAGGTCGGTGGAACCGGATCCTCTCTTCTCGATGTGTCCATTTGGTCAACCCTGACTCTAAGCTCGGCCAATTCCTTTGCAAATGAACTTTCCTCGGCCTGTTCGATGGCTGCTACCATTCTTGAGTTGTGCCTTTCTTTCGACCACCCCCTACTATTTGTGGCGAACTCCTCTATGACCGCCATGGCATCCGGTTCAATCTTCCGAAAAAATCCTCTGTTGGCTCCTGAATCCAACATAGCCCAAATATTTTCATTAAATCTGTTATAGAGGACCCCTACCTGATGGTTCACGGTGAAACCGTGGTTGGACACTTGCGGAGGAGGCTTTTGAAATAAGCACCAGCATCGTAGAGTGGATCGTCCGAGCCTTGCATGAATTGAAAGATCTCACTCTTGAGCTTTAGGATTGTGGTCGGCGGATAGTACTTATCGAGGAATGCTTCCACTATATCTTTCCACGTGGAGACTTGCTCTGTGGGTTGACACTGAAACCACTCTTTAGCAGAATCAATTAATGAAAAAGGAAAGAGTCTTACCCTAAAGGCGTCGTCGTCGACACCATTCAATTTCAGAGTGTTCGCAATCTCTACGAACTTTGAGAGGTGGCGGTTGACATCTTCTATGGCCCTACCTGCAAAAGGATACCGCTCAACCCTTTGTATGAGGTAGGGTTGGAACAGTACGGTATACCGCGCTGAAATGGCCATACCGTATACCGTACCGTACCGTGCGGTATGACCAAAAACCATACCTTTACCGTACCGCTTTTGTCGGTATACCGCAATTGCGGTATACCGAAAAGTCGGTATACCAAAATTTTGATATCGTTACCGTAACGCTTTTGTCGGTATACCGTACCATGATTTCGGTATACCGCATATTGAGGTATACTGTGATTTACGGTATATACCGCAATTGCGGTATATACCGTATTTGCGGTATACCGTGTTATTTGTGATATATACCGCAATTGCGGTATGATGTGGTATAACGTGGTATACCGCGGTATATACAAATTGCATACCTTTACCGTACCTAAAACTGTCGGTACGGTATGATACTGTACCGAAAAGTACGGTATACCGAAAATTCTATATTTTCGGTATTTTTTCGATACGGTAAGTGCGGTATTTCGGTATATTTTCCCAGCCCTAGTATGAGGGGTATTCGCAGTTCAAAATTGTTAGCATCAATACGAGGGCCTTCGGAAAAAGTAATCATGTTCTCGTGATTAAACATATGCATCACGGGTACTATCTCCTTGTTTTTCTTTTCCTGTTCTACGCGGGCAGTCTTCTCATCCATTAACTGCTTCACTAAGATCTGCAATTTTTCTAACTCAACTCTAGTATCTTCATCCATTGTGTTTCGGTCACTTCTTATTCTCATATGGGTCTTTTCAAGTTCGAGATTGAGCGGCTCTAAGATGTTCTTTCCAGAACACGTTCGCGTACACAACCTAAAAAAGATAGAAACAAAAATATAATAAAATAAAAATTAAAAACATAAAGCAATTAAAATTCAAAGTATCCAAATATTCTTTTTGAAGACATCAGTCACGTAGTGAATATTATCCCCGGCAACGGCACCAAAAACTTAATGCACTTTTTATTAGCACTAAAAATACCTGCAAGTATACATGGTAAGAATAGTATAGCTGATGGTCAGTGCCGGTTATCGAACATAGGGAAAACAGACACAAACTGTCTATCCTCTACTAAGCTTCTTACATTATTTGGAAAACCGAGAGAAAATTGGATTTTTGAAAATAAAAACTTTTAAAAGTAGAAGTAAACAACTTTTGCAGATAAAACATAGAGATAAATATATGAGATAAGGTAATTCCAGGGATGTGCGTTCACAGTTATGGTTATACAAATTCCTACTACAATAGCCTAGCACAGCTCCTACTTCGGTAGAATGAGTCGCCTAAGTTTTCCCCATGCGGTACAAACGTAGATTACTAACACTAGGGTTGCCAATCCTAGATCCGTAACTCCTTAAAGCTCCTAAGACCCTTGAAAAGTCCTCACTCTCAATTAACAGTACCGTTTTAAGGGAAGCTAATTTTAATGTCTACTAAGTAGATCTAACTCGCCAACCTCCTCTCACGATTATTTAGCAAGTTATATTAAATCATCACAGAATGTGTCACTCAAACGTGAACCAATTATGTAACACTTAGAGAAAAAATGAAGTAGGAACAAAACGGTTATTAAATAGAAAAACGGAATTATATAACCAAAGTCGTTACTAACACATCCCTAGAATCCTATGAGTTTAGTTAGACATGATAGAATAATCTAAAAACATAGTTTGTAGGGAAAACAAAGTGAACATAAAACTATACCAATAAAACCCAAAGGTTGAATCCTTGTAGCCTTGATCTTCTCTTGATTCCTTCTTCAAACCCTTGCACCTTGATGAACAAGTAAGAACTCTCAAGTAATATGCTCTGGAATTATTTTGCAGAAAGAAGATCTCTTTTGAAGAGGTTTGAGGGGGCCGCTGCACATTGGCCAGCGGTCGCTGTGGGTTGATTCGTAGCCTCTGCCTCTCGAACAGCGGTCGCTGGCAATTGTCCCATAGCTTCTGGATCATTCGGAGCGCTCGCTGCGCACACCCCAGCGGTCGCTGGGCGTGTTCCTCTTTTCAGCACAACTTTCCCGGAGCGGACCGCTATTGGCCTAGCGGTCGCTGGCTGAGTTGCAGCGGACCACTGGATGTCTCGAAAGTTCCAGATTTCCAACTTTGACTTTTATCTATCTTTTTAGGCTCAAATATGCACATTTCTCACAAAACACGTCAAAATACCAAAATATATAAAGTATACAATTAATGGACGTGTAATGGAACTTTGACGCTCAAAATGGACCAAAAAGTGGCCTTAAAACAGGGCAAAATCCGAGCGTATCAAAGTGTAAACATGGATCTTAAAAGACTAGAATAATGGCTAAAGGGTTATACCCACATAGAATCATATTCTCGGCTTTCATTTTGCCTAAGTCGATTTGTATCATTTTATCTATTGTTGCTAACATAAATTAGGATGTATGTATTATGATTGCTAAGATAGTTTTCTTTAGTAGAAGTCTTGAGGAGATCATCTGGATGGACCATCTTAATGATTATGTAATGAAGGGCAAGAAATACGTGATTCGGAAACTTATGATTATGGTCTTAGGCAAGCATCTAAATCATAGAACATGTGCTTTCATCCACGTTATCAAATCTTTTGAATTTGACTAGTGCCCTTAACATAGATACAAGTACAATAAAGTTGAAAGTGCACTATATATGGTATTTTTGGTACTCTACGATGATGACATATATAAAATTGATAAACAACTAAGAGTGTTATTGAGCATAGGAAATTGGTCGTCTACCCAATTTAAGGATAAAGGATTTATGATAAACTAGATACATTCTGAGCATCTAAGTCTCTCTAATGCTAGAATAGAATATTATGTTTTTTGAAAGAATCCTACATCTACACAATACACAGAGACTTTAGCATTGAAAATTTCATGAAAAGGTTTTACTTCTCTAGATGGAATTATCTTGTCTCTAGTTAAGTGTTTTTCGACACTGAATGAGATCAAGAAGAATGAGACAACATCCGTAATTGGAAGTCTCATGTACGCTATGATGTGTATTAAGTTAGATATTAGCTTTGTCATTGGTATAGTAGCATAATATCAATTTAACCATGGCCAAGGACATTGGATTGGGTAAAGAATATATTGTAGTACTTGAAGAACACTAAACAGTATGTTCTAGTTTACCAAACATCCATGTAATGTCCTTTAGGTTACATCGACTCAAATTTTATAATTGATCGATGATCGAGCAAGTCATCCTCTGACTATGTGTTCTTTTTAGGAGTTGAATACTAAGACATGAAAGAATGTGATCAAATCATAAACTCAATCATCAAAGCTACAAGTATAGTTACATAAGAAACTGCTAAGGTAGTTGTTCATTTCAGTAACTTCCTAATTGCTTTGACCATGATTCCAAATATGCCTATGAGTATTATATTTTGTTATAATTACTCTAGCCACGTGTCTAACTCAAGGGAAACATGAGTTGGTGAAGCTAAACAATCATACAGAGAGGAAGTATGAAATTAATTAATGATTAGGTGCGCAACAAGACATTATAGTTACCAAGATTCATCAGAGAACAACCTGGCGGATTTTTTTACAAAATGTCTATGGCAACATGTTTAGACATGAAGGGAAATGTATAGTAGTCCAATGTATCATGGTCTGAGACATGCTTAAAGTATAAGTGAAAGAGTTTTGGCACTGGGTATACTCGAAAACATGAATTTGAGTATAAGTGGGAGATTGTTAGGATAGGTATACTGAAAAGTATATTTCGAGCATGTTGCAATGATAGAATTAAAGTATATATTGTTTACAGTGAATTGTTTTGGCTTTATAGTGAAGTATATTATGCTAATAGTGAAGTATATGTTGTTTATAGTGAACTAGTATATTATAGTTATAGTGAAGTATATCATGTTTATAGTGTGAAGTATGTTTTGTTTATAGTGATCTAGTGCACTCGCATAAGAGTGTACTATTTTCGCATTTGAGTGAAGTATATTGTATTCATAGTGAAATATATATTGTTTACAATGAATTGTTTTGTCTTTATAGTGAAGTATATTATACTATTAATGAACTAGTATATTATAATTATAGTGAAATATATTCTACTTATATTGAAATATATTTTGTTTATAGTGATCTAGTGCATTTGACATTTGAGTGATGATATTATGCTCATAGTGAAGTATATTTTGTTTATATTGAACTAGTACATTATGCTTATAGTGATATATATTATGCTTATAGTGAAGTATATTTTGTTTATAGTGATCTAGTGCATTGACGTGTGAGTGTAACATTTTGGCATTTTAGTGAAGTATATTGTTTACAGTGAATGTTGACTTTATATTGAATGTTGTTATTAACATTTTCAAAAATCGCAGATATACTTAAAGAAAGACAGAGAGAAAGACATAGAGCAGCGGAAACATATCATGAATGAAACTTTGGCATCGATGAAGATTGTAGCAAACACAAGAACATAAATGTGAAAAAAATTACTGCAAACTTCAAGAAATTTCATGAACAATTGTACAAAGTGATATGGTTCATAACGTGTGTCTTTTAGTTCACTTTAAACCTTATTCGGTTCATTTACATTCAATAGTCAGTTCATATTTTACATTAATATTCTATTAAAAATTTTATATATTTGTTTCATAGTATATGTATAGTATTAACTACTCCCTCCGTCCCATAATAGATGTCATGCTTTCCTTTTTAGTTTGTCCCACAAAAGATGTCACATTTCCATTTTTGGAAAAGTTCCCTCTCACATTAATATAAAAATTATATTTTCTCTCTCCATTTAACACACAAACAAAACCTCCTAAAATCTCGTGTCGTCCCACAAGTGTGACATCTTTTATGGGACGAATGTAGTGCATTATAAACCATATTTACTTCACTATAAAGTGTTTAAACTTCACTATAAAGGGTGTTCACTTCATGCAATAATGCAACTTCACTATATGACAAATGTACTTCACTATACGAATGGTTTAATTCATTACTTGGGAGACACTAGATGGGTGACCGTGATTATCATTGCTTGTAAACTGAGCAAATATAACTACACTATGAAACATTATTACTTCACTATATGAAGGTAATGTCATTATAAGGAATGTTCACTTCATATAGTGTCCATGTAAGAGTATGTTCATTATAAAACATTTTTACTCACTCTACAAAATATTTACTACACTATATGATATTTCAACTTCACTTTAAGTATATGTTCACTATAAAGTGAACAAAACATCCAATAAGTGAACTAAATACTTGTAAACAATGAACTTATCACTCTTGAGTTGAACACTAAAACAAGTTTACAATGAAATAGAACTCACTTAATGTGAACTAAAAACAAGTTTTGGGCATTAAACATGCTACAAAGTGAACTATTATTGTCCAGATTTTGACTGTCTTTGATTTGTCTTCTCTTTCACCTTGTTGTAGTTCCTCGAGTCATGGTGTCCAATATCATGGCATTTTCAATCTGGTTTCATTGATAACCTCACTATTTTCTCCTTCTTCGAATCTTCCTACTTCCACTTCCACTTCCCTTTGTATTGACAGCATCCGGAGGATGATCTTCAATTACATTGGGCACTTATGAGTCAGTAGAAGTTCTCGGTCATTTCTCTCTTTTGTATGGAAGAGAGGACAAAACTCAACCCAATTTGTGACTTAAAAAAAATGATGTTATACTTCACTATTTGTTACAGATACATCACTATAAGAAATATTCACATCACTGTAAACGATAAATATTCAACGCCAATATAATATAATTATATAAGTAATTTTAGAGTAAACTGTACCAAAAGTTAATCATGTACTTATTTCACTATAATTATTATTTACATCACCATGGAGAATATACACTTCATACGTTATAGAGATAATCATTGTGAGCATAATATACATGCCAATATACATACCAATATATAGTTCACTATAAGCATCATATACATCAATATATGCTCAATATACTTCACTGAAATGAAAAAAACAGTACACTATAAAGCATGCTTAATAGACTTCGCTTTATGCACAATATACATCACTATATGCTCAATATACTTCACTGAAATGAAGAAATAGTACACTGTAAGACATGCAGAATATACTTCACTATATGCATAATATACATCACTGTATGCTCAATATACTTCACTGAAATGAAAATACAGTACACGATAAGACATGCAGATTATACTTCACTATATGCACAATATACATCACTATATGCTCAATATACTTCACTGAAATGAAAAAAACAATACACGATAAGGCATGCAGAATATACTTCATTACATGCATAATATACATCAGTCTATGCTCAATATACTTCATTGAATTGAATAAATAGTACACTATAAATAATATTCTTCATTGAAATATCAAACATCATATTTACTTTACTATAAACATCATATGATTTTGAAACATCATATCCATGATTAATACAAGGAGATTGCGTGAAGAAGACCTGATCTCGATTTCAGACGTTAAGTTGAGATTTTGTGTTTGACTGATGACGAGTGATTCTCGATTTCTAGCATGAAATCTAAACTAGTAAACTCCGATGTAACATAACATGAAATCTAATGTTTGATCGATAATTTGTAGTGAGAAATCTGGAAATAACAACGGAGATTGCAAGAGATGAGATTCTCGATCTTGAATCTGGAAATTATTGATCAATTCCATAGCATGAAACTAACCAACTCAAGCAGGTTGATTCATATCGTGAAACTAACGATTTGCAGGTGTTGTGTTTAGAGTGCTCGAGAAGAATGTTCACTAATTCGTTAGAGATTGCGCTCGACTCTAGATGAAGATTGTATCAATCACAGACGAGAAATTTATTCGCGACTCTTCAATTGCAGAAGTGATTAATGTATGAAATGATCAATGTGAATGGAAATCGATACACAAGAGAGAGAGAGAATGGTGGATTAGGGTGCATAAATTTGGAAAAAAATCTGATTTCCATAAATGGCCTTTGGTACTTATTTGTTGATTAAATATGTAAAATTTTTACTATTTTAATCTTTGAAATAATACAATGTATGTCTGAGATTTGTTCTCTAGTTATATAGTTAAAATTAGTTAAACCTTGATCACTTCTCTATGTGGTCTTATTTTCATATATCGGTCTTACCGATTTGTTTAGATATACGTGAAATATTAATAATTTTATTAAAATAATAGTAAAAATTAAAGTTATTATTTTCCTTACGTTGAATTTGTTATAGTTATTGAAATATTTTGTAAAATAGTTACTATATTTATCATTTCATATGAGCTTATTTTTAAAAATTTTAGACTTGTTCTATAATATAGTATATTTATCATTTCATATGAGCTTATTTTTTAATATTATCTCATACTCCCTTCGTCGCGTTAATTGATGCATTTCTTATAGCAAAGTGATTTAAAAAGTTGATGAGCTAGAGATTAAATTGGAGAGAATAAAGTATGATAATTGATAAAGAAAGAAAGAAAGAAAGAGTAAAGTATACTCACTCCATCCTCAAAAAGTAGAAAAATTTGTAAATGACACGGATTTTAATTTGCAATTTGTAAAGTAAGAGAGAGATGAGAAAAAGTAAAAGAGAGGAATAAGACAACCCAAAAAAGAATATGACTCAAATACCTTGGGACGAATGGAGTATAATACTACTATAAATTTAAGCTAAAATTGTCATTTAAATCAAAATTTTGGGTTGACTTCTGGTCAATCCCACTTCTTATAAAAGTAGCTAATTAAATCACAAATTTTGTACATTTCTCAATTATCCCATGCAATTAAAATTTAGATGAAATTTGTTGCGACTATTATACATTTTGTCATTATTACATATCTAAAATCGACCATCATAATATAGAAAAATGTTAAATTTATCCAGAAGTTAACAAAAAAAGTATGATTCATATGAAAATTTTCGCCAATTTATTTTATTAAACAATTGAAAATGTGTAAAAGTTATGATTTAATTAGCTAATTTTATAAGTAATGAGGTAAGCAGAAGTCAACCAAATTTTGTGATTTAAATGATAATTTTTCTTAAATGTAATTATTTTTATTATAGTAATTCAGCTCGTCCAACCGATCCGACTAAATGAATTGTAAACGAATAGCTTCTCCGATTCATTAACCAATCTAATTCTTAAAATATTATACAAAAATTTGGGTCTTTCACTCCCAAAGTCAATAAATTTAATCCATATTCTGAAAGAACACCCGGTCATATTCTGTAATTTTACTTTATTTTATGCTGACTTCAAATCCAAAAGTACTTGGATCCGGACATGATTCGGATCAAAACCTGTTTAAGTACCCTGTCTGAAAAGTGATTCTGTGAGTGAACATAATATGGGGGTTGACTCCATGACTTAATCTCGCTGCTGTTCCCATGGGTTTGAAGGTTTCTTCTCTTATTTGATCATCTTTATTAAATTCAGTCTTACTTGTATTAATAGAGGATAATTTACGCATTAATCACATCTATTTGTTGAGGTTGTAAAAGATGATAAGAGAATTATTAGAATAAAACATGCCCATTTCTTTTTAATGATTTGGGTTTCCGTTTTTCGTAATATTTGCAGGTGATCAAAAGAGAGTCACTCTGGGTAGTTCAGGTATGTAAAGATTGGATATTTTTCATAAAATTGCCTCTGTTTTTGTGTGATAATACTCATCCGTTTACTAAAAATAAAAATTCCTTTCTTTTTGGTCCGTAAAATAAAAACTTTTCTTTTTAGAAAATTTCTTTCACTCTAATAAGGTGAAACCCATTTTTCATTAACACATTTTTCTCTCTGTCTCTCTTACTTTATCAATTTTACATTTATACCCTTGTAGTTTCAAATGTTTTTATTTTTAAGGACGGATGGAGTAAATGTCAGTTATTGTCTGTATCTTATACTTTGGGGTGTGGCACCTAGAAGACTTTACAGTATCCAGTTTTGTGATGTTGTAGTATGTCTATTTTTGCTTTTAGTTATGCTTTCTTGGAATTTGAATTTGAGACTTTAAACTATTTTGCTTGAAAAAGGGAGTATTTAGTAGCCTTCAGTGTAGTATGCATATATCTCTAGCTCTATCTTTTTGGAAATTTGAATTCAAGAGTGAGATGTATTTTCTTATAAAAAAGAGGATGGCAATGGCATTGCATGTAGTCCGATTCGACGATTGAGTTTTCGTGATCTTCACAGAGGGAAAATTTGAGAACAGTGATGGAGTTGCTATCGGTGAGAGAACACCATGCTAGAACTCTTCTCATTCATTACAGATGGGATGTTGAGAAACTGATCACAGTATACTTCGAGAAAGGGGAATCTCGTATGTTTTCTGAAGTAGGAGTCACTAGGGATGAACTTGCTGTTGTCACTCCACATGAATCTTCCTCTACGCTGCTCTGCAACATTTGTATGGATGATGTGTCTACAAATGTCGTGTCGAGAATGGACTGTGGTCATTGCTTTTGCAATACTTGTGAGATTTACATCCTTTCTTATAATCTACTTTTGATGTTTCTAGTTTGGAATTGTGGATATCCTAAATAACTGTCTGTTGTTGGCCTCTCGTATAGGTTGGACAGATCACTTCGTTGTCAAGATAAACGAGGGCCAAAGCAAGAGGATCAGGTGTATGGCCCATGAATGTAACACTGTTTGTGATGAAGCCACTGTTAGAAGCTTAGTTAGTGAGAGACGCCTTGATTTAGCTGAAAAGTTCGACAGGTTTCTTCTCGAGTCATATATTGAGGACAATAAGTTGGTGAAATGGTGTCCTAGTACACCACACTGTGGGAATGCAATAAGGGCAGAAAATGATGAGTTCTGTGAGGTGGAATGCTCTTGTGGTTTGCAGTTTTGTTTCAGTTGTTT
This sequence comes from Salvia splendens, assembly GCF_004379255.2. Lineage (NCBI taxonomy): Eukaryota > Viridiplantae > Streptophyta > Magnoliopsida > Lamiales > Lamiaceae > Salvia > Salvia splendens. The sequence goes on along the minus strand of NC_056036.1, from coordinate 23,639,356 downwards.
ATCGGAAGCCCATTCTCCTTGTCCGTGCTCTATGTGGCAGCTCTGGAAACAAAAGTGGCGCGATGAATCCGAGACAGTTAATTGGATTACTGTAAATACAATGCCTTGTCCCAACTGTCACAAACCAGTTGAGAAAAACGGTGGCTGCAACCTAGTTCGTTGCGTATGTGGGCAATCGTTTTGGTAGGATTGCTCTTGCCTACTCCAACAAAGTGTTATTTACATTACAAGATAACAAGTCTTCACATTTCAACTTATCTTTCTTGTGAAAACTAATTATCTTACCCATTAGTCAGATTTGATCTCCTCTATATGTGTTTATGCTACACAGTTTTCTGATGTCGGATTATTTTCTTTGATGAAGTAGTGTTTGATTGTTTTTTACCCTGGTTTAGTTGGCTGTGTGGCGGAGCTACAGGCCGTAACCATAATCGGTCGAGTATTGATGGTCATAGTTGTGGTCGATATAAAGACATGGAGAAGGCCGAGCATGCAAAAAGAAACCTTTACAGATACGTGCATTATTATAGCCGTTATAAAGCTCACGCAGACTCCTTTAAGCAGGAATCTCAACTTTGGGAGATGATTGAGGACAAAATATCAAATCTGCAAGCAAGGGACTTAAAATCGAGAGATTTCAGCTGGGTTACAAATGGGCTTCGCAGGCTACTTACATCAAGACGGGCTCTTTTATACTCACATCCTTTCGCATTCTATGCTTTTGGTGATGACTTCTTTAAGGATGAGATGAAAGAAAAGGAAAGTGAGCTGAAGTGGCATTTTTTTGAGGACCAGCAGCAGCAACTCGAGTCGAATGTTGAGAAGCTATCTGAGATTCTTGAGGAGCCGTTTGATGAGTATGGTGATGAACAAGTCAGGCAGATAAGGATTCAAGTCATAGATTTGTCAGTGATTACTGATAGCCTCTGCAGAAGAATGTGAGCCAAGTTGTTGAAGAAGGCCTAATCTATCAAACATCGAATAAATTCATAACTTTTTCCTCGTTTTGCAGGTACGAGTGTATTGAGAATGACTTATTGGGTTCACTTCAATACACTGTTCAAATTATTGCTCCATACCAGTCGAAAGGAATTGAGAAGGCAGGAGAGCTAACTGTCGGATGGGGCTCTCAAGTAAACGACAAAGAAAAAGGCCAGAAGGCGGATGGTGAGTGTTTTGTGAAAATCATTTCGAACTCCTGTCAACGTGCCTATTTTGATGAAGATAAATACAATCCATATAATATAAAGCGATGATACAACTTAGGCCGCTATCATGTATAGTATAATAAGTGCTGTTTTGCAATGTGAGGATCATTTTGGCAGAATGAGCTGTGTCTTCATTCTTTTTTTGACATTCTTCGTTGCAGGTGATGCAATGGTGTTCAGCCATGCAATGGTCTCCACTGTTATTGTGGAAGCACCCTAGATATGAAGGCAGTGTGACTGAATTGGTTTCTCAACTTTTTTGCTAAGCTTCTTACAAAACATAAGGTATGTGATACAGTACTAAATCAACATGTGTAATATTTTCTTCTGATCCATTGAATGATTTGGTCTGTACATTTTGTGGATTCCACTAATTCAAGGATTGAAGTTTTTGTATATAACATATATGACTCAGTTGTTACTTTGCTTTACATGGAAATGTCATCTGTGGTATTAGTATTTTTGTTCTTGTAATAAATCAATAATGCATTTTTTTTTGGTACATAAATTTGAAGAACCTTTTGTTTTCCTTTCCTAGAAACATCATCAGTTACCAGTCCATGCCCATCAATTCATTACATTTTTATACAAAAACACATTAAACATTTTAATCTAATAGGTCCTACTTATAAAAGTTCAATTCATTATATGTTTTATACAATAATACCTTTTCAGGGATCTTCAGTTCATTATCAGGTTTATCCGTCTTTTTCCCATAATCATTTTCATTTCCTTTCCCAATTTCTCCATCAGTAAGGTTTTCATGCCCATGGACATAGCATTTGAAAAATTCATCTCCCATTTGTATCATTGCCTCAATAACAGAGCAAATTATTGTATCTACAAGGTCATACTGTTTAAAGTTCAAATAAAATAATATTTAACACAAGTTCATTTCGCTATATACTATATATTTAATATCATCAGTCACATTTTTTATAATCTCATCTGCTTTATCCTTCTCCATGTCTTATTGTGATTTGTTTCCAGCAACTTCTTTGTCAATTAATCAATGTTATAAAAACCATAAATAATGAATTTAACGCTGTGCGCAAGTGTTTTCCATTTCTTCTGTTTCTTCCAGTGTTGTTAGGGTCGCGGGGCGCCCTGGGGGGATGAGGGGGGACCCCGGGTTGCGGGGCGATGGGGCGACGGGGCGAGAGACCCACGAATCGGGGCGCCAGAATAGCCGAATGATGATTATATTTGTGTCTCTTTTATAAGTTTGTTGCTTGAATGTTTATCACATCAAATAAATCTACATACATCATTACTCCATATTAAAAAAAGAAGATTAGACGAAAAATATAAATTTTTAAACAACATAACATAACTAAATAACTGAATTTTATTATAAAAAATCATGTTCCAAAAAAAGTTGCCCTATATTAGACACTTCCCCTCTTCAACTATCTTTTAGTATTAGAAATAATTATTTTAAGTTTTTTTTGGGTAATTTGCTAAATAAATTAAGATAGATGGTCAAATTTTGGTATTACTCATTTTTTAAATTGAAAAAAAATTAAATCACGAAAGATGAAAATTTATAATTGTCCCACCCATCTATTTTCTGGTGAAATAAGATATGATGTGATAGGCAGTCTGAAATACATAGACAAAATGATAATTGAAAAAACGATAAGTCGACACCGTCTGATACAATTTACTCCTGTCGTCCCACTTAAGATGACACAATTTTCTTTTTAGTTTATCCCAAATGAAATTACACATTTCTATTTTTGAAAACATTATTTCTTAAAGTAATACACTCGACCACTTTTTTCTCTCCTCAATTCAATATTCAACTCTTTTTCTCTCCATTTAATACTTACACTTACCTTTTCTCTCAACTCCTAATATCGTGCCGATCAAAAAATGTGTCATCTTAGTCTGGAGGGTGGGAATACTAATAATAGTGGATTATTAAATTTTACATAGAACAAACATTACAATTTTAAAAAGCATTATATAATAATTGTTATAGACGAATCGTCATATCTTGAAATTGTAGAAATTTATTTTCACTATCAATTTCATATACTCAAACCAATGACCAACCTATTTTAATAAGTTTCACAAATACTCTGCATCTTAGTATATTTAAGAATGTTTGGAGCTAAAGCTAGTTTTCATAATTTGGAATAAGTAAATATTTTGTGATGATTTGATTTAATTATTAAGGGTGTAATTAAATTATGATAAAAGTATTCTGTAAGATAAAAATTTAAACAAATTAGAGATACATTGTTAGATAATAAATTAAATTTATTGACATTTTCAATAAAAATGTTAGATTGATAAAATGAAGGAAATGGAGAATGATATTATGAATCAGAATCATTCTCCATTTCCTTCATTTTATCATTCTGATTCATAATATCATTCTCCATTTCCTTCATTTTATCAATCTAACATTTTTATTGAAAATGTCAATATTAATATAATATATAAAAGTTATCTGCATAACATTTTCATGAATATCAATATATCATAATTTTGACCTTCTCTATTTCAACTTCATCATCTGTTCTTGAGGCTGCATTGTCAAACCCATCATTTTCTCCTCCTTCATTGATAGTGCGATTGGGACTGTCTTCATCCTTTCATTGCACCAAAAATGTTAACAAAAATGGAACATTAAATAATATAATTAGATTAAAAAAAACTTTGAATTTGCTAACTTAATTCTAAAATATAAACATTAAGGCTGAAACTTGAGAACTCTGTTTTTCAACTTTTTTACTCTCTTGAGCCACTTGTGCTATTTCAATCTAATTGTATTACATCTCATCTTGATGCAATCCATTTCTGATATCATGAGGAGTATCTTGTAGAACGATCGTCAGCATCATCAAAGAATCTGCCATGGACTTTGCGGTCTTCATTACATCATTCATATACCTTTCTTCCCTTCCTTCCTAACTTTCTTTCCCTTTTGCTTTTCCATCATTTTCTTGTTTAGTAAGATCTGTGATAACAGGTTTTGCATTGGGATTATTTCTTATATCCAAACCCAAACTTTTTCAACTTCAAGTCAGCCTGCGGTCTCTATCTCAAATTTTCAGTATCCCAACTCTTGTAGGTAGGATACGTGCGATGAACTGTATGTGGGCAATATATATAACTTTATCCACATAGAACAACTGCATGTTGCAAAATAATATTTCAAATTTCAATTTCAGTTTATAAGAATATCGATAAATTACTATAGAAATATTCTTACACTCCCTCTATTCCCAAAAAATATGCACTTTGGGGACGACACGGGTTTTAATGTAAAATTCGTAAAGTAAGAAAGATGTAGAGAGAAAAAATAAGTACAATATTGTTACTGGAGAATGGGTCCTACCTCATTAGAGAGAAGAGACTTTCTAAAATTAGAAAATGCATATTCTTGTGGTACGGACTAAAAATGAAAGAGTGCATATTCTTATGGCACGGAGGGAGTAATATCTTACCACCAAGAATGTAATTGGTTCATGAAAGAGAGGAAAACAAACTGACTTGTCACTCGTGTGTGTATGCTTCAACTGGCTAGGAGGGTACCTAGACCTAGTTGTGTCGTTGGGTCTATGTCAATCTTCCCTATCAAAAACCTCATAGACGTTATAAACTTGAGATGACATTATGGAATGGTTGGTTTGCTACCACGCTTTGGGGCTGAGTTTTAACTAGACCTGAAATAAAATGGAACTACACCTATCTTGACCAGTAAGTAACTAGGTGTTTCATGATACCGGATGTGTACGTGAATTGGGTGAAAGCTGGACTAACTAACTGCCTAACCTTGCAGAAAAGCTGAAAAAGTGAAAGGACAAAAGTAAAAGGCAACAAAAGTGGTCCCAGAATCAGACTGTGATGTTGTCTTCTTCACTAAGCAAGGGAAAATGATCGGAAAATCAAACTTCCATGGATAAATGCTCGAAATCAAACGCAACAACTCAGACCTAACTCAAAATCAAGATACTAAGCTTAGATCTAGGCAAGAAATTAAACTAGAGCAACTTAATCATGCAGAGGACAACAGACGCATAAACTGACTAACATGTAGGGTGGCTAGAATGAATTAGAACCTAGATTCATGCATCTTTGGAAGAAATGACCGAATGAAACTTAGAGAAACTTGAAGAAACACTAGATCTAACTTAACTAGGCAAATTTAAGCTTATAATAAACAGAAATCAACATAAACTATTAGATCTATCTAACTAGGCGGAAAGAAATCATAAGCAAGCTGGAACACAAAATAAAACCACAATAAACTTAATTGCATTCAAGATTATCACCCAAAAGATGTTTCCAACAAGAGTTTAACTAAGAGCAACACTGAATGCAAACTAAAACAAGTGCTGAAACTTAAGAAAGCATAAACAAAGCAAGTGAAAGAGTGTTTTGCTCCTCGAAGCGATGAACTTATTAAACTTCTGGAATGGTGACAAACTGGCTGGAACAGACGATGGATTCCTTCTTCCGGCAGATGGCCGGAAACTTCAAGTGAAAGCTTATTAACTAAAGCTGTCTATGAGATTGAAGTGGTGCTAATCTCCAAAATGGTCTAAGAGCATCTCCAGTGGGCGGACATCCCACTAGGACATCCATTAGGACATCCCAAAACACCTCCTGCCACGTCACTAGGACATCCCATTCCACTGCCACATCACTAGGACATCCCCTGCCACATCACTAGGACATCCCAAAAAAACATACATTCACAAATAAAACAATTTACGTTTACGGAAATAAAATTTGACCGAGAATACGAACGGGAAAAATTAACTACTTCATCGGGAAAACATACATGATTCGAATAAAAAAAATTACATACTAATAAAAAAAATTACATACTAATAAAAAAAATTACATACTAATAAAAAAAATTCATTCATTATCACGTCCACCCCTCCGAGTCCAAACCTCTTCGATGATATCCTGCTGAAGTCGAATATGGGCATCTGTTTGCCGCATGTCGGCAAATGCACGCAGCCGCTCGACCTCTCCATGAGGTACCCCCATATTCACATTCGCGGTGGCCACCCCGTGACTTGGACCTGCACCCGTAGAATCTTCGTTGGTCCACTGAGTCAGTTCCGCAGCTTCATTTTCGACAATCATGTTATGCATTATGATACATGCGTACATGACATCGCCGATGTTGGGAATATACCACTGTCGTGCAGGACCCTTCACAACCGCCCACCGACTCTGGAGCACACCAAATGCCCACTCCACATCCTTACGCGCTGCTTCCTGACGGCTCGCAAAGTATGTCTTCTTTTGTCCGAGCGGATGCTTGATTGACTTCACAAAGACGGGCCAGCTTGGGTAGATCCCATCCGCCAAATAGTACCCCATATTATGCTGGTTGCCGTTGGCGACGAAACTGACGGCGGGACCAACGCCATTGCACTGAGCGTTGAACAGGGGCGACTACTGGAGAACGTTGATGTCGTTGTTGGACCCGGCGACTCCAAAATAAGCATGCCATATCCACAGCCGGTAGTCAGCTACAGCTTCAAGGATCATCGTGGGATGCTTCGCTTTGAAGCCGGTAGTGTACATCCCCTTCCAGGCGGCCGGGCAGTTCTTCCACTCCCAATGCATACAATCAATGCTACCCAACATCCCAGGGAACCCGTGCACCGACCCATGCATATCTATCAGCATCTGGCAGTCTTCGAGGCTCGGACTCCGAAGATACCGCTCCCCGAATATCGCTCTGACGCCCGCGCAAAAATTCTGCAGACACTCGACGGCTGTCGACTCGCCAATGTGGAGGTACTCGTCGAACATGTCGGCCGCGCCTCCATACGCCAGTTGTCTGATTGCGACAGTGCACTTCTGCAAGGGCGTGAGTCCGGGTTTGCCGGCTGCATCCTCTCTGATCCTAAAATACAGGTATTTCTCTCTAAAGCACCCACGATGTGCAGAAACAACGGACGATGCATCCTAAAGCGTCGCCGGAATAAGGCTTCCCCAAAACGCGGTTGCGGAGCGAAGTAGTCCGCATACAACCGAATATGTGCAGCGATGTGGTCACGGGGTACTTGAGTTCGACGATGGATCGGCCGAGGCACCGCCGCCTGCTGCCGCTGCTGCAACCTCTGTTGTAGCAGCCTCTCTATTGCACCTTCAACAGCGACCTCCAACTCATTCTCGCTATCACTTTCACTAGACATTCTATATATACTTGAAATTAGAGATGTAGAGAGAGAAACTTGTTAACACAAGTGGTGCGAATGAAATAAAATTCAACGAGCCGTATATATAGAGTTTTTTTAAAAAAATAAAAATAAAAATAAAAAATAAACGGGACGTCCGACCGGACGTCCGACTAGACGCCACAGTGGCGGACGTCCGCCCGCCCGTCGCCGGGACGTCCGAGGACACCCGACGTCCTCACGGGACGTCCGTATCCGACCTTAACCCCTCCAATGGCGGACGTCCCTGGCGCCCTTCCCCACGTCCGACCGGACGTCCTACCGGAAGGGCGCCACTGGAGATGCTCTAAGCGTGGACATGTTTCTTCAATGTTAATTTTCTATTTATAGAGCGGCCTGCCCCAATCACTTGGGCTGCACCTTCTCTTGAGTTGATGATTCTGCCCCTTCTAGATAGATGATCATTTGTAGCAATCCACTCTATCTTGTGCTCAAGCTTCATGGCGTGCATCTAGATTAGTATTGCACTCTTTCTGCGTTCTTTTCAGCTAAATTTCTCCAGACCCTGTCCTCTTGACTTGTACCTCACCCTGCACACTTTAGCAACTATTTTTGTAGATATTATCCAATGAAGCACGTAACCAAGCCCTAGAACGAGACTTATCAGTCTAGTGAAAGATAATGATTTTGCTGGAATCCAGAGTTCATGGTTGACGGACGATTACGATTCGATTAGGAAAGAAATTGATGTGGTAGCTGAAGAAGAGTGAATGGGTCGGGAAACAAAAATAAATGCCCATTTTCTAGTAAATTGAGGAAAGCTTTTGAGGAAAGCTAAAGCCATTCTTTTACAATGACCTTTTCCCCAAATGTTTGCACAATTCCATGATTGATTTCATCGATTTAATGCATCTTTTCCATTTAAAACAGTTTTAAAGTTCGATATATTGAAAAACAGATAAATTAAATAACTTAAAGTGGCATTAATGGAAAGATTGATGTTCTTCAATTCATCAATGATATATGCATTGAAAATAAATTTGTTATCGAAGTATGGCCATGATTTAGACGTTGGTAGTAAAAAATTCAAGAAAAATTTTAAAAACAAGAAAATAAAGGAAGAAAATTTCAACATTATAATATGCATTGAAAAATAAAATTTATATGCATAAAAAACTTTAATAAAATAAATAAAGGCCAAAATAATTAAAGAAAGTCCATATTTTAGGGTGCATTTAATTTTATATTATGTGTTTAATTACATTTGTAAAATATTTATTGATTGGACACCAATTATGTAATTTAGACTATAGAATTTTTGCTCATAGTTAATAAGCCAAATTCAAATCACAGGGAAAAACAATTCTGAAGTTTTTTTTTTCTGTTAAAATGTCTTTATGTCCAACTTGTCGTTACATACACATATAAACAAAGTGGTGGTGGGTGATTAGGGCAAGTGAAAATCTTAAATAGAAGATCTTGAAGTTGAATGGAAAGGCCACAATAAATTTGCTTCTTTTTATGCAAGAAAAAAGCTTAGAATAAAGCCAATACAAAGTTGGCGAGGCTTTATGAGAGAGTCAGCAGTCAAAACAAATATTGGCCTGGCCACGTCCCCACCTTGCATGTGTGCATCTATATCATAATTCCAATCTCTCTTTTCCATTCAAATTCCCATAACTATATATATACTAGGAGTATAAACTAAATCATTATTACAATTTACAAGGAGCGGACGCCTAATCCACACAATTCTGAATTCAGAAATTTCATATACTATGAGTAGTAAGTATTAATTCCAATTACTAAGACGTATCAGACCTTTAAAATAAGAGGGAAGAATAAGAGAGAATCAGACCTTTAAAATAAGAGGGAAGAATAAGAGAGAATCGATTTCTTAGTGAGAATGATAAAAATATACTCCCCTCTCACATCTTAAGTTGAGCATTTTCTTTTTAGGACGAGATTTTATATAGTGTTATTTTGTGATTTAAGTAGAGATGGGATAAAAACAGAGTGAGAAAAAGTAGAGAGTGTGATATTTCTATTTTAAAAAACGTGCCATTTAGAGTGGGACATCAAAAAAAATGTATCATTTAAAATGAGACGGAATGAGTATTTCATTTCATTATAGTGTTGTTCGGTTTCCTAGATAAAGTAATACTAATATACAATCTAGGATTGAGTTGTGAGATTATTTTAGTCTTAGGGGGTTAGGTATGACTAATTATCTCATGATTATCTATCTAAGATTGAATTGTGGGATTGAATCTCATGAACCAAACACACTACAAATTTAATACGGGATAGAATCTTGCAAACCAAACACCTCCTATTTATAATAATAATAATAATAATAATAATAATAATAATAATAATAATAATAATAATAATAATAATAATAATAATAATCAAACTCTGTACATGTTTGTAATGTGTGATAAAAAAAGAAATCAAAATCTAACAAACTAACTAAAATCAAAACCGAAGATCATGCTTGGTATAAAGAATTATAACGAAGGTAGGACTGATATAACAATTTTTTTGGATTTTCTTTATATTTTCATTCAATTCCCTCGTTCATTTCATCATACCAATCAAATACTCCCTTCGTCCTCCAAATATTATCCCACTTTGATCCGACACAGGTTTTAAGAAATGTAATGAAAAGTGAGTTGAAAAAATTAGTGGAATGTGAGTTCTACTTTTATGTATTAGTTTTATAATAAAATGTGAGTAGGAATGAGTTAGTGGAATATGTGGTCCGCTACCAAAAATGGTAAACAATGAAATGAGACAAATTTTGTAAGACAAATGGATATTGAAAAATGGGACAAACTTTTAGGGACAGAGGGAGTAAATGAAATGGAAGTAGGAATCACATTCTATTCTATCATACCAAACATATTACAACTTATAAAAATAAATTCTAGATTTATGGGAAAATTAGATGAAGTGGAAAAGATATCTCTATCAATGAGACTCTTGATTTTTTTTGTAAAAAAAAATGAGACTCTTGATTCACACTATGAAGGGTGAGTGTCAAAACCTATAGGGCTATATTTAATAATAATTCATAATATTATATGTTAATATTTGTCGTCTTGAATTGGTAAGGGCATCTCCAGTGGCAATAGCCCAGCAATAGCCGAGCCACAAACTTCTCCTGCCACATCATCAGCAATAAAAATCCTCCTGCCACATCATCAGGACAAGCAAATAGCCCAACAATAGCCTAGCCACATCACCCCTAATTATATAAAACAAATAATTGACAATCACACAAAATATGAAATTAAAAGTACGACACAGATACGAGAAAATTTAATAATATTATTTAAAATTAAAAAAAGTACAATAAAAAAAATACATTATTTAAAAAAACACAACCTCTGCCTCACTCCTCGTCTCCGTCGCCCCCTCGCCACCGTCACCGTCGCCGCCACCTCCGTATCCGCCGGAATCCCCCGGTGCCCCCCCAGATCTCAAATCGTCAAGCATGCTCACGAGCATTGCGTGAAGAAAACCCTTCTCCTCGGGGTCCGTCGCCGTCCGCCATTCGGCTAACGTCTTGGCCATCTGAGCGCGCGTTTGTTGACGTGCGAAGAATTTGAGATCCTCTGTCGATTGGCCAAGGGGGGATGTCGACTGTACCTCTTGGGACCCCCCGACGCCCCCACCTCGCCTCCCGTTGCGCCCGCCTTTGACCAATAGAGCGAGTGCGGCGAGCAAACGCGGGAGGGGACGGGAACTCCTGTGCATCCTCGGGGAGGTCGTGGGAACCACCGCTGCTGCCGCTGTAATCACCGGTATAGTTCAGTCATTGCTTCTTCGGCCAGCCAGCGTCGACACCTGCCCGGAACTTCTCGGAGTCGTTCAGCACCTCGTAGTAGTTCCAGCAGGTGAACTCCTTATACAACCCGGGCTGGGGGAAGGCTTTCTCCGCTATCCTCCTGCAGTCATCCTCCGTTTGGCCACTGCTCTGCATGCAGAGGGCGTTGGCGTACAAGCCCGAAAATCGGGAGACCCCAGCCCGGATTCGGTCCCACCCCTTTCGGCACTCCTCCCCGGTGCGCGGCCTCCCCTCCGGGCCAAATCTCATGTAGGCTGCAGCAATTTTGGGCCACATGTTGACGATCCTCTGATTGTTCGAAGTCAGAGGATCATCACAGACACTCACCCACGCCTTGGAAAGCGCGACATTCTCCACGTCCGTCCACTTTCTCCGCACCAAGGGGTCGTCCTCGACCGGCTGCGACGACGGACCGACACTCTTGTCCTTCCCCTTGCCCTTCTTCTTTGCGGGGCCCCGACCCCGCCATACTCTCCCCGTTTGAACGGGAGTTTCCGGAACACCGAGAAGATCAATCCCCAACTCCTCTAAGGAGAAAGTATCATATTGAGTGAACTGCGACTCCGTTGGGGTCGTTGTGTGCGAAGATTCAGTCGAAAAATCAAAACTGGGGCGATAGACGTTTTCCCCCCGGCGTCCTCTGCGTCGCTGGTACCCCCCGTGGCGTCCCCTGCGTCGCCGGTACCCCTCCCGGCATCATCTGCATCTCGGGACCCCACCTCGGCATCATCTGCATGACACCCGGCATACTCCCCCCGGGTGCCATCCCGGGCATCATCTGCTGCCACGGGTACATGTTGTAGTACCCGGGCATCGG